>NC_133216.1:33315546-33650546 GCF_040436345.1 Pagrus major
CAAAAATAGCGGAGCCAGTAGGCAACTGGATGTGTTTCAGTTTCTTGAAGATGTTTCATCTCTCATCCAAGAGGCTTCTTCAGTTCTAACCAACTGGAGGGGAGATGCAGGCTTTTAAACTCTGTGTGGGAGTGTCTTTACAGAGTCAATAAGGACACATGTGAGCTCTGAGTTTCAGAGTCGTTAGGGCCACTTGTGGGTCGTTGAACTAACCGGCCTTCATGTGGGTTGCTAGGACTAGGTGAGCCCAGGTGTGAATGGTTGTTAAGCGGTCTGGGGAGGGAACTCAGTACTGCATTGCAGGTGGGTGATAAGTGATGTCGTAGGCCACCTCCTCTGTACAAAGACGGTTGTTCCAGTTTGACATAGATGGATTATTTGACTCTTCTTTCAAACCATCTGTCTTCTCTGGACAAAATGTTTACATTGTTGTCCTCAAATGAATGTTTTTTCTCCTTCAGATGTAATTGGACAGCAGAGTTCTGACCTGGTGAGTTGGTGATGTAATGAAATGATTGGACCATCTACAACTGCAAAACAATACAGCAGCCAGTAGCAATCCCTCCCTCCGTGTGGCTGTACAGAGGGACTACCAAGGCACCCATGGAGATGTGACATGGGGGACAGCCGAGAAGAGGCACTTGGTCGCAGGTCCCACCGTTCTCTCTCCCTCTTGTTGTCCTGCAGATGACCAGGGCCACAGAAATCTGTCAGTGTACAGCCATAGCCAAAGGTTTTGAGAATGACACATATTTGCAGTGTTGACCCTTCTTTTTCAAGACCTCTGCAATTTGCCCTGGCATGCTGTCAATCAACTTCCGGTCCACATCCTGACTGCAGCCCATTCTTGCATAATCAATGCTTGGAGTTTGTCAGAATTTGTGGGTTTTTGTTTGTCCAGCCGCCTCTTGAGGATTGACCACAAGTTCTCAATGGGATTAAGGTCTGGGGAGTTTCCTGGCCATGGACCCAAAATTTTGATGTTTTGTTCCCCGAGCCACTTAGTTATCACCTTTGACTTATGGCAAGGTGCTCCATCATGATGGAAAAGGCATCTTTCGTCACCAAACTGTTCTTAGATGGTTGGGAGAAGTTGCTCTCGGAGGATGTTTTGGTACCATTCTTTATTCATGGCTGTATTCTTAGGCAAAATTGTGAGTGTGAAGCAACCCCACACATGAATGGTCTCAGGATGCTTTACTGTTGGAATGACACAGGACTGATGGTAGCGGTCACCTTTTCTTCGCCGGACAAGCTTTTTTCCGGATGCCCCAAACAATCGGAAAGGTGATTCATCAGCGAAAAGGACTTTATCCCAGTCGTCAGTAGTCCAATCCCTGTACCTTTTGCAGAATATCAGTCTGTCCCTGATGTTTTTCCTGGAGAGAAGTGGCTTCTTTGCTGCCCTTCTTGACACCAGGCCATCCACCAAAAGTCTTTGCCTCACTGTGCGTGCAGATGCCCTCAGACCTGCCTGCTGCCATTCCTGAGCAAGCTCTGCACTGGTGGTGCCCCGATCCCGCAGCTAAATCAACTTTATGAGAAGGTCCTGGCGCTTGCTGGACTTTCTTGGGCGCCCTGAAGCCTTCTTCACAACTATTGAACCTCTCTCCTTAAAGTTCTTAATGATCAAATAACTGGTTGATTTAGGTGCAATCTTACTAGCAGCAATATCCTTGCCTGTGAAGCCCTTTTTGTGCAAAGCAATGATGACTGCACGTGTTTCCTTGCAGGTAACCGTGGTTAACAGAGGAAGAACAATGATTTCAAGCACCACCCTCCTTTTAAAGCTTCCAGTCTGTTATTCTCAGTCAGCATGACAGAGTGATCTCCAGCCTTGTCCTCATCAACACTCTCACCTGTGTTAACGATAGAATCACTGGCATGATGTCAGCTGGTCCTTTTGTGGCAGGGCTGAAATGCAGTTGAAATGTTTTTTTGGAATTAAGTTTATTTTCATGGCAAAGAGGGACTTTGCAATTAATTGCAATTCATCTGATCACTCTTCATAACATTCTGGAGTATATGCAAATTGCCTTCATAAAAACTGAGGCAGCAGACAATATTTGTGTAATTCTCAAAACTTTTGGCCACTGCTAGTCGTAGTAGGCTGTTGCAAATGCAGTGTCTTTCGGCTCATTAAATGAAGCAGACAGGAAGGGTTAGGGTTAGGGTTAGGGTTAACCCTAACCTAACGAGCCTAGAGACACAAAAGTGGCTCTGGAGAATGAGTGAAGACGTCTGTGTGTTGGTGTGAAGAGGTTGTAGTGTTACCATAGCTCAAACAATGCCGAAAAGAGACATTACCAGAGCTTTTGTGAGTTAACAGTTTGAGTTAGGCATAGAGAACGCAACCAATGAAGCCAACCAATCAGAGGTGGGTAGGGCGGGTCTTATGAGAACGACTGTCTTCTTAAGCAGTGTGACTGTGCCCTCTGCTGTTCAAACAGAAATATACAATGACATGGAGAGATAGTAGAATGCATTCATACTGATTTCCCTTGTTAGATCTGTAAGGCAGTTGCCTATTTTGGTCAATAGATGGTGCTGTTATATTATTTATGCCCTCAGGTGTTACGCGATTGTGGCTGTTTGTCCTTTACTGGACGCCGTGTTTTCAGTTATTTGCTCTGCATTTGCTCCGCCAGCATCGACACTCAATAAACCGTGCGGTCTCAGCCACGATCTTGACCATCCGTGTGTCCGACTTGTCCCTCACATTGCACCCAACAATACCAACATCAACACAACGCAGAGTCTCCGGGTGTAGAGAGGTGCAATCTCACACGGGCTGGGTTACAGATCCATGAACTTTAGAAGAAAAATAACCATGTGATATGGTGGTAGATAATGTCACAGGCGGTATCACATTTTTTAATTGCTGTATTGTGAAACTTGGTATATTGTTATTGTTACATCCCTACCCACGAGCATTGTGTTTCTTACCATATCATTTCTGTCAGCTTTCTGTCATTTCTTGTTAGTATTAAAATAACAACAGCTAGAAGTGGTTTTATGAGGTGTGGTCAGAGGTGCAACAGACTTGAAACTGTTAAACACAAGGGCCAAGAGAAAATGAAAATGTTTTCAAGCTAAAAAATACCTACCATAGGACATCCTACATCACAAAAAAATCCTATATAGAATGTGCAGTAAGCACTAACCTGGGTGGAGGCTGTAGCTGGTGACACTGGTACCCTCCAGCCTGTTAGCCAGCTCCCTGGCAAAGAGCACATTACACAACTTGCTGTTGCAGTAGGCTTGGAAGTTGTGCCAGGTAGACTGACCAGATACTAGTTTGTTCCTGGAAGCCAGCAGAGGGAAGTCAGTGTTGCCAAAGCGGTGCAGGAGTGCAGCCATAGTGACCACGCGACTAGGACCACACTGTTGAAGGCGCTCCAGGAGTAGGTTGGTGAGCAGGAAGTGACCCAGATGGTTTACCCCAAACGCCATGCCGAAACCATCCTCAGTATGTCCCGGACCCATTACACCTGAAACAGTATACTTCCTTTTTACAAAACTGTAGTGGTGAAATCAAAAGTAACCCCTTTTTCCTTAAACTGTACTTTTCATTTTACTTTGGTTATTATTTTGTCTAAAAAAATGTATAAATAATGTACCATGGAATGGGATTTGCCATCGTGTTTTAACACCCTCACCTGCATTGTTGATGAGAATGTCTAGTCTGGGCTCAGACATCAGGAAGTTTTCAGCGAAGCTGCGCACAGACTTCAAACTTGCCAGATCCAACTGCATAAACATCACCTGATTGTTCCCACTCTCCTGACGGACATAAATGTTGTTTTAGTCTGGCTGTAATACACAGACAAACAGAACAAGCAGAACTGATCAATACTGATGGAAAAATGTATTTCTTTATTTGAAAATACACATTTTTTCTGCAGTCTGGATGGTCATGAAAGTGTGGACAATATGTAGCCCTCTAAGGGCTCAGGTCATTTCACTGTTACTGTGATCAGAGTGATAAGAAATAAACACCTTCATGTCCTGATAATCACATCAACTTACCTCCACATTATTACAAAAGTATAGAGGCTATGTAAAAGTCTAATTGTGGGTTAACAATAGAGCTGCAGTGATTGGTTGATTAATCGATTAGTCGATCAAAGGAAAATTAATTTCCAACTATTTTGATTATCAATTAATCATTTTAATTAATTCATTTAATTAATTTCATAATTAATAAGTGAGGGTAAGGTCCAAATGTTTGAGTATTTCTTGACAATATGCTTACAGTCAAATTCTAAGATTTAGAATGGAATTTTCAGTGCTCGTCATGAATTACAGCACAATGGACCATGTCTCCTTTGCAGCAGCCTCTTGCCATTATTGTACTCACTCTGCGAATATCAAAAGCAGCAGCCTCAGCTTTCTCCTTGTTGCGGCAGGCCAGGATCACCCTGGCTCCTCTCTTTGCCAGATCCAGAGCTGTCGCCTTGCCAATGCCAGTGTTGCTTCCTGTGCAGGACAATGATTCACACTTATCAAACTCCAGAAAAGACTGACAATGAGGAGCTGTAATGACATCAATGACACCTAACTGCCATTCAAGGTACTGTCAATTTAATGTAGCTGAAAAATACCTGAAGTTGTAAAACAAAAGATTGGAACCATAGTTTGAACAAACCAATACTCTGTTCATCTGACATTTGGTGAAAGAGATTACACAAGCAGCAAAAACAAAGTCCGTTTTTAAAAGCACATGGTGGAAGAGGATAACAGTGTATGAAGATAAATGAAAAGTTAAGAACTACGTATGCTTATTCAGAACAGGCATGGGCCCTATAGTAGAGCTAGTATTAGTCAGTAGTAGACTCCATTTATTTTATAACATCACTTTATGGTTACATAATGTACAAAGAAACAATTCCCTTATAAATTAGGGCAGTATATTACAGTTTTTCTCAATAGCTGGAACACAATTACTGAAAAAACTCACCATTTTCTTTAATCTTCACACACAACTTTAAAAATACATACACAACAGTACAAACATATAACTTGTGTTTCAACAGCATGAGATTTTCACAGTATGATAACCACTCAGAAGTTTCACGGTTTCACGTTAAACGGTATTAAACAATTGTTATAAATATTATTATCAGTTACAATGACCCTTGACGGAATGGAAACAGAAAGGTTTTTTTGGTAGAGCACACACACATAATTTTTCACAATTTCACAAAATATCATATCCTGGCAGATATGAAACCTGATAAAAACCTGAAATGTGATTTTAATATTTCAAGTTTATATAAATATATATACATATATACATATATAAATATATATATATATTTGACACACACAAGCTGTCAAAAACACAGGTAACATAACTGTTTGTTACACACTAGAGGGATCCATTCAAAATACTGCTCCCAGAAAGTTTAGAATAGCTTTTCAGAGAAATAATTTATCACTTTGAGAAACTGTTCCAAAACAAATGAGCGGACCTATGGCCCTTTAATCTATCTATCCCAAGCTTCTGCATGGTGTGTGAAAAATTTCAACTCTTAGTGTTTCCACCTTGGGAATCGCATGTTAATTGAGTTCAAGATTTGATTACTTGAGTTACTAGCCCTTTTCACACAGAGTCACCGCAGCGGCAGTTCGCCAATTCTCCGCCGTTGCTTGTTCACACAGAACCAAGCAGCTCCGGCGTAAAGAAGAACCAGTATGTAATTCACACAGAAAGCCGGCGCTGCGGCTCCAAAAGAGGCGTGACAGTACACATCATGATGATGACGTGTGTGTTTTTTTCAACGTGTTTCCCCCGGTGTCCACCTGTTAATCTAAACATGTACCCGCTGACTGTTTATAATCATATGGATGCTGTTATAATGTGTTGTGATTGAGATCCTGACCCACCAAACATCCTGCAAAAATTGCCAAAGTTACGTTTTTTGTTCTAAATTACATAATTACATAATCACCATCAGTAAACAGGTCGCTGTCTGACTCTGTCACTCGCGGGGAGGGATGCTGTTTTCTGGGGGAAAGTTCACTGAAGTCTCGGTTGGAAGGCTGACCGTCGCGACAAACACTTGGTGAGTTACAGTTTTTTGCCGGGGACAGATGCTGTTTTTTGGGCAGAAATGTGACAAAGAGTCAGTAGGACAGACATGATGACAGACACTTCTCCACGTATAACTGCTGTATTTTTTTCCTTATATAAGTTGCCAAAGACACTACGTTACTGTTGTTCATCCATTCACACTGGTTCGGCTCACCAATACTGCGTTTCTGATACTACCTCTGATACTACCTCCGGAGGCATAGCCAAATTCCACCCCTCGCCACATCTGAGACTTTCACATAGAGGAGGAGGATGTGGAGAATTGGCGTAGGGTCCCCGCACTCAAAGGGCAGTGTGAATGGGGCTAGTGATATTGAATGCTATATATAACATAATATAATATAATATAATATATATAATATATTATAATTGAATAAACTTACTAGACCCCTGTCATTTCCGCATAAAATCATGCATCCCATGTTGTCAGGTGTTCATCCTGAGGTCCTGGATTCATTTCTGAATGTTCCACCAGATGGCACCATTTACCTGTATTTTGGGGGAGGTGCTGCCTTTTAATAAAACTTACAAAGTCAATGCTTGCAGCTGAAATGATGTCTGGTTCTGCTGATATGGATGTGGGAGAGTGATTAGTGTAAAACAATAAATAAATAAACGAGAGCTTTTGTGTTTTAATGTGAGTTTTTGTGTATATATGTCCAGTTACAACAGTATCCAGAAATGGAAATTATACTGAACAACAGTTTCAAGTCCTTGTTATCCCTTTCTTCCTCTCTGTCCCTCTGTTACGACCCTATAGGTTGTATTAACATTTCTATTGATGAATGTCCTCTAATTTTCTCTGATCTCTCTGTTACCTGAATGTGTGATTGGCACCAGGTGTGATTCGCTGAGTGAATGAGTGTGAGTGTAGGTTGTCTGAGGGAGCTGATGGGTTCCAGCCTCCAAGCCAGAAGTTTTAGGGCTGGCTCCTCCCAGTTCCCATGGGCTCTCCTCTCTCCGCATGTCTCTTTGTAAACTAGATATGTTTTCAAATAAAACCTTCAAAAATACTTTGCTGCTGGTGCTTGGGAGATGGGAAGAAGGAGCCTCATTTATACATTGTGCCAGGGTTTCCCTTAGGCCCTGGTCGGAACACCCTCTATTTCCCTCTCTCAACATTTGCTCACATATGGAGTAAGTTATTGAAAACAAAACCTGAACTAACAACGAAAACATTGGCATTCAGACGTTTGCATTTGAAAAAGCTGTACTGGCACTGAAAAAAATATTTGACACTGAAAAAAATTACACTGAAAGATAAAACACAAAGTGATTTCATTTCATTTTGATATGTTTTAAATGTGATTTGAAATGACAATCTTTTTTTTTCAGTTAAAGGATTTTTTCCAACGTCAGTAATTTCTCCAGTGTCACTGATTTTCAGTGTCAACTTTCTGTCACCGTTTTGGCTGGAGAGGAGGGGTTTTAAGGGAAGGGAAAGTAGAGTGTGATTTGCATGTCTGCATCTTAAGGAGGCCAACTCCTTTAACTGAGTTTTGCAGTTACAGAACCAACACAGTTCTGATATGGGCACACACCTAGCACACAGCTCCTTCTATTTCACCTGAAACTTCCAAACCACAGGCATGTTAAGTCTGTTTCCCTCTGCTGTTGTTCTTTCAAAAAGAACTGGGCTCGATTAATGTTCATTTTTAATTGACGTTATGCTGGTCTGGCAGTCCTGCTGGAACAAGTTCTGATATTAGCTAATGCCAGCTAATATAGCCAATGTCAGGGTCTATGTGATAAATGGTGGCAGAAAGAAACACTTAATATACACACACTAATGATGAATTTTTGTTCAGTTTCCTCAAGATATGAGTCATGTGTTTCCAATGCCATAGTTCACCGTCACTGTTCTGGCTCCATACTCACACCCACTCACATAAATCTGCATTTGAATACACGCACACGCCTAACTCAATAGAATATAATAAATTAAACATACAGATATATGCAGTAAATTTCTGCAAACTCATATATGCAGTAAATGTCTGCAAGAGTACGAGTTACAGTATGCCGAGCACTGATGTGTGTGCATGTGGATGTATGCATGAGTGAGTGTTTTCTGGCTTCGTAGTGTATCTGGCAGATACAGTGTATCTGTGGACATTGCATGACCTTATTAGCAAAGAGCAAGTAGTTCTTCTCATGGCATTTTTGTATTTAATTGATATATGGAGGTAACAGGAGCTTGACTTTGATGTAGAGTTGAAAGCACCTCTATATTTTACCCTGATCATATGCACCTGTATAGGCGTTCAAACTCACCCCATACATTCCTTGAGGTAATATAAACATGGCTCATCTTGCAGAGCTGCAAAGATGCCATTGCGGGGAAAAACAAAATAAAGTTGGCTTTGTTTTTGAGACCATGCATGAGTTTATGCAGCTGCTGTAAGCAGTCAAAACTAGAAATGCATGCAGCTTGCAGACATGTCAGCCCTTCCAAAATGGAGAGATTTTCTGTGCAGGAAGCTTTGGATGTAATCATGAAGTCTGACAGTGACCAAGAGGAGCATGATGAATCCTCAACAGAAGAGGAGGATACAAAGAGGTGGTGAGAAGTACCAGCTGGAGGAGTCAGCTTCCTCTTCACCTTCTGATGAATCCTCAGTGATTGCGACATACTTTAGCCACCTAAAAGAAGGCTCACCTGAAAAAATAGACAGCCTCTGAGAGTCCGACCCAAACAGTTGATCTGCTGTGTAATACAGTGTGTGGCAGGCCTAGCTGCACCTGTGCGTAGGAATACAACGTACGATTGAGGGAATATAGTACCAAAGGACAGGGCTGACACAAGATCGGAAATCATAGTTGAAGTGCACTGCAGTAGTGCAGCCACGTTGCTGTGGAAAATGGTATAGTAGCAATTGGTGGCTCCCTCAAAGCCGTACAATGTCATTTGTAATCGGCTGGTGGTAATACCATATACCTCAGGAGAAATTTGTGGAAGGTCTAACAGTATGAAAAACTGGATACTGCCCAACCCTAGTCAGTGTTTACCATTAATTAATAAGACTGGTGGCCACTGTAGTCTAATTTGCTGCACCATAGTCTCATATTGATCAATAATAATAGCGCTAAGATCTCCAACGTTTCACACCATTGCTTCAGCAAAACATCTTTCACTCATAGTCAGTGGACGCCCCTGCCCACTGCTGTATGCGCATACGCGCTCTCTTCCACACATGCAGACACACACACAAACACACACACATGCTCCGGTCCAAGGCACTGCAAAACTCTGTGCCTGAAAAACACTGAAATGAAACTCACGTTATCTATTACGTTGAACTGCAGCTAAGAGAGACAACTGCGTTGCACTTGTACACACATTCATATGCAAGCACAAAATGACCATCGCGCCTTCCAGAGGGAACCTCAACCATACAGACCAGTCAATATATAGTTGGCACTCACGGGCGCTGACAATTTTGAAACAAGACAATAATTATCCGGTCTCTCAGTCGAGGTTTAGTTAGAAGTCAGGACTAATAGTTAAAAGCAATAGATTGATACGGACTATGGCTTATAGACTTGTGTTAACATTGTATAGCAAGAACTGTGTAGTAAAGTAAATTGTTAGGACTGGACTAATTACTCGGCAGCAGAGCCAAAGCTATGTGTTATATTTGATTATTTTCTACATTTTGTATTTTCCATAATTTCTTATTTATGGTCATTTTATTTATGAGATAGCCTCTTAATTTTTCTTTGAAAGTGCACTAGATGATGCGTTTAATTTTAAAATGTGCAAAATTTTCTTCCAGGGGAGCATGCCAGTTACCACAATTACATTTCATTCAGCATAGTCCCGATTCATTTCCCACAACAAACCTACTAGTGTCATACACACAGGATACCAGCACCACCATCCTTACAGTGGCGGCTCAGCTGGTAGCACAAATGCAATTAGGTTCACCTTGTGCCGGGATCAGACTACAACGAACAGACGTGTAGTGTAGCAATAGTAGAGGAACGGTTTGTTGAGCTGTGGCAACAATACCCCTGCCTTTTTGATGCTTCCTTGAGGGACTACCATGACAGAGTCAAAAAAAGAAAAAACTGTGTCCGAGAAATAGCGAAGGCACTTCAGCAACCTGGTGAGTAACTTGCTTGTGTGCTATGCTAGCTTCGGTAGCCATGGATGACAATTTCCAGTCCAGCGTCCCCAATGAATGCGTGGAGGGTCGTAAACAGTGTAGACACAGCAAGAATTTGTGCTGTGATTGCTTAATCTGACATGGTGACCACCGTGAACGATATAAATATCATGCAGTCTGATCCCGGCATTAGATGCCATAAGCTTAGACATGTCGTTAACATGACATAACAACTATGTTACTCATGAAATATTTATAACCAGTTGGAACTGCTCCACACAAGAAAGCCATCTTATTCCCTGCTTTGCTATCATCCTGATGATCCACAATAACTCCCTCCCTCTGGTTGTACAGCGGGACTCTACCAGGGCAGCCAGGGGGCCGTGACAGCCGAGACACGCATTCAGCCGTAGGCCCCACTGATCTCCCTCTCTCTTGTTGTCCAGCAGACGATGAGGCCGACAAAAATCTCTGTCAGCGTAATACACGATATTATTTCCAAACTATATGTTCAGTCGGCTGTTCTTGGCATTGTAGCGGAGGAAACAGGAGAGTTGACATGGGTGGAAAGAACGGGACACACCAGTAACCCGTCTTCTGCAGGGATGAGAGGCTGGATTGCGCAGCGTCTCCTATGGATCCAAGATGTGTTAAGCAAACACAAGGCAGTCTGCGGCTCGTCCAGCAAGATAAATGACTGTAGCATATGGGAAGGTAAAATCCAAACATTTGGTTGCTCCTTTTTAGTAACAGCTGCGCAGGCAAAAGCTGCTGCTTCCAGCAACAGGGTTACAATGGGACTGTGGTGAGTTGTGGCGTGCAGCTATACTTAAGTTCTGCGTGCATCAGGCTGTTGCGCCGCGATTGACGTCGCATTCAGGGGCGCTTCCAGCGGATGGGAGAAGGAGTTTCAAAACTTGGGAAATGTAGCAACCAGGTGTGACTTACTGGACACTGGGTTTGGCGCACTATAGTGATGTGCGTGTCATGAACAAATCGTTCAACACTCGAGATTCTTTTTACTGACTCAGGAGTTACGAGTCATTGTCTCCATTAACTCGTTCACTGACTCACCGCTGCTACCGCCAGCTAACTGCAAAGAGAAGACATGCCACACAACTGATATTCTAACTGCAATTGCATAAATGTATCAAGCTGATTGCTGTATTAGCTCCATGGCAACGGCTCTGGTCATTATTTCAACTCAACTCCCCTGTCTCCTCTCCTTTCTGCCCCGAGCTGAGCTGTATCACAGGCTGATACAGAAAAAGAACAATTGACTGACCCAGTAGCTCCAGCTCACTCGCTCTCCCTCCCAGCTCGTAGAGCCCCTCCCTTACCCTTGAAAGTCGTTGCTCTGCACCGTTCAGGACTCGGTAGCTGCAACTCTTAGCTCACAGCTCACTCGCTCTCCCTCCCAGCTTATAGAGCCCCTCCCTTACCCGTGAAACTCGGTGCTCCGCACGTTCAGGACTCAGCAACTCAGACTCGCAGTTCACAGGCAGCTCACAGTTCACTCGCTCTCCCTCCCTCCCTGCTCCCGTGCTCTCAGAGAGCCGCTCCCTCACCTGAGCAGCAAGTGGTTTGGAACTTGTTTGTACAGTCCGTGGCGCACACTCTGGGTGACTGACTCAAGTGACTCAAGTGACTCAAGTGACTCGAAAACCCGATTCACTTTAGTGAGTGACTCATACAAACTCGAGTCAGTAAAAGGAATCGAGTATCCCATCACTAGCGCACTAACCCCTTTGTTTAGAGGCTTCCCAGATAGCAGTGGACTCCGGGGCGGATCCGCCCTCAGGTCGGCACATCCGCTCTACTGTCTCAGTCACTTCGGTCATGCAAAGAGGATCTGCCCCGCCTACTGGTAGCGCACCATCAAAGAGCATACTCAGTGGGGACACCATGGGGACCCGCACATCGTACGCGCCCTTTTTTGTTTTCTTTTGTTCTGTTTTCAAATAGTTCACCGTTGTGATTCGCAGTTTTCAAGGAGAGCTGGAAAGGAGCCGAGGACTAGCGGCACAACAGGAACACAGTAAGTAACCTATGTAATATATGCTTTATTAGTACTACAGTTGACTACAGCCAGTAAAATTATAACGTTATCGGTCAAACGTAGTTCTCTGTTCGGTTTTGTCGTTTCTAATTAAGAAGTGTGTGATTATGGCTAGCTAACCTTCACAGCAAGTTAGCTTAACGTTACCATTAATGTTAGCTCTAAAAGATAACAAGCCCACATTTGCACTGGATTTATTTCTGTCTCGGAGGATGGCTTTCACATTAGCTAGTTAACTGCCCTGCTAAGTTTAATTCAGTCACAAGCGCATAACGTTCTGTGCTTTTACCCCTTTACTGTAACCACTGCAGGTGAAATTAATGCTGACATTGGCATTACCTAATGTAACTCAAATGGGCTGTTGAAGCTAGGTTATAATACGGGTTTGGGCCCTGTTTTTAGCCAATATGTTAACATTTTGGCAAATTCAGGGTGTTAAAAGTCTGCTTAATTTGCTATTAACAGCTCAGTTTTGCTATGTAGCCATTGATGCACAGAGAAGTATCTGTGGAATACTTTGACACTGAAGAAAACTTAAACACCATGATGATTCATAGTCAAGTTCTGAAGCGTTATCTCTCTGATTTTAAAGTGGATTAATGGACACAAATATGTGATTTACCTCAGAGATGTCATCCACTCACTGCACTGCGTTTCATGTGTCTGTACTGTATGAAGGCTGAATTATGACTGAGAGATTAGCTACAAGGACTTTTTAAAAAAACTCAAATTCAACTTTTAACTACAGCTCTGTATAACCAAATTGCATTTGACTTTAATATATATAGTGACATTTACAAAAAAAGCAGGAGTAGTTGATATTTATATATATTTATATATATATATATATAATATTAAAACTAGGGATGAATGATATGGATTTTTTTCAGGCATGCCGATCATTAACTTCCTTTCAAGGCAATATCGATAGGATAAACAATTACCTCAAATCTTTGTATTTTTAAATGAAGTTCATGACCTTTAGTTTATGCAAGAAAGGCACAAAAGCAGTGAGCAAAGATGGATGATTTCATATTCCATAGCTCTAATAAGATTTGTAGTGTTAAAACTCTTAAGACTTTTCCCATCCTCTCTGAAGTATTGTAGAGCATGTTTTGCAAATTAAAATCATGTTGTCTTCCTTTGAAACACAGTTTGACGCCATGAGTGTGACAACAGCATGTTGCACTTGTTCCTCCCCTTCTTTTCCTTCTTCTTCCTCTCCTCCTTTTGTGAAGAATGCTGCACTGATGAAGTCAATGAAAGCATTTTAGCTTTGTATTATCTCCTCTATTGATTGGCTGTAATTTCACAGATACCGATAACTAGCAGAAAATAAAAAGTTGCCAATATCAGACCAAATTATATCATGCATCCCTAATTAAAGCTATGGCAAAATATTATCATAAGTGAAAATGTTGATAATGTCATATTTTCTTGTCATTTTCATATTTGTTTTTGTTTTTTAAAACATCACAAATCATGGCCACTTTTCCACACCTTACTAATTGCAGTCTGTATTATGCGTTTCTGAAATATTTCTTTCAGTTAAAATGAATAGAAAGACTTTGCCTGTCTCCAGTTCCACGATACGAGGGCACGTTTAGACGTTGACAAGCAACTTCAAGAAATTAGGGTTGACTGCACAAATTTGACTGACTTTCAAATGACAATGGAGAGGGACCTTGGAGATTTCAGGGGAGAGGTTTTTGAGGAACCAAATTGCACAGACAGTCCAACTTGTTCAGACTTTGCAACTAGTATAGTCTTTAGTGAGGAGGAAGGTGACATGAAGTAGATGAGGTGGACATAACTGAGGGCTCTGTAGCTGTTGGCTGTGATGAGGAGATTCAGTCATCTGACTCAGAACATTCTGATGATGAAGTCTATAAGACATTTTCACTTTCTGACAGCATTTCCAACTGGGCAATACAATTTGGCATTTCTTTGGTTGCTTTGACAGCACTTTTGGGCATACTTCGAATTTGCCATCCTGATCTTCCAAAGGATGCTAGGACCCTCCTTAAGACTAAGACCAAATACTCTATTCTGGAAAAGGCTGGAGGACAGTATCACTACTTTGGTATTCTGCCATCTCTTAGAAATACACTGTCCAAGTACACCCATACACTGGCGGACAGTTTCACTTTAAAGTTGCAAATAAACATTGATGGACTTCCTCTGTTTAAGAGTTCTAGTCTGCAACTGTGGCCTATCTTAGGTCTTCTACTGAGTGTTCCCATGAAAGAACCAGTAGTGATGGGTTTGTTCTGTGGACCAAAGAAACCTAGCTCAGCAAAAGAGTTCCTTGAAGATTTCGTTACAGAGTTACAACAGCTTGAGAAAGGTTTTGATTTTGAGGGTAGGAATTTGAAGCTCAAACTGGACACACCAGCCAGGTCCTTTGTTAAAAACACAAAGAACCACAATGGCTACCATGGTTGTGACAAATGTGCACAGCCTGGAAATACATTAACAGACGCATGACATATCCATGTACAGACTATGCCCTAAGGACAGACGAATCATTCGAAAACAAGGTTGATGAGAGTCATCATCATGAGGGGCCACATCCATTTAATGGCAGCAATGTTGGCATGGTTTCACAGTTCTCCCTGGACTATATGCATTTGGTTTGTTTAGGTGTTGTTAGACGATTGCTACACATCTGGCTCAGGGGTCCTCTAAATTTTCAAGTACCTGCAAACATAGCAGAGAGAATGTCAGCAAAATTGTTAGACATGCATTCCTTTGTTCCTCTGGAATTTGCCCGAAAGCCCAGATCACTTAGGGAATTAGATCGGTGGAAGGCCACTGAGTTCAGACAGTTTCTTTTATATATAGGACCTGTAATGCTAGGTACCTTTCTGGTAGGGCTGGGTATCACCAGGTCCCTCCGGATACGATACTATCACGATATTTTGCCCAACGATGTAGCGATAATATCACGATACAGCGATTCTGCGATAATCGATATATTGCAAGAAATTTCATCCACGATACATCACGATAGCTGTGTCACTTTAGAAATTCAGAATTTATTGACTGCACTGAATCCATTTCACAGGAATTACAAAACATTGTCAATCAATTTCACATGAATGACAACCAAGTAAAACAAAGTGTATACTGCACAGTGGCTCTTCTTAACACACACTGGCCGCAACTTGTCCAATGTCCTTGTGTTATGTATAAGTCTTTAAGGGAAGAATATTTTCTGTCCGTGCAAATTAACAGAAAATTATAAAAAACAAAATGAATGCAGAAAATACACATTTCAGTGCTAGTATTATCAACTTCTTCTCTGTAAACATGGACACATATCAGTGCTGCTTAACAAGCAGAATCAAATTGTTTTATGAAAACTGGCAAATTTCACTGCATATGAAAAATAAACATTTCAGTCAGTACATTATCATAAACAACTGGGTGGTCTATGAAAACCTGGGCACACATTTTAACTTGTACTTACCACCATGTGTAAAGTTTAACTTAAACCTGCACTGCAGACTGCACATACATTTCAGTGCTAATACCAGCATTGGCTTGGGGGCTTGCACAACCTGTTCGGCATTTGAGATGTCGGTCTCATTAAGGGTGCAGATGTCAGTGGTACTCTTTCTTACCTTAATGAAAGAAGACAGGACAAAATGGAACTTTCATTAAAAACATGAATTTAATGTACATTTTGAATTTTCATAATTATATTATTACACATTATATCCAATTTATATTTTGTTATTTGTAACCTATCAAAATTCAACTTGCCTATGCTTTAATGCAAGAACAGAGCAGCATAGAACTATAAAGAAATAATGAGATAATATTGAAATTATGAGCATATTTCAAGCTATATCATTTATTCACATCACATTATTAAAATTTAATCTAATCTATATGATGTACAAACAAAACAGATACACACATAGATTTTAATACACAAACGTTACGTTATCAGCAACAATCTAACATTAGATTAGAATAAATAACCTACCTCAGGAGATAAGAGGGCAGCACAGATTGCAGGCTGCTGCTCCAGAAACCTGGCCAGCATCTCATATGCGCTGTTCCACTGCACAGCAACATCTGTGATGAGCTTGTGATGTGGCAGTCCAAGCATCCTTTGGTTTCTCTTCAGTGCATCGGCGGTTGCGGTGCTTCTGTGGAAGAACGTGGAAATCCTCCGGACCCTCGCAATGAGTCAAGCAACAGCTGTCACTTTCAGGGCATGCTGTGAAGCGAGGTTAAGTACGTTTGCAAAACACCAAATGTGTTGGTATCTAGTCAGCTCAACAGCAACAGTCATATTATGCGTTGTCGGTGACAACCGCTGGGTCTTTCCCAGTAAGCTTCCACTCCACTGTAGCCTTCCGTATGACTTCTGCCATGTTAGCACCATTGTGAGACTCGGACATCACCCGAGTCTGGAGAACGTAGGACTGCAGTTCCCACTCGTGAATAAAATGAGCAGTGATTGTCACAAAGGACTCTGTGGCCCTGGTCCACAGAGTCGCATCGCACGTAATCGCAACTCTCTCAGCAGATTGAAGTGCATTTTCCTCTTTTGCTTTCGTCTCTGCATACAACGCAGGGATAGCTTTTTCAGTGAAGTATTTTCGACAGAGTATGTCATATCTTGGTTCCAGTGTATGTAGCATTTGGCGGAAACCTTAATTTTCGACTACACTATATGGTCTAAGATCTTTACAAATAAAGCAAGCAATGGACTTGGTAATACTCACAGCCCTGGGGGATGCAGAAGGAAGCTTTGCTTAAAATACGGTGTTGATTGTAGGCTGGCTTACAGAAACGTTAGCATTTGCATCGCTGACCGTCCTCTCCTCCACGGCAAGCTCAGGATGATGACGGACAAGGTGGCTATGCATGTTCGTTGTGTTGCCCGTGTACTTGACCTTCGCGAGACAGTTCTTGCAGATTGCGAACTCTTTATTAAGTGTTGTTCCATTGTCAGTATAGTAAAAGCCGAAGTGGGCCCAGACTTTAGATTTGAAATTTGATGGTGCATCTGTCACGTGTTTTTTCTGCTGTTTGCTAAACCATTTTCTTCTTCTTCTTCTTCTTCTTCTTCTTCTTCTTCTTCTTCTTCTTCTTCTTCTTCTTCTTTTTATTTCCTTTCAAAGAGTACTCTATCGCAGCACCCACTCTTATTCATGCTAAGCGCCATCGTGTGGAGGCTTGAAGTAGTGACTCTGTAAATCAAAATTGTAGCAGGTTGTGAGATTGTGAGAGAATCTGTTTAGAACGGCTGTATGTTTATTGTTTAAATATCGATATTTGTCGCCAGTGTATCGATAACGTATCACAAGACGAAATATCACGATATATCATAGTATCGATATTTTGGTACACCCCTACTTTTTGGACAGAAATATGTACAGCAATTTCATGCTGCTCTCCTCTGGTATTGCTATTTTAATAAGTCCTGGACTATCCTGCCACACACGGTATGCTCACACCTTACTTAGATCTTTTGTTCATCATTTTGATGAAATATATGGCAAAGATCAAATTGTTTATAATGTACATGGTTTGGTCCATCTGGCAGATGAAGTACAACGACATGGTTGCCTTGAATCAATTCCTGCATTTCCCTATGAAAGTCAGCTGGCCAAGCTCAAAAAGCTAGTCAGAATACCACACTTTCCTCTTGCCCATATTATCCGTCGGCTGTCAGAGAAGAGGTTCACTGATGCTCCATTAAATGTTACCTCTTTTAAAAAACAGCACTTTGTTGGGCCAATTGTAGGTGGACTGTCAGTGAAAGCACAGTATGGTGAAATGGCCTGTGACAAGTGGACTGTCAAAGTTTCAACCGGGGATAATGTTTTTGTCATTGGATATGATATTTGTCGCATACATAACATTGTAGAGTGCAGTGATGGCGTGTATGTAGTATACAAAGAATTCTCACAGAAATCTTTGTTCTTCACTTACCCATTCAACTCTGACTTCCTACATATTTACAAAATTTCACAAACATCAGACATACTCAAGTCTGTTAAAGTTACAGAGCTTGTTCAAAAATGCGCTGTTCTGCCTGAAAGGGATAGTTTTGTGGCCATACCCCTATTTCATACATTTTAGGGATGTCTAATGCGTTTTGGTGAGAAATAACAGCATATCCACATGACTGTCATTTGTCTTGTAGTTGTTGGTAGTTCTACTTGGAATAGTAACCCCGCAACTTTTGATCTTTGATGTTTGTTTTGTCAGATTTTTTTTATTTTTTTTGTTTCAGGAATATCAAATATTTAAACCGAATGCAAAAAAACAAGCACTGGCAGTATTCACTAATTAGCCATTGAGGCATATGAGCTTTTTCTTTTAATGGACTGGATGGGTGTTATGGGTGCATAATAAGGGTCAGAGACTGTGACAAAAACCGACGCTGACTGCTTCACAACTCACACTGCAATCTATGTGACTCTGGATTAAAAATAACTGTAAGTACTTTGTGTAAGTTTCACTGTCTTCAATTCAATTCTCTATTAATTAATAGGTAGTTTGGTCTATAAAATGACAGAAATTGGGAAAAATGTCGATCGCTGTTTCCCAAAGCTCAAAATGATGTCCTCAAATGTCTTGTTTTGTAATATATTCAGTTTACTGTCATGGAGGAGGAAAGAAACCAGAAAATGTTAATTTAACAAGCTGACATCCAAGAAATTTTGAATTTTTATTCATAAAAGATAATGCAAATCAATTCATCGATTATCAAAATAGTTGGCGATTAATTGAATAATTGACAACTAATCAATTAATCCTTGCAGCTGTACACCAAACCTATCATTGCTGTTTAGTCATTACATGTAAGTATTATAGTATAGGTTTTCAAACCCAAATTAAGTACAAAACATTGGCTGTCAAGTAGATTCAAGTTCCAGGCGAGATCTACAACCTCTTTAGAATGTAAATATGGTAGGAAAGAATTCAAATGTTAATAAACGTTAAAATAATCAATAATAAAAAATATTAGCAAAAGAATGTGTTTGAATAATCAGAACTTGTAACAGAAAGTTTCTGTGATTGACGCGCTGTGTTGACTGTCCGTCTCAATTAAGGATGTTCCTCTTGATCGAATTTGTGATCAACAAAACTTGAGCAGTGATGGTGTCGTCAAGTGGCCGAATTACAGAAGTGACGAAAGAGTGGAAAGGGCAGTGAAAAATGCAGAGGACCTGACTGGAAAACATATGACATCAGAGTTATTAAATCATGTGGTATGCTAATTTTTAAACAAATAATATAAGGAGTGGCTTCTGTAAACAGATATGAAAATGCATTGTATTTTGTTATAATTCACCAGAATTATAATTCTGTATCTTTTTTTCTTCGTAATTTGGAACTCAAGTGAAGTTTGACACATATTTAATTTTTAGATCGTTACTTGGAGGCTCAACACCTGATGACGAAATCTCTGACATGCAACACATCAGATCTACAGTCTGAAGAGGAAGATGATGAAATAAGACCAAAGAGAAAGCTAAAGCCGATGTAAGTATATACATACATACATAATATACATTATTCTCTATATTCTACATAAATTTTTTGACGTTTTAGATTCACAACAGCATCTTTTAGTGCTATGGGATGACAAACCTGACAACAAAGACATGCAAAGTCAGCTGTAACTGAGTGAGTCGTTTACCTGGTTCCTCAGAGAAATCCAGTTAATGGGTTATAGGGGTTGTATTTAGTCCAAGTATTCACACACATGTGAACACATTTTGGGCCATAGTCTTTTGATTGGATTTGTTGACAAAATAAAATTAACAATAACATGGGACCTATCCCGTATTTAGGTTCGCAAAATCTGACTTACTCACTAGTCACCAGACAAAGAAGTTGCACTTAGGTTAAAACATTTTTAAAATAATCTACAGTAACAGCTACTCAATAGTGATTTTTTCTCATACGGTATCTAAAGTTTCTGTTTTGTTTCAAAGAAGTATTTTTTTGCTTAAAGTGATAGTTAACATTACGTGGTTATGTTTTTCCAACCTACTTGGCAATCATTTCTTTGGGGACTCGGATGATGACAGTGAGGATGAAGGTCATCTAAAAAAGAGAGCCAGGGGTCCTGCCAAACCCTCATCACAACCACCAGCTCCTATTATCCCACCACCACCTTGCCGTGTGCCAAGTAGCAGCACAGTTGCCCCTCCTCCACCTGCTCCACCTGCTCCACCACCTCACACTCCGCAGATGGAACAAAGAAGACCAGCAGAAGAGCAAACACCCTCTGTGAGCCAAGTCTACAGACCTACCTGCCGAGGGTGAAAGTGTGGATCAGACACCATTACCTGCTCTGGTGAGCAATACCTCAAACAGCAATGAGATTCAATTTGATATGGCCAGAATTTAAGTTTAAAACATTTAAAAAACTGAGTTAATGTTATGAACGTGAAGAAACAACAGATCGACGTTATGTCAAAGATGTCTATGTTCTTTGTTCTACTAAGGTTAGCATGCTTACCAGCTTGTATAACTTATAACACTGTTTGTGTAATAAATTATCAAAATAAACTCACAAAATGCCAGGAAACATTTTTGCACCTATTTTCCTTACTAAACAGAAAAATACAACCATGCACTGTTGGAATAAAAGTGTCTCTCCTTTACTGAACTAAGACGAGCTTAATCACCTCGTTAACTAATCGTAAAACACACTTCATTCAAACTGGACATATACTGGACATGTTGCAACACCCCCACTTTTACAACAAGGGGATTTCATCCCCCCCACTTTTTCCCAAGGTATTAAACCGTTTGCCCGCCCTTGCGGTGTACCAGCATACTGAAATGGAGCGCACCTCAGTTATGTGACAGGAGGGAAACAGAAAGCTAGCTTTCAATCCATAAATGCACTAGTTCAATTCTATAGTAGTACATTTATATTCTTGCATTAATGTCATGTAGGTGTTCATTTACGTAACTTAAAGCTATTTGTTGGAGCTTAAAACCTTCTTTTCAATGAAGAAAATATCCTACATCAACTCATCCCTGTTACTGCTCTCAGAAACTAGAAAAGAATAGAAATGAAGACAATGAAATGCAATAAAACTATTAAAATCTTAAATAATAAGAGGAATAAAATAATATAGAGTACAATAAAGGCTAGGATGAAATATTAGTTAAAACAGATTAGAACAACAAAATATATGTAAAATAATTAATAAAAAGCAGATAAAACAACAACAAAAGAATGGAATGTTTCCTAATCAAAATCAAGGCTGTAGAGGTTTGTTCTAAAGGTGCGTTCACACCAGACTTTATATTTTTGTCACTGTCGCTCATGTTGCTCCAAAAAATACATAGATTACGGCAGCCAATCAGCACTGAGCGACAAGCGACTGACGGCCAGAGACTTGGGATTTCTCATCTCGAGTGACAGAGCGATTGAGCGATTTTTCGATTGAGCGATTAATTGCTCAGTCGCTCGTTTGCTTAATATGTAAACGTGTCGCCAGCGACAAAAATAAAAGGTCCGGTGTGAACGCACCTTAAGTTTACTTAAAATATTTCAACACTTCCATGTTCAGGAATATTAACATTGAGTTCTTTATGTAGGATGTTTATGAGGAAGGGAAGTCCAGGAGTCAGGACAAAGGAGAGCATGGAAAAGATGAGGGAGTGAACAGGAGAGAAGTTGGAGAGAACAGAAAAGAAGAGGGAGAAAACACTAGAGAAAAGGGAGAGAGCACAAAGAAGGGGAGAACATGAGAGGAGAGGGAGATAACAGAAGAGGGCGAGAACACAAGAGAAGAGGGAGGGAACACAGTGTTCTTGCCAGTTTCACTCACTCACACTTGTTCTTTAATAAAACATATAAATTAATTGCTTAATACCATGGTATGTGATTGCTTGTGAATATATAATATCTTGGGTTAAAGAGCATTGCATTAGTTTTGGAGACTGAAACAGGGGCCAAAGGTGGTTGTGGTGCTCATGTGCTACCCCTAGAACCCCCTCACATTTAAAATTGTTGCTCCACTCCTGCTGGTCTCAGTGTTGGAGGTGGAGCCCCGTTCATTCCTATGAAAGCTGCTCAGTGTTGTTTTTTAGCCAAAAAAGCTTGACTTCCGGGCTATTAAACTTGTAGTTTAGTGCCCGCATGTATTAAAGTTTTCCGTCGCTAATACGGATTTCCATCAACTCTGCTCTGAAAAGGCCATGAATGAGAAAAAATTAGGGGGGGGCCGACCCGACCCGACCCGACCCGACAAGTCGAGGGTCGGGTCAGTCGACACGTTACAACTTAAAATTAGTCTGGGCCTTTATTTTGTAAAATCCGAACCTGTTAGTAGCCTATCAGAGGAGCACGTATGTTGCTTTCAGTTTTGCCAGCATGGATGCACTTCTACTAAAGGAAGGCACCGATGTGTCTGAAATTGATAAAACAGTAAAAAATAAGTGGAGGTGGGCTTGGCTATGCGAAATAGGTGATAATGGCAAGCCATTTAGTTCTTGGTGCAAAAAAATGAAAATGCCAGGCGTTTGCTTTTGTGTGGTTTGGCATAAGAAAATACTGTATGGGAGCAATGGCAAAAAAGTCCTTTCACGCCATCAGTCTGAAGCTAGCCATAAGGCTAATGTAAGAGCTCTTCAGCACACATCCTCAATGCCTGGTGCAACCACCACCACAACAGAGGTAGGTGCATCTATGGCTGACCGTGTCTGCACGAAGAAAGTGCGCATATGCACACCACTTGTCAAACTGATTCGATCAGTTGCAGAAGACCAGAGCGCCCTCTCCAGGCTGCCACTGTCCAATGCACATGCCTCCTACCTGTGCACACATGGAATTGCAGCTCATTGTAAAACAGAGTTGTCTGTGAAACTGCAAACAAAGATGTTCTCTTTGAATGCAGATGAGGCAACTGATGTAAATATGGACAGGATTTTGAATACTGTTCACTACTTTGATGAGGATATGGGGAAAGTCGTGACCCAGCATCTTGGCTCAAGGAAAGTGAACATTGCAGATGCCTCAACCATCACAAATACAATGACCGAAATCCTTCACTCCTACAATATAAACTGGAATAAGGTTGTGTCCATTTTGCTGGATAACTGCAGTGTTATGAGAGGGAAGCGATTGCTTAAAAAAAATTTTTCGGTCAGATGATTTTTTTTTGCGTTAATCCCTGTGCCCGACTAACTTAAATGAGGATAAAATAATTTAATCGTGCAGCTCTTCTAGACTTTACAAATCTAATTGGACCAAATGGCTCATATTCTTCGTTGTGACGCTCAAAAGAAGTTATCCACCATTTTATAGACGCTTATTTCACAGTGGGTCTATTGTAGTTTTCTCTGTTACAACTGTTTCCAGTGCATTCATGACGTGAAACATAATGTACAACATAACGCTTCAGATAAAATTCACAGATGGGCTGCAATGGCTGTGGGAAGTGTGAATGGGGTCAATAGGCGATTTTTAGTGGATTGACCTGCTTTTAAAAAACCTGTGTTGACCTGCTAATTTTGGTGGAAAAGTGGTATAACATGCACAGACTATTCAAATGCTTTAAATCATGCTTTTCATGAACTACTCAGTTGTTTGCTGAAGTCTCAGATAACCTATACAGTAGATCCTAATGTATAGGTTTTCCGAGACGTCTGCAAATTTTGGCTCGGAGGAAAACATTCTTGTAGTCTTGGTTTTATAACAGATTACGAATAAAAGAACACTAAGATTGACATAAGATTGATATAAGCCTTTTCCAAAAAGTGGTTTGGGGACCACGGGTGGTCCGTGAGTGCCCCCTAGTGGTCCGCAAGTAGATTTGGTAAAATATCACATTTAAAATTAAGTGTTTCTCAAACTGTCTGTGACTTTGAGTGACTCCAAAGTCTCATAGTGTGTAGAATAAATGTGTTGTTTTTAATATTAAATGAACTCATATGTCAATTCAACCATTATTATTTCAATTGGCTGCGGCTGTGTTGTAAGACTTCAGCAATGTAGGCTTGCTGACTGTTTTGTGACTGTTTCAGCGACACTGCCTGCATAACATACGTCGGTATTACGGTTTGTTTCAAAACTGATCAGTGCAGTGGGTTTTGGGAGACTAAAATTCTGCTGTTTGGAGCCAGACATTGTTTCACTGAAGTCTCAGAAAAGAGACAATGATGAGTGATTTAGCTATGCTGTTTTGTAAGACTGTCATCTAATTAGGCTGTAGTTTCTAATATACTGTTGAAGTCGACTAATTGTTTTTGGGGATGTTGGGAAGTTAAGTGGTCCTTGAATAGGTCCTTGGTCTGAAAAAGTTTGAGAAACACTGATTTTAGTCGTGGCAGCAAACAGCAGCAACAATTGAATTTTAAATAAGGAATAATGTTGATTTAATGCCTCATTGGATGAAAATGTCTTAAGCAAGAAAGGCTAAAGCTGTTTTAAAAAAATGTGTTACTGTTAAGTGACATGTGACATCACTTTAAACAAAAACTGGTGCTCGTAAAGGGGAATTCAATTTCATATGAAAATCTTCTTGTGTGATTACAGATGCCATGCGAAAGAGCCATGTGTCCCGTTCTGCCACTGATGACGACATCCTCAAACATGCTATATGCTGGCTACACCTTGCAGCAGTTAGGGGGAGCTCAAAAAAGCATCCCGCTGTTGGCAACCCTACCCACGAAGATAATTCTACTCTCCTGTAATGTCAGGAGAGTAGGTGGTTGTTCTGGTTGTTCTGAATATACTAAAACAGGTTTTTTCACGTTAAATACCTTCTAACGTGCCATTCTTATTGTTCTAATTAATTATATAAACAGTTCCATGTATTTTTTTAAAATGTGTATTTAAAGTTATAATGCCAAAGAAATAAAACAGTTATTGATTCTATTTAGGGTCGCATTTAATTTTTCCAGTAATACAAGTTCAATGTATTTGCATTTTGTAATGACCTCTCTTGAGTAAGGGAAAGTTCCCCAGCTGACTGTTGTGTAATTTTATCTGACATGAGCCTCACTGATAACTGATGGCTCTCTTACAACTGTAGAAGAGTTGTATAAGTTATATAAAATAAAAACCCAACTTAAACAGCTTCACATTAAAAGATGTTTTCTATTCTGTGAAATTAGTTATTTATGTTGCTAGTTTCTGACAGGTGAGCCATTTTGAACAAGGGATCTGGAATGGGTCTAGAACAAATAAGCCACTTATTTCAAATCGGATCCGGGTCAGATAAACCATGTAATTAACAGATCCAAATCGGATCCGGGTAGGGTAAGTTACTTAATGCACGGCTCCAAGTCAGATCCAGGCCGGATAAGCTGCTTCATATGCAGATCCAAATCGGATCTGGGCCGGATGAGCTGCTTTGTGAGCGGATACAGGTAGGGTCTGGGCCAGAGTCGGTCTGGATCCGTGATCCTTATCTGTTCCGGGTCCATCCCATTGTGCAAGTGGACTCCGATCCAGATCCACTTTGTGGGTCTGTTCCGGACCGTGAGAAACCTCTGGGGCGGTTTGCTATCTGGGTTTGTTAGTGCGTGGAGGCTGTTTCAAATCAACTGATCGTTCGATACGGATAATCTGCAAAATGCCAGATATCAGAGCCAATAATCAACCAGGTGATAATTGGTCAACCCCTATTCCGTCCCAACCCTTCTCAACACCCTTTGGGAACCACTGGTCTAAAAGCCATTTTACTGCGGCCCCTGTTCACAGCAATACATTGCTAAGCTTCCATGCTGGTATCCCTGCTGTTTCTCCAAACCAGACGCTAACAAATCGCAATCTACTATAAGTATTTACCTGACTATGGATAGATATGTAACCGGACTTCAAAAACCCGAACCATCCCTTTAAAAATGTCCCATGGAACCCTCAAATCATGCTTGACAGAATTAAGACTGAGAGTAGTACACAATAGAAACAGGAAATGACACCAGGGACTTGATTTCTGTCCCATCACAAGCAAACATTAAGTGTTTTCCCACCTTTTATGTAATCTGAAATGTGTTTTTGGAAATGATTTTATTTTGTGAAATGTCGTTGTGTTTTCTCAAATGTTGTGACCCTTGGGGGCACTGTACCAAGAAAAGAAAAGTGTATCAAAAAAAAAAAAAAAAAACTATATAGAATAAATTTTGGTAGGTTTAATCTGGCCACTAAAATACATACCAAGTCATTAAACATAGGCTGGCTCCAAAACAAAAACATATGAAGAAACTAAAAGAGTTCATATTCTTGAGTCTAAGGAGGGATAGAAATGTTGATAGAATACTGTACTTTACTGTACTTTAAGTACTTTATGCCTAATGGATAAAAAAAACTACTTCAAGAGAGAACTTGTATCTATGTTATATTTAAGAAATGTGCTTAACCATTAGCAACTTTTCTTTGAGACACCATTTAGTGAACTATACCTTCAACTTTAAACCCAGCTGTGTTTATGCTGCTTGTAAATGTATTTAATATTTTCTAGGTGGACCACTTTGTAATATTGGAAGCTGGGTCGATGGTGGTTCATTACATCTCTCACAAGAAACAACATTTGGGAAGTGTTCCAGAAAACAGTTACCATGCAGATGAACAAACAGTAAATGAAGCTTACATTTTAGCAGCGGCTGACAGTTGAAGCTCCTTACCTGTAACAATGGCCGTCTTTCCCTTCAGCTTTACTGAACTTGACCACCTCGATCCTCTGAGCACACCATAGTACACTATCACATAGAAGGAGACTGCTCCTGCTACGAGGGAAAGCAACGCCGACATCTCTGCACTGAACTGCACGGACCCTTCAGTGATGCCGTGTCAAAGTCGCTAGAATTAACAGATCGTTCCGGCCAACACTTTCAAAGTAAAATCTTTGTTGGCAAACAAAACCGGTTTTACTGATTGTTAAGCATGGACTTATCAAAACTATTTCAAAATACACATGTCAGCGCAGGCTTTTTAAAGAAAGTAGCCAGATGATATAATTATCATGACAGTTTAATTTCACAAATTTCATAAAGAATTTGCTTTGAAGGACCCACAAACTGCGACAAAGTAACAACATCCGGTTGGGCTTCCCGTTTTAGCGTGATTAAACCGCCAGATGTCGCCATAGCTGTTCAAAAGAAAACATGTATTATCAAAGTGAAAGTAGACTACAGCCCAAACATGATACAATCGTTATTATTAACCACTCCCCTGTTTCCATATTATTTATTTTATTAAATAATGGTCTATGCTTGCACATTGTTAAATTATTAAGGTGTGATACTGTCCTTTGGCTGCTGTGACTAAGGAATTTCCCCATTTGCGGGACAAATAAAGGATTTCTGATTCTGATTCTGATTCTGCACCAATTGTGGTAGGTGGCTTAATGTAAAGGTGACAAGAGCCACTGAGGCCATTTAAAAAGTGGCACACATTAAACCCTGGAATGTAAGAAGAAGTAAAGGACAGTAATCATGATACTAACAGTTCTGAATATGGTTTGATTACTTTACCTACTGCTTTGTTAACCTCCTGAGACCCAAGCTTTTGTCTGGTGTGCATTTTTTATTTCTCCTTGCTATTTGGGATAAGTAGGACCTAATAAGTATAATAACTAAACTTTGTTTTTGTACAGGAAGTAGTTTTTGCAAAAAATGATGTCCTCGTATGAGGAAAGTGGGCTAATCATAACCTTAAGAAACATTCTTTGCTGTTTGGGACCAGAAGGGCCCAATTAGTGTACATTCAAAATTTTAGCTTTATACCATAAGTAGTTCTCTCAAAAATCAATGTCCTCATATGAGTACAATGGGTCGATCTTACTGTATGACACAAATAGACACCATTCGTCAAAAAAAAGTATACAACAGTTTATTTTAAAATGTAAACATTAAAGTGTATACATCAAGTGCAAACAGCTGTTTATTTAAAGCCCTAAACATGGCTATACAAAAATAAAACTGCAAAGTACTGTGTAAATGGTTTATTTCAAGCCCTAAACATGGCTAAACAAAACAACAACAGTGCAAAAAATGCCAAATATTACCAAATATTATGTGCTTTTTCTTTTTTGGTAACAGTCCACAAAACCTGTTTGCTCATGTGAAATGGTGCTTAACAGTAGAATCCAGCCAAGATCGTGTTGCAGTAGTCAAGGTGGGAGATGACCAGCGATTGAACCAGGAGTTGTGTCAGTTGTATCGTTTAAGCAGAGTCAGCAATGCCAATTTCGGCCAGAGTGGAGAGGAGGATTTGGTGGTTGACTGTGTCAAACGCAGAGGATAAGTCAAGGAGGATGAGGACTGATGAGTGGGACGAGGCTCTGGAGGCCCGGAGCGACTCAGTCACTGTGAGGAGGGCCGTCTCAGTGGAGTGAGCAGTCCTGAAGGTTGGGGGAGGTGCATTCTGGTAGGGTGTAGGAGTAAATGAGGAGCTGATGTCTTTTACTTTCTTAGTAAAGTAAGTTGCAAAGTCATCAGCAGTAAGGGAGGATGGAGGGGGAGCGGTAGGAGGGGTGAGGAGTGAAGATAATATAGAGAATAGTTTCCTGGGGTTGGAGGCAGAGGAGTTGATCTTAGACAGGTAGAAGGCAGATTTGGCTGCTGAAACAGTTGATGAGAAGTCAGACAGGAGTTGGTGGTAGTGAGCAAGGTCATCAGGATGATGAGATTTTCTCCATTTTCTCTCGTAGTACCGATCTGATCCATGAGCAATTGTTCTGCTCTTGACAATGAAAGATTCCCTCTAATGATAACATGACAAAATAAACTCCAAATCAAAATCAAAATCTATACCAGAGACAGATGGCTAACATATGATGTAGGCTAGTTATCTAGCTAGCTTGCTAGCTATTTAATTCTAAGGTCAAAATTAAAGGTTAATGGTGTAAAGTGTTTACACCTGTAAACTTTTTAAATATATTAAAAGTCTATTTAACCACATGTACCACTTAAAATAACTATTTACAACTGTAAACTCATCTAAATATTCCCAAGTTTAGCTAACAACATGGTACAATCAATAACGTAACATAGTCCCAATGTCCTCAAACGAGTACTTGATATTTACTGATGTTCTAGTTTGCTACTATTACTAAAATGCGTCAAATTTTAATGCCATATGAAGCTAGAGACATTATTGTACATAAATACACTGGTTTCATTCATAAAATCTGGATATAATTTTTACCTTGCTCTTTTTTCTTTCGGTAGCTGCTGTAGAAGTCTTTCGCTGATATTCCTGCCATTTTGTTTTCACTGAAATTGGTGTAATGTTGTGATATCACCACAAGATGGCGCAGGCAGTGTCCCTAAATGTGGCTAATAGGTGCGTGCGTGTGTGTGTGTGTTGTATAGTGGTTATGTATTGCATGGATGGTTGCATAGAGCCTGCATGAGTCTATCTGTAGTGTAGGCAACGCATGCTCTGTTAGAAAGGCCCTAAAGGTTATAAAAGTAGCAAAATATAGCAAAAATGTAGCAGAGTATGCAGTTTAAAGGTTTGGCTACAGCACAATACTACAATAATGCTTTTTTGTTGTCTTAATTTTGAAGTTTGTTGTTTTGAATGACATTTAAAGTATAATTCATCATGTACCCAAGGCAAAGGTATTTGGAGGATCACATGACATTGGTTCAATTTGCAAAGCATACAGTACAGTATTCTAAAAACTCACTGATAATCATGCAGAAACAACTTGAACTTTTACACACATGTGTAAGGAAGGCAGCACACGCCTTATTCTGCAAACACAACAAGTTTAAATAAAATCCTAAACACTGATGAAAGTTGTGAAGTCATGGTGACTCAACCATCAAGTTTGACTGGTCTTTTAACTGATTAGTGAGAGGGGTGGAGTGGCTGTGAAAGAAAGTGGACATATTGTAACCACAGTCTGTTCACACTGGAACTCTTTTGTTGAATGTTGGTCATTAATATTTTGCATTTAGTTTAATTTAAGTTCCAATTGAGTTCCATACTTACAGAAAATGTATTTTTCCAAACACACTTTAAGCCAAACATTTACCATATTGTTGCCAGCCATGAGCTAAGCTTTTAGAAAAACAAGCACAAGAAAATAGTATGTCCTTGTTTGAAGAAAACAACACCTTATTTTGCTTACAACATGTCAGGAATTAGCTGAAAATCTTCTCTCACTCAGTTCCTGTATATACTCTGAGGTGTAGCAGTAACATTGGTTGAGGTTGATTTACAGAGATTATTGTGTAGGGTTGTCTGGCCTGCCTGAACAGGATTCCTACACAAAAGTCTTCTGATGAGCTTGATAGATGACATGGCAACTTTATCTGCGTGATGGCTTACTGTACCTTGGGCCATGAAATGCCAGCTTAAAGTGAACATAACTGTCATGTTTATCACATAGAGTATTTGCTACTACTACATTTTGGGACTGACTCTCCATAATTCAATTTCCAAAGTGAAGGTGGTCAATGCTGCCATTCATTTGCAATTCACAATGCAAAGTCACATTTTGCAGGACAGGAAGAATGCATTCAGAGTCCATGGAAAAACAGACAAACAAACAAATTCAAAAATGGGCCAGAAATTATGATTCTTGTGAGTTGAAATCGAATTAAGTTTGTTTGTTTGTTTGGTTGGTTGGTTGGTTGGTTTTTTATAGTGAGGCATATAACAGGCAGCAACGGTTCTGGGCTGGAATTGAATTTGTTGTGGTTATGTAGTAATCGCCTTAAAGGTGCTATAAGTAAGATTTATTTAGTTTAAAAATTCAAAAACCATAAAAAAATTTCAGCAAAATAAGAAGAAATAATATACAACTCATAATACCACCTTGTACCTAAAGAGGCGAAAATCTGAGGCAGTTCAGGCCTCCACAGGTGGTGTTGATTGATGTCCGACCTCTCATGCTTCATGCCTTTCCTGTTTCCCCGCCAGAACCTGCCTTGTTTTTGTTGTCCCCAGTACCAGAGTCCTGGTCAAAGCTTCTGCATGGCTAATTAAAACTAACTAACTAACTGCATTGACTGTTAATGGTTACTGTGGTGATATGCTGTGCCCCTACTTTTTTGGAGAATGAATTGGACAGGTGGACAATTTTGACATATCGCACCTTTAAATATTCAAGTAGATGGACATCCTGGGACCATGTCACCGTTTTATACCTGTGCATTTGTTAGACACATATGTAAATGAGAACACCTAAATTGTAAGCTGGCATCAATCAAAAGACCAAATAGGTGATCAGAAGTGGAGATTTACTATGACAATAACAGTGTAATCAGGCTGTCTGCCTCACTTCTTTCATACATGATGGCTGTGATGCCTAATTTTGTTGACTGGCCACCATGAGATGACATATAGCCAGTTTGACTGTTTTGGCGTTTCAGTGTGGATGGATGACTTTTGGAAAATAAGCTGAATGGAAATTGTTCTCACGTGTTAACAGTGATGTCAGATGAACGTGTCTAGGTGTGGATGTTTAATCAGCCCTCAAAGTGCTGTGTCTGAAAATGTTCAAACTGTTACCAAACTGGCTGCTGTGTAAGCTCTCTTTAAAAGACTCCTTTTACAAGCAAAAACAAGTGTGATTAGTGCTACATAAAGTCACTTCAGTGCCTTTCTTTGTTTTTTATAAGTGTTAATATACTGCTGTCTGCTTACCTTCAGGGAGATATGCTGTTGATATTGTATCATTATTATCTGCTGCCATGGTATTATGTCACAGGTCAATGGCTCACCAGTGTTTCTGATATTGTTAAACTAATAACCTGCTCAGTGCTCAAAATAATTTTCATTATATAGTATTTTACACATAAATGTAGGCGAATTAAAAAAGTTCAATCAACTCATTAAAATAGTTTCTAAAAAAACATTGTGGGTGTATCTGCAGACTTCCCAGCATGCATTGTTTGAAGAAGACATGTGATGGTAACTTGCTGTGTGGCTTTAATACATTTTGAGATGAGTCATGGCCATTTGTTTGCACAATAATGCTCACCATGATAAAGGTTAGTATTGATTTCAGTCTTCAACCCCTCACACAATTACATTTCATTAGCTCAACTGGGAGTGGTTTTAACCTTTGAGCCAGTGCTGGAAACAAGCAGCTCCAACAGGAGCAGCTAGACTCGTTCATTAGAGTAATAGAATCGGCCAAACAACATAAGACCAACCAGATATTTTAGGCTGCACTGCAGATAAAGTATTTTCAGGTTTGGAATGCCAGTTGAAAGAAATTGAAAGACTGTGTTGACTCAACTACAGAATTCTGTGAACTTAAGTATGATTAAATCTTGTAAACTAAAGAATTTAAGTACAACTAAATTAATATCAATTAATATGTCGAACCTTTGCTGGCATCCCACCGCCATCCCTCGCAGAAGTCCACCATGATGGCAGCCATCAAAAGCTGAGTGTTTTCAGTCTTCAATGACTGAAAAGAGCTTCAAAGCGGTGGCCATGTCAGTGAGGGACCTAAATGCATCGTCGCTGCTACTGGCCTACCAGGCTGAACTGCAGGATGACGTGTCAGCCTCACCCAACCCAGCCCTGTGGGACGAAGTATGCGTGGTAATGGACCTCTGCCTGCATCTGCACAGGTGCACCGTCCAAGCCTCCAGAAGAGCCATGGCCCTGGTGGTCACTCAAGAGAGAGCTAGGTGGCTGAACCTCTCCATTCTCGCAAGCCACCTGAACTTAAGGGTGCATGGGCTAAGAAGCCCTTTGATGCCAATGTGACACAGGGGAACAAAGCGGGAGTATTGAACCTGGGGGTGGACTTACTGTCCAGGGCAACCCTCGCTACAAGGATTGGAAACTCCACAGCGAGGTGGTGGCTCAGATTTGGGAGAGATACGGCCAAGCGAAGGTAGATCTATTTGCGTCAGAAGAGGACGCTCAGTGCCCTCTGTTGGTGTTGTTCCTGGAACGTCATAATTAACAAAAACAAACCTCACAGGAGAAAACAAAACTCTTTGCTGAACATCAGAGGATAGCATCAGGTGTAAAATAAAACAATGCTAATCTGGTTATACAAATAATGGACTACGCGAGTAATAGAAACAGACTGACTCTTGGGTGTGTCAACAACTGACAACTTTTGACTGGTAGGATTTCAATAAAACCTTGGATCAAGGTCATCATAACCCATAAATGAGACCAAGTACAACAATTTGCTTACTGATCAATATGACAGTACAATTTATATGTATTTACATACTAAATAATTGTGTTGTTGTCATTAAAACACCTTTTGCCATGCCATCTGATACCCCATCACCCCACTGTTATAGTGAAATGGTGTGGTCCAAACGATGGGTCAGTCAGATGTACAGCCATACATGTTCCGCTAACTTTGAAGTGGCCCGGCACTACCAGCACTTCTCACAAGCTGACAGGACTTATTTCTGCCCTCTCCATACCAGCTTATCCTGGGGATTCATAATGGCCCTTAAATGGACTGCCTGCTTTTCTCTGTTGATGTTTGAAGTACTTCATTTATGTGACACAGAAAGTAGAGACAGTAGCCACAGACGCACACATGTCAACAAAGTTAGACTGGCCATCGGGAGCATCAGGGGAAACCCTGGTGCTCCTGATGCCCAGTCAAAAAGTTGCAATGGCTGCTCTGTGGGCTGCTATGCAAGGGAGAGACGAGTTAGCCACTGGTTATATTATTATAATCATCATTTCAGACGACAATCTAGTATTTCACTTCTGCACACAATTGGACCAATACTTGAATAATGTAGCCCTCACAAATGTTTTTAAATAACTGACTTTCCTATGTATGCTTTATAATCATATTGAGTCTGTGTATGCAAAACAGAGCATGGTGTGGATGTGTTGATAACACTGAATTTGGAACTGGCTGTTATAGACTAATGACCGAGAGCTAATTTGAAATTGCCTGTGTTGGGTTAGGGTTACAGCTAAGGGTGAGTTTATCGTGGTGATGTTGGAACAGATGTAGATGGAGGCGCAATTTGGAAAATGTTGTCCCCATGTCCTGGGCCTGGTTACACCAGCACGTCCAGATAACATACAAATATTCCTGGTAGCTACAAAGCCCTCCCACGTCCTCACTTTGGCCTATCACATCATATTTCCCTGATTTTTCTGCCTACTTACTCCCAGTTGATAAAAAGGGTTAAACCATCAGTAAAAACTGTTAAAGTGTGGACATAAGATACAGCAGTTCTACAGGACTGTTTTAAGTACATGGACTGGCATATGTTCAGAGATGCTGCCACTCAGGATAACAACATTAAGCTTTAGGAATTTGCATCTTCACTGACATCATATATCAGCAAATGTGTTGATGATGTGGTGAACATAAAAACAGCAGGTTTTCAGGGTTACAAGGTCAATTTATTTTCATTTTTTTTAAAACACAGTGGTTAAAAAAATGAAAGTATGTTTGAGTAATTTGTGCTACATCTTCTTTTTTTTGTGTTGTGTGTTGATGGTGAATTGATAAGTCTCACAGCCTGGGGAAAGAAGCTGCTCCATAGTCCTGTGGTATGGCAGTGGATCCTTCTGTATCTTTTTCCAAATGGCAGTAGGGTGAACAGACTGTGGCTATTTTTATTGCTCTGTTAAAGTTGACCATAATCTGGCTCCCGAATTAAGCCTTCCTATGTTTCTGTAGGAAGAAGAGCCTCTTCTGTGTTTTTTATGACCAGGCTGCTGATTCTGTGATGACCAAGATAGGTTCTCAGTAATGGTAATTCAAAGGAACCTATAACTGTTCACTTGCTCCACCTCAGCTCCACGGTATAGGCAGGGGTGTCTGTCTCTGCCTCCTTCTTTCGAAAATCAACAATCAGCTCCTTGGTTTTGCTGACGTTGAGTAGTAGATTGTTCTCTGTGCACCACTCTGCAAGACTGTTGATTTCCCTGATATGAACTCTGATCGTTGTTTATAATGCGGCTGATAATAGTGGTGTTGTCCAACATCACTGACTGCATTATTTGTTCAGATCATTCCCCAACCGGAAGGCCTGGATGAGGGCCCATCCCAGCTACAGTCTGTTCCCCTGCTGCCATACCACCAGACTATGGTGTAGCTTCATTCAGCAGACTCCTCAATTCATCCTCCATCCTAGTGTTGTAAAAATTTTGCCTTGTATCTTTAAAATACACAATCTCATTGATTCTTGAACAGACTAACTGCATGAGCAAGACAGACTCAGAGGAGTGTGAATCAACTGCAGCATCTCCTTCACTAAGAGTAACTTTAGTTGAAGCTATTCCAGGGACAAATGCTTGTCTCTAACCTTTATAAATGTAATCTCAGAATCCATCAGCCAATATCTGAAAAAGATTTTTCCTCTGGGGGCAGTGGCCAGTTGTTCCAGCTGTGATCTGCTTCCACCGTCATTAGAAATGTACATCGCTTCAAATGGCCAGTGCTTACAAATTGCATACCTTGAACTGTAAACACAACATATAAGATAATATATGTACATGACAAACACTGAGAAGTTGCCAAGTCATGGTGACTCAACCATCAAGTTTAACTAGTCTTTTATATTATTTGGTGAGGAGGCTGGATCTAGTGTATGAGCTAGTCATTTATCATAACCTTAATTACACTTGTCAGACTTGAGCTAAGCTTACCATAAAACAAGCACAACAAATAGTCCCATTCTTGTTTAAAAGAACATCTAATTATGTTTACAACATGATGACACCCAATGTCAGGAATTAATGCTGAAAATCTTTTTGTTGACCACTCATTCTCTCACTCAGTTTCTGTAGATTCTTTCAGTTGAAGCAGTAACATTGGCTGAGGTTGATTTACAGAGATCATAGTGTACGGTGGTCTGGCCGGCCTGAACAGGATTCCTACACAAAAGGGGTCCTGCTCCTCATCTATCAAGCGCTGATGAGTAGCTCTGATGAGCTTGATAGATGACATGACAACTTTGTGTGGTGGCTTACTGTATCTCAGGCATGACATGCCAGCTTAGAGTGAACATAACTCCTATTATCACATAAAAACAATTTTGGCATATAATTTGCAACTATGTGTTCATTTTAACCATCCATTGTTTGTTATAATGTTTTTAACAGATGTGTAAAAACACATTTTGAAGCAAATTCAAATGGAAACTAGAGTTATGAGTTAGTCATATGTAAAGCAGACCCTTATCTGACTAAAACTGAACTGAAAAATAAGAAATCAGTCGTGAGTATCCACACAACTGCTGTATGCGAGATTAGTGGGACTGACATTCTCAAGCACCTTGGTGGCCACATATCTAAATTTTAAAAGTAGTAAGTTTGCATTCTGCAAAGCCAAGTGATACCTAAATTGTATATTGAGGTGTATCAAAAGACCAAGAAGGTCATAAGCAGTGAAGATTAATCTAAGAACTAGGTGTTTGGAGCCAAAACATAATCTTTCCCTAACCCTAATCAAAGTACGTATGTACGTATGCTGGTCCATTATGAACAATATGCACAATTGTTTTGTTTTAAGTTGCAAAAATAATTGGGCGGGGGAGAGGCTGCCTGAATAATGACAGAAGAAGACTGACTAATGACATCACAACAGTCTAATCTGAATGTAGACTATGTGTATGAACATTCTTTCCAGTCACTAATTTACTGATAATATGTCTTGCATGTTCACTGGCATATTCAGAGTAAAGACAGAGAGGCAGAGAGCGCGCAGAGACCAACAGGGCAGGGAGAGTAGCTGGCATGGAGGTGAGTGAGAAAATGACCAGATAATGACATCACACAGTCTAATCCTAATGTAAATTTAAAATGAGATATTACTCTAAATCTGGCTTCCAACATCCCCACTTTTCTGGCCAGAAAGTCCCTTCCTCCAGAGTCTCACTCCAAACTTTTGGTGAAACTTGGCAGCCCTGTGTTAGCTAAAATCAGTTTGCTAGCTTCAAATTTATGTCATAACTTGGGATTGTTTAAATGAAACATATGGGATAAACAGTGTTAGCTGTCTGCCATGGATCTAACAATTAAAATATTCACTCCATTGAGCTGCTCAGTGGTGCATGAAGCCAAAAAAGTTTGCCTTCCCAAGTTTAAAATTACCCAGATCTTCTGCACTTAAGGGCCAATAGAGCATATACACTAGAGACTTCCACTGACCGAGCCAGCTAACTTCCGGTTTAGCATTCGGCTAACTTGAATAAAGATAGAATGACTTTATCTTGCAGATCTTCTAGACATTCCAAATGTTTTTGAACAGAAAGGCTCATATTATGATGGTGAAACGAGTCATTTTGCGGGGTTTGTGGTGCTCAAAAAATGTATCTACAGTTTTACAGCCTTTATTGGCTGCCTAATATAAAATATATTTGGACAAGTGACTTGTTATTATGCATTTTCCAGTACTCATCTTTACCAGAACTAGAATTACCGCATCACGGTTGGATGCCGCCGCACACCAGTCAAGTTGCTGTTCCCGAGCTGTGGCATTGGCCAGAAGATTTTTTACGGAATATTATCACGTCACAGTGCATTTAACATCTGACCTTTTGGATATCAAATGTCATAACCTAATCATGTTATCCTATTAGACATTTGTATGTAATAATAATAATTTTCTTATGAATTCTTGAGTCTTCTTTGACCTTTGACCTTTGGCCACCAAAGTCTGATCAGTTTATTCTTGAATCATAGTGGATATGTGTATCAAATTTAAAGAAATTCCCAGAAGGCATTCTTCAGATATGGAGTTCACCACTATAGGACAGACAGACGTACGTATGGACATCCCGAAAAAATAATGCCTCCGGTTGTGGTTATCCGGCACAGAGGCATGAAAAGCTTATTGGCAGTGTTGAACAAGGCATGCAAGCATGGCAATCAACCAACTGTTTCAGTATAGGTGTCATTTTAATGGTCGCATTTCTACATCAAACTGTCTGGTATGTTTAAAAGGAAATCTGCACACATGAAGCTGTGGATTAAGCAGAGGCTTATTAGCCTAGTTAAATTAGTTTAAAGCTGCTGTGAGTGATATATTTTTCTTGAAATTATAAAATTAAAAATAATTATTAAACAGCTCTATATTCCAACAGTGCTCGCTGTTATAGTGTCTGGTCAGTAACCCATGTCTCTCCTCCCCCTGTTCATGCAGTAAAAGAGAAAATACATTTTCTGGTACCCCTGCGAGAGATGTCACAAATAACTGGTATTGACAATAACCGTGATATTTAAAAAATGTGATATTGATATCGTGTTCATAATACACATATGATAATATCATGTAAATGATGCCTCTTAACTAATTCCTGTCTCTCTGTTCTGGCTTTGTCATAGTAGGTGGTGGTAATGTGCCTTCACGCTGATTGCCACCTGCCATAAAACGGAAGAAGAAGAAGAGGCCACAGTAACTTTTCTGATTTTAGCAACCACTCAAACAAAGCGCTTTACATCATGAGTCAACATTCACCTATTCAAACACACATTCACTGATACACTTTTGGCAGAGGCTACGATGCAAGGTGCCACCTGCTCATCAGGAGGGATAAGTATTCATTAACAACACACACCGACAGAAGAGTCACCGGGAAAAAATCTGGGCTCAGTATTTTACCAAGGATGCTTTGACATGTAGACTGCAGGGGGCATCAGGTGCCGGGAATCAACCCCCCCGACCGTCTGATTGGTGGACGACTGCTCTACCTCCTGAGCCACAGTCTCCCAAATGAATGTACATAGATCATTAAAAAAAGCATCTGCATCAGTGATGTGTGGGTGTGGTTTGAGGTCATTCAATAAACTTGTCTGTCATCTGGTTCTTTTTAACACATTGTTAAATTCACTTTGGTGTAATACCTGTCATCACCTTTGTCTAACACAACCTGCCCAATCCTAACCAGTGAAACCAGACACCACTTACTAGCTTGTATGAGAGTACACATCTTACACATACAATATACAAAATAGTCAATTTAAACAGCGTGGTAAAAACTGCTTTGTTAACTCCAAAAAAATCTGCCTAGTAGGCTCTCTCTTTGTGGTATTAGTAGAGGAATGTTGTAGCAGTGTAGGTGTCAGAGTGAGATCTTTGTTTTTTTATTGTAAGTCTAGATCACTTGGTCCTTTTTTATGTTGCATGTTTTTATACTAATTTGATGTTTTTATTTTTTCTGCATGTGTGTGTGTGCTTAATCACCAGTTATTGCATGTTGTTTTTATTTATGTATAAGGATTGTTTTAGAACTGGACCAAGTTGATGAGTGATTTGAAACAGCTGGGACTGATAGCATCCCACGCCTCCAGCTCAGGAGTGGTGGATAAGACTCCTGGCTGCTGTTAAATGGGGATTGAAAACAGGTGAGCAAGGGAGGGAGAACGAACGGAAGTGATCGGGACACAAGAGCAGGCGGCAGAGACGCTGAGTTGCTGTCCTGTCGTGGACAGGAACAAAGGAGACGGCTACGCCAAGCAAAAGAAAACACGGAACGAGTCACCGGACGGGTCACCTCGGAGGATCCAAGCCGAGGTGGAGAAATTGGTTCAACGCCCACAAAACGATAAGTAAAGGAAAGTGAACCAAACGAAATAGTTGAGTGTGTGAGAGCTGCTGTTGGTGTGTGACCACTGAGAGCGCTGTCTTTATTTGTCTGTACATAGCGGCGGCGAGAGGAGGGACGTCTGGCGGAGCACCAGGGCCGGCACAGAGAGACTGACGGGCACAGGAGTCTCTGCGTCCCCCCTTCCCCCCCAAGACCTGAGCACCTCCAATCCCCACCTTTCTTGTTGAACTGAACACTGCCCTTGAATATTGGACTAGAGTACCCTCATTTTATGCATCATTTTAAGTGTTTTATTACATTTTAATTGGTGTTTTATTACATTTTTAATTGGCATTTTAATAGTTTTAACAATTTAAACTTGCTCGGTGCATCTTTAACAGTGGAGTAACTTTGCTATTATTATTATTATTATTATTATTATTATTATTATTATTATTATTATTATTAAGAATCTCACACTACTGTGTGACATAGGCTTGCCAAATTAAAATGTGTTAGGTGACTTCAAGGATATCTTCCCACATTTTCAATCATGTCGAGAGCACAAATAAAAAAACAGAATAGGTGTGAATAAACAGACTAGGTGAATAAAAATGATAAGAAACTGCAGCAAACGAACATGACAAAACACAAATAAAACTGAGGTGCATAAAAGATAAATGGCAGACAACCATACAGGACAGCACGTAGTTAAAAACGGTTGCATTCAAATGCTGAGTAGTTTGAAATCAGAGTATTAAACTGACCCTATAGTTTCAAAACTTCAATTTTTGGGTTTTGGGGTGCATGCACGGGATGAAACCCATGGGGTACGAGTGGCTCCAGGAACGCTGTGCCTAAAACTGCGCTTTAGTCAAGGTACACAAGACCAATCCATACAGAAATGAGAAGATAAACCTGAAAATGTCCAAGTCTATATATACAAAGGACTTTAGAAATCTGATGCGTTTGTTGGTCATAAGAAGCGAGAACAAACAAATCAACCATGCCCCGAAGGCCACAGACAAAGAGAACAAAGAGTACGGAGATGCACAAGACAGGAATGAACAGTTAAATGATATTCAGCAAAACATAGAGAAAGTACTTTCGATGCTGGTATCAGTTGGACTTAAAGTAAAATCTGTTGAAAATAAAATGGAATCTATTGCCTCTGACGTCTATTGCCAAGGTGTGCATATTGATTCACAAGAAAAGAGAATCAATTATTTGGAAAAACAGCTTGAACAATTGGAGGATGACTTGGACTCCCAAGAGAACAGAATGAGAAGAAACAACATCCGAATTCTCAGTTTACCAGAGGAAGAAGAGGGCGACAATTTAATGGCCTATATTGTCAATCAGATATCGGTGGAATTAGGACTGGAAATAACCTCTGTGGATTTGGAATGGTGCCACAGGATTGGCGTCAAGCAAAAGAAAGCCAAATACCCACGCGTGATAATCTTGAAGTTATGGAACTACCAGACCAAAATCAACATATTAAAGGCACAAAGCGACAAAGAGATCAGGAAATGAGATCAGGTGATTCACTTTGTTCAAGAGCTGTCCGCTAAATTGAGGAGAAGACGCAAGGATTATCTTCCAATCAGACAAGAACTGGATAAACGTGGGATTAAGTCCCAGCTACGCTATCCGGCAACGCTATGGGTATGGAGGGGGAGACAAAAGTTGCAATTTACAAATGCAGAAGAAGCACAAGGTATGCTGAAAATAAGTCTCCCAAGCAAGGACCCCAACTCTCGTGCGTAATGGACAGCGCCATGGACAGCGCGCAGAACGCATGGAGCGGAGAGTAGATGAGTATCTAAACTGAGCCGAACCGGTAAGTGTAGTGCAACGAACACATAGCTTAAAGACAATGAGATGCCAATTTTACTGGATTCAATAACTATTTTTCCATCCTTTGAGCTCTCCCCTCTTTTTCTTCATCCCATACAAGATATTGTCCTACTACTATTATTATTCTGGACAGGGTGGAAAGCACATCCACATTAGATGGATAAAATATTTCGTATTACCATCAATGTTATAATTGACATAAGTGTATATTTTTGTGGGACCTCATGCCTTTCAATACTAATCTTTGAATTAAAGCTGCAAGCAGCGATGAACGGGCCCTCGCAGTCCACGCGCGTCGGGGCATGCTGCTGTCGAGGCTTGTTCATGCAACAACTTCCGTAGAGGAAACAAAACTGAAGGCAGTGAAGCTGCTGTTTCGTCATTTAGCAATAAAAGCGCCACCTATTGGTCGAATTGCACGAAATTTTGTAGAAATGCTAATCGTGCCATGGAACACAATTGCCAAAAGTTTTGTGTTAATCGGACTGTATTTCATCAAGATACACAAGAATGTCTGTTTGACCACAATGTGCAGGAAATTGTTGTTTTATATTTTGGGCGTTCTGTGGACTAGCACATTTCTTTTAATAACTTTTTGTCAGGAGGGTCCACAGATGCTGCGTGCAAAGTTTGGTGTAAATCGGAGAAATTGCCTGGGAGGAGTTCGAAAAAGTAGGTTTGCGACATTTCACGAATTTGCGAATGGAAATTCAGTGCGAACGTGGGCGTGGCCCACATCACACAATTCAGCTGAATTCAGGGAAGAGGTAGATATAAGGTTTAACAATGTGTGACAAATTATGTGGGAGTTATTAGCCAAGAACTGCTTTATGTTGATAATAGCGCCACCTGCTGGTCATTTTTGGTGTGTGAGTTACAGGGGCCAGTCTATACCACCCCTATGAATTTCATGTCCATAAGTGTTATGGTGTGGGCACAGTGCCAAATATAAAATGAAACTGCCACCAGAGCGCCGCCTAGTGTCAGATCGGTAACACCTTCGTCAGCTGTCCTCAGAAGGGCAGTGGCAAGAATTATACCAAGTTTTGTGTTAATCCGACCCACCAATATGGAGATATAAAATACTTCAATTTAAAGAGCGCCACCTAGTGGTCATCCACCAAAATTTTGCACAGAGCCTTATGGGCTCATGGGGAAGTAGTATCCTGAGTTTCATGTCATTTGGACACACCAATGTGGAGATATGCATCACTTCCTGTTTGGAACGAAATCTGCAGGAAGTTGTTATGTAATAACTTGAGTATTATTTGGAATTCCAAAATTCTTTTAATAACTTTTTGTCAGAAGGGTCCACAGATGCTGTGTGCAAAGTGTCATGCAAATTGGTGAAATTGCCTGGGAGGAGTTCGAAAAAGTAGGTTTTCGACATTTTGCGAATTTGCGGAAAAAAAACTGTAGGCGGAAATGGGCGTGGCCTATATCAGAAGAGTCAGCATAATTCACTGAATGCATGGATATAAGGTTTTTGAATGTGCAACAAAGTATATGGGAGTTATTAGCCAAAACGCACTGTCCTTGATTATAGCGCCACCTAGTGGTAAAAATTCACAACAACAACAGATTAGAAAATTTTTCGCCAGGTCTGATCTATATTCCAAGTTTGGTGAGTTTTGGGGTATGTTCAGGCAGTGAAAAATGATATCATTTTGGCAGAAAAATAATCACTGCAAAAACAATAGGGACCTCGCAGGTTCCCTGCTCGGGCCCTAATAAATTCAGTCTGTTAGTGGGTATGTGTATATGTGTGAGTTGTGGATGGAGCAGGCCCTCATTATTCAGCCAATAATCCATTATCTGGTTTTTAATAAATTCCAGTGAGTGTTCATCTCGGAGTAAAGATGTATTAAATCTCCACCTAGTGGGCCGAAGTCTTGGTAATTGGCCGAAACGTAGTGCCAGCCCCACCGACACATGATCTGATATTAAGATGTTACCTATAGACGTTTGTTCGGTAATAGAGATAAGCGATTTGGAGATAAGAAAATAATCTATCCTGGAGTAGGACGTATGTGGGTGGGAGTAAAAGGTATATTCCCTGTCTAATGGGTGGAAAAATCCATACATCTACTAACCCTAGCTCTGCTTCCATTGTATCAATGGCTTTCCGAGCCCCTGAAGGTCGCGTTATACCCCATTTATAAGTTTTTATCAACTTTAGGGTCCCTAACTTTATTAAAGTCCCCACCTAATATTACATACGAGTTTCCAAACTGTCTAATTGTATTGCTAACGTCTATAAAGAAACCAGGTAGGTCCGCTGTTGGAGCATATATATTCATAAAAGTGCACCTAATACCAAAAAGTTCAGTATCTATAGCTATCCATCTCCCCTCTTTATCTGACTGTTGTTTGAATATTTTAATATTGAGATTTTTACGTATTAAAATGACAACCCCCCTCTGACTAGAAGACCCAGCACTATAGAAAACTTTCCCTACCCAGTCCCTTTTGAAATACTGAGTCCTTATTTTCCAAATGGGTCTCCTGCAAAAAAAAAACAGATCAGGGTTTTTCTGTTTTAAATACAATAGGATCGTTTTCCTTTTAATGGCTGAGTTTGCACCCTTAACATTTAATGATGTCAATCTTACCAGTTCTGTCCTCCAGAGGGAAAAAATAAATAACTAAATAAATAAATAAATGAATAGCAGAAAGAAAAAAACCCAACAATGCCTCTCTATTATTAATGGAATAAGTAAATCAACAAATTGGATCTGGAGAAGTGGTTTGGGAAAATAATGCCCAATGTATTGGGCTCTAAAATTCATGAAATCGTGATATCAGATCATTCACCAGTGTCTTGTCATATTGTGCCATTCGAAAATAAAAAGAGCAATCGAATATGGAGAATGAATAGAGCTCACTTAGTAGATGTAGAGTTTATAAGATACGTTAATGACAAAATAGATAACTTTATTATTACAAATGTGGAGGTTGAACAAGAGGATACACCAACTCCTGAAATACTATGGGATGCTTTTAAGGCTTATATAAGAGGAATGATAATTTCATTCTCAGCAAAGAAAAAGAATGAATTAGATTTACAAATTAAAGAAAGCGAAATAGCAGCTTTAGAAAGGTCTCATAAAAAAGCTTTACAAGAACTGGAAGGTAAACTGTCCAAACTCAAACAAGATCAAGAATTTTTACTTTTACAGAGGGTAAATAACTACAGATTCAATTCAAAGAAAGCATTTTATTTAATGGCAAATAAACCTGGTAAGCATTTAGCAGCTCTTACAAAATGAATACATGCGAAACCAAGTATAATTTTTAAAGACAAGGATTCAAATGCATTAATCAGGAAAAATAAACTTATTAATGACACATTTAAATCATTCTATGGAAATATATATAAATCAGAAAAAAACAAGCTACTAGACCCAAGTTCTTTCCTGGATACAGTAGAACTAAAACAACTTTCCCATGGAAAAAAAACGTCCAATTAAAATCAGAAATATGTGAGGGAGAAATAGTACAAAAACATTTGCCCTCAAAAAGGCCCCTGGTATGGATGGATTCCCAGTTGAATTTTATTCAACAATTTGGAGCAAACTAGCTCCCCTATTCATTCAAATGACAAGATATATGTCAAATAACCTAGTCCTTCCTGGATCTATGTATCAAACCATAATCTCTGTTATATTAAAACCAGGCAAGTCTGGAGAATCCCCCTCAGACTTTAGACTTTGAGAGTTTGATTAATTGTGATAATAAAATATTGACTAAACTTATAAGTAATAGATTAGCAAAGGTTTTACCAGATCTGATACATAGGAATCAACCTGGGTTTATTAAAAACAGGCACCTACAAACAAATACAAGAACATGTTTTAGCATAATACGACTTGCAAAAAAGCACAATATAGATTTATCAGTGATGGCAGTAGATGCCAAAAAAGCATTTGATCAACTTGAGTGGCCTTTTTTATTTAAAGTTTTCAGAAAATGTAATCTTCCAGCTGAGATCATAGATTTTATAAAATTATTATATAAATATCCCACAGCTAGGATTTATACTAATAATTTACTATCTGGAGAAATTACATTAGAGAGAGGCACTAGACAGAGTTGCCCATTTTCCCCACTCCTTTTTGCTTTAGCAACGGAACCATTCACAGAGAAAATCAGACAGGGTCCAGAAGTTACAGGTGTCAGTATAGGTACAACAATATAAACTTAATTTGTTTGCAGATGATCTTTTGATATACCTAACTAACTTTGAAAACTCCATACCTTCCTTGTTTAAAATTATTTCTGAATATTCATTGGTCTCAGGTTATAAAATCAATATGGACAAAACAGAAATAATGGCAGTAGGGAAACATAAAAACATAACACAGGAATCACAACAATCTTTTAAGTGGACAACCAGTATCAAATATTTAGGATGCGTAATAAGTCACAATAAGCAACAGATATATAAGGAGTAAATGGATGAACCTTCCAATAAATTTTACGGGAAGAATCAATTTATTTAAAATGACATGGCTTCCAAAATTTTTATTCCTATTTTCAACAGTACCAATGACTCCCCCTAAAATATTTTTTAATAAAGCATATTCTATTATTACAGACTTTATATGGGGGAAGAAAAATCATAGAATTAAAAGGAAAGCTCTACATCTTCCAAAGTTAGAAGTGGGATTTAACCTCCCGGATTTCTAACTATATTATCTTACTTCTCAAGCATTTTACTTACACCATATAGTCAAAAACACAATAGAAGAGCAGTGGGTCCAAGTGGAAAATGCACAAGTTTATCCTCAAAACCTTTTGTCATATATATTTTCAAATGATAAAAACATTAGCTCTGTTAACTTTGTAGTAAGAACTTTAGCAACAACATGGAGAAAAATGAAAGGTATTTTGAATGAGTCAATATCAGCCCCCAAAAATACTTCTTTATGGAATAATCCTTGGATAGCTCTTCAAAACTCACCATTAAGCTGGTCTACATGGAGAGATAGCGATGTAGAAACTATGAATGATTTAATGCACGGAAAAAAACTCAGTTCATGAGCTGATCTGCAAAAGAAATTCGGTTTGTCTAATGGAGAATTTTTTAGGTATATGCAACTCAGAAGCTTATTTCTAACTTGGATTTACAGTCATTCGGACAGCAGAGTAATTTAGATGATGTTATATTTGATTCAGAAACAGGCGATCATTTAACAGGTAAAGTCTACAGACTTGCAGAAATTGTATTCTGTAGATAATTTGCTACACTCAAGAATACATTTTTCTGGAACCAAGATTTAAAACAAGAGATATTACTGTCAACGAGAATTTACGTTTAATTCAATATAAGATCATGTATAGAACCAACTGCACAAGGGATAAAGTGCATAAATACAATCCACATATATCAGGAAACTGTTTTAAATGTGGAAATTCAGATTTATTAATCCACACATTTTGGGACTGCAGCAAAATTCAGAAGATCTGGGTTAATATAGACAATTGGCTATCAGACATATTTAAGGTCAGATTTAACTTCAATCCATCAGTTTGCATATTCCAAGACATTTCGCAGGACACAGTGAGGTACCTTCTGAGATGGATTATTCTTTTATCATCAATCGTTTTAAAGAAACTGATCCTTAAACATTGGAAATCCACACACCCTCCCACATTACTACATTGGAAAAGAGAAATGTGTTATTATTTGAACATGGAAAAAACTATCACCATGGAAAAGAATAAATTAACCCAATTTGAAATCATATGGGTGGAAGTATTACAGGCACTGAATACTTAGACCTAATATTTTGGGGATGACATGATTTTTATTTATTTACTTTATTTGTTTACTTTTAAATTTTTTATTAATTAATCAATTTATTGGTCTTGAGATGTGGGTGTTCCATAAAGAAGAATGATATTTGGCACAAATGTATTCCTACCTGTATTGAAGGTTTAGATGATGACACTGATATTGAACCTGTTTGTTGGATGTGTGGAGCAATTGTAGTGTGTTTTTGTTTGGTTTTGTTCTATTTTATTTTCGGCTTGACCTTTATTGTTTTGTTTTGTTCTGTCATCAAGCCTGTGGTTGTTTGTCTTGTCTTGTATGTATTGAAAAATCTAAATAAAATCGTATAAAAAAAACCAAAAAAAAAACCTGACCCTATAGGTATAACTGTATCAAGTTTAAATGTACGTTGTAAAATGTTCCAAGTGTATGGAGCACTGAAGCTGAAAGCAGTTTTCCCAAATTTAGTGTTTACCCGGGGAACATTATATGATCACTAGAGCGTGTTGAATAGTGACTCTGTGAGCAGCTTAATAAAGAGCTGATATATGGTGGCATGTTGCCCTTCAAGGCTTTTAAAAAGAAACACAAACCAATGGCTGTGACGTCTTACTGTTAAAGGTGCCCATCCAACTTTTTCATATAGAATACAATGATGAGTGGAATAACATTCACCAGTAATGAATCTGAGGGCGGAGTGATTAAACCCAGTCTAGTGGAGTAAGAGTGGAGACAGAGGCCTGTCTATAGATAACATACTAATTTCTGATATAAACAATGACGACCCAATTTCAGGAATTTGATGGAAAGGTTTTTTATGCGAGACCACACAGTCTCTCACTGAGCTCCCACAGCTTCTTTGCTGCAGCGTCATCTTTGGCTTTATCATAGAGTTCTCTCACAGTGCAGTTGGAGAAGTAGCGTCCACTGAGAGGTTCGATGCCCTCCTGGAGAGCACAGTGCAGAGTGGTCTGGGCTCCCTGGACAGTGTTCTTGAAGAAATAAGCAGTCACGGGTTTCATGAGCAGTTGAAGTACTGAGCTGGTATTCCTCGCCAGTTCAGAGTTGATAGCTCCTGCAAAAACAGAAAATGAGTGATGTTTAGCTGCTACTGTAAAAATACCCAGTTATCATTAGGTTTTCTGCTCAACCCAGCTGTGATTTCCTGTCTTCCTCACTCAAAAAGGGTCTTTGGTCATGCTAACGGCCTTGAGTCAAGGGATCATCAAAGCCATTATGATTCATTGTCTGGGGACCATGAAGGTCTGGTCAAGATTCCATGGTGATCCTTTTTTATATTTGTTTAGGTATTTCAGTCTGGATTAAAGTGGTGGACTGAGCAACCTACATTACTGTCCTCAGATACTCAATACTTGTCCACAGCTTGTAGTGAACTCCCTCTGATACTCCATTCTAAGATATAGAACATATGCTTGACTGATTTGAATGGTGACAGACTACTGACCTGGATGGAGGCAGTAGCAGGTGACCTTAGTTCCCTGCAGTCTCTTGGCCAGCTCATGGGTGAAGAGGACATTGCACAGCTTGCTATCACAGTAGATCTGGAAAACCTCCGTGAACGAGGTCCCTAGTCCCAGAGCTTTTTGTGTGTTCAGGCAGTCAAAATCAATTTTTCCAAAATTATGTCCCACAGATGACAGGTTGACCACCCTGCTTGGTCCACACTCCTTCAGCCGGTCCAGCAACAGGTTGGTTAACAGGAAGTGACCGATGTGGTTGACGCCAAACATCATCCCCAGTCCGTCCTCGGTTCGACCCTGCATGTAAATACCTGTGACAGTCAAAACAAGCAAGGCTTTAAACCATATTACATCTGTGGGAGAGCATAATGATTCCTTGACCCAGACAAGCATAGATTTCTTATCCTCCAGTACACATAGAAACAAGACTTGGTTGAAGCCTGGTATATAGCTGGACCGTGCGTGGTCAATGTGCTCCCAAGGAGGTCACTGAGGACTGTTTCATTTATGCTCGATACGGTGTAACTTTCTGCAACGAAAGTCTTCAGAGACTACAACTTGTGTCTTTTTTCTGATGCTTTGGATCATTTCAATCAGTTGCACACATTAAGGTATGTGTGGTGCATTCTTGAATCTTGAATAATAGCAACATTGCTATAGGACGAGTTCAACGGGTCAAGAAACACAAGGGGTCAGAAGATCAGACAAGTCGTAAACAACCCAATAGTTTAGTCAGATTATCTGAACTACTTTTTATCAGAGTAAGGCGGAAAGTGATTACTCCCAAAGTCAAGAATAAACCCTCACTGCACAGGAGAACCGTGTGTACATAGCCAGTGTGGCCAGCCTGTAACAATGGCAGCACCCATCAGTATTTGTATAAGGCGAGTGAATGGAATATTTAGGTACGTTTTCTGCCCGGTTGAGCTTCTTTGAGCATGTTGTTGTGTTATCAGATCTCACTTTGTGATTAAATAATAATACCCAATATAAATGGCGGCTAAATAAAAGAAAAGAGCTGTAAATTAACAGATTTATACTTTTCAATTTGGCTTATAGTGAGGTAAAGTTACAGGCAGAGCATGGTATTATTCCTTGGGTCAATGTAGTTATTTTAAATCATTTTCGGAAATGAAATGGATATAAAAACAATTCTACAAACAGACAATATGCCAGAACTCAAATCAAATTTGATCAGCTGTGACTATTGATTGATGATAATGTGACTTGGCCAAAGAACAAACACTATTGCTATTGGATAAGTACACTAAAGGCTGGTGTATGTAACCAGACCAACACACAGGGAAATGACCTGGCTAATAAAGCAACTTCTTTTCCAACTTCAAATGACCAACAGCTTAGACTTTTATGAATATCAGTGACGTTGAAGGATTATAAACCTGTTAGTGCAGTAAAGCTCTCCAGTCAGTTTGAGAGACTAACTTAGTTCAAGCTGAGAAACTGCAGAGCTGTTAGTAAGGCCATGGTAACTAGATGATGTCTGACATGACTCAGCAGTAATAACATCTATACACTGGGTATACTGAATTTGTTACAAAGAAACACACTTAAAGGACACATTAAACCAATTTGATATACTGTAGGTTCAGGATCAGAGTCATAATAAATAACATATTTCAACTTTCTGAGGAATTTCTTTTGTAAGTCTGTTACCTGGAACAGTGTCATATGTACCTGCCTGCCTGACCTTCTGCCTGATTCTTTGCACTTTGAATTCCTGCCTGCTTGTTGTTGGATGTATTTCCTTGTTTTGGACTGCCTGTCTGATTTTGACACTTGCCTAATGGTAAGCCTTGGAAGTCATGAAAATAGATCAATGTACTGGATCAGCTCTGCATTTTGGTCCTAACCCTGTTATTTTGTGCTCAATCCAGACAGACTTCCTGTCCTCTTCACCCAAATAGGGGCTTTGGTCATGCTAGGGGCCCAGGTACTTATTTTGTGCATGTAAAAGTAATGAGAAATGTTAAAAGCTCAAAGAAAGTACAAAAACAAGTGTTGAGGTTGGTTATACACACCAATTCCAATGTATATATATTTAATGAATGCTTTGTTTCTTTCATATCTTTATGATAGTATCTGTTGAGTTTGTTTGTTCTTACATTGATTGATTTTGCCTGATCACTGAAATGGGAGGAGCTGTACACAGGTGCCGCAAATTATAAATAAAGGGACTGCAGCTTGGTCAGGGCAGCTGACGCATGCCAGTCATGAAACTCAAAACTGTGTGTCTGATTGTTCATTGTTCCTCCGTTATGTGAAATCATCGGTGTTTCAAGTCCTTTTATAATGGCAGTGTCAACAGTATCGAGTCATGAAACATTTACAACTGCTGCCCAAAACATACCATGTTAAATTATCCAGGTAAATCCTGTCTCTCTGCATTAAACGTGTGGTTTAAAGTTGTTGTTCAAATAAATGTTTAAATGAACAGTGAAGACAGACAATGTGGTTTGTCGTGCTGTGGTACAACTTAAGGGGCAATGAACAATCTCACCTGCATTGTTGATGAGGAGGTCCAGTCTAGGTTCAGATTTCAAGAAGCTGTCAGCAAAGATGCGAATGGACTTGAGACTCCCCAGATCCAAATGCATGAACACCACCTGATTACTGCCGCTCTCCTGTGGGACATATTGAGCAATTATTTCTACTGAATGATTGGTTAAATATAAAATAAATAAAAGGCTCTGTGAACATTTGGGAAACACTTGTTTGTTATTATTGTCATCACTGTGTAGCACCATGACTATCAAGGATATTTTCCAAAAAGCCAAAGTGTTTGGCAACAGTGTTTGACAGAGGAAGGTAACAAGGAGAGGGATATAGATATCAGCTACAGCTTATCCCAACAAACATATGCCAAGTATAAACTTTTTACACACAAAAACATCCTCACAGCATCATTATGAGCATCTGTAAGCTTCTGTGTGACATGTGGTTCCCAAAGGATCGTCAGTAAGGCAGTTAGGACAGAGAGCCTTTTTGGTAAATGGCAATAAATCGGTCATTCTTAATAGAAGAAGCAGAGCAGGATTTCTACTCACCCTCTTGACTTCCTCAAGAGCAGCCTCTCCTCTCTGCTTGCTGCGACAGGCCAGAATGACTCTTGCTCCTCTTTTAGCAAGATCAATGGCTGTAGTCTTACCAATGCCTGTGTTGCTGCCTTGAGATGACACAGGTGACACATGTTTTATTTGCATATCCAACAAATGTGGAATCTATGGCACTCAAAGGGCCCATACCTCCACCTAGCCTGCACAGCCCTCTAATTACGTTTTATGTATTATAATTATTAGTATTATTATTATTATTTTCTGCCCACTCCATATCAGATTCCTCATAATGGTCATGAAAAAAAACTGCATTACTCAGAGGGCACTATGTGTTCCTGTTACTGTTCTCACCTGCTTGCTTTTTTCTGTCTGCAGCTAAGGTAACACTTCATTTTATGGTAATTATCAAGGTACAAGGTAGATTTATTTGTCTTTTTTTTAAAACAAAGTTAAAAATGAAGGTTTAGTCCTTGAGTCTATCAAGCAACACATTTGAAATTTCAACATATTTGAAATTTCCTTGAAATTACTCTAAATTATCACAATGATAATGTCAAATTTTATTGCAAATTACCCCAATACTGTTTAATAATATTATGCTGCTATTTTACAACAAGAAGTTAATAAAAAAGCTGGATATTTTTTTAACACATTTCCAGGAAACTTCCAGTTGGTTCCTGCTTAATTTCTGCTGATCATGGCATTTTATTTTCCAGTAAGTTTCTGTGCAACTTTTGCAGGTCAGTAAATTGAAGAACATCTTTAACCACTTACATTCTCACCAATTCAGCAATCAACAAGCGTCTCTGTCTCTTTCTCTCTCTCTCTCTCTCTCTCTCTCTCACACACACACACACACACACACACACACACACACACACACACACACACACACACACACACACACACAGTTACTATACACAAGTACTTATAAAATAATATATAATACTAACTTTTGTTCCAGTTATGAATTTACTTATTAATGTATTGCTGTCTCAAAATATAAAAAGAGGGACATTTAACTTGAGTGCTATGAAGACCTGCCGCCTATCACCAGCTATTTATTAACTACTTATTGCAAAATAGCAGAATATTATTATTAAATCATGTTGGGGTAATTTTCAATAAATTATGAGGTAATAATTGTTGACATTTGGGGGCAATTTCAAAGAAAATCTAAATATGTTATCTGGTAATTACCACCTACTTACCATGAAATTTGTGAATTTGTAAAATGATGCGTTACCGTGGTCTAAGTAACATTACATAACAACAATGATGTTGGCTTGGCTCCAAAAGGGCACAGAGAGAACACAAACAGAGTCAGACGATGACACAAGAGAGCTTTGAAGAAACCTCAGGAAGAGCCACAGAGGAGGATCCCTCTCCCAGGACGGACATACATGTAGTAGATGTCGCATGTACAGAACAGAACAACAAAATCACAGCTTACAAGTTGCATTGACAGAATATCTGATACAAATTATAATCAATATAAAGTGTGTGGATCCAGGAGACGACTGAGCAGGCAGACGCATCGCCAAGTGGTGCCCGAGCCACATGACCTCCTCTCCACCGTGGTGACATAAGGAGATAGTTATATTATGAAATACTTTACAAACCATTTATTAAACAATTGTAAAGTTTACAAACAGTTTTAACTTTATAATTGCCATCCAAATAATGTTTATAGATAAACTGCACAGTATTTATGGAGTATTATAAATATCAGCTATTATCTTCTTTAATAAGAAGTTGCTTAAAAATGGTTGATAATGCATTTCATTGTTTGTTAAAAGTAACTATAAACTGAAGTTTAACTAACTTAAATGTACCATTTATTTTTGATGGTTATTATAAAGTGTTATCCAACTATAAAAAGGAAAGGAGCACAATTGCCTGAATTCCTTGAGAGTATGAGGATGTTCTTATGAACCTGACCTGATATCTTACTTGCACTTTATTATTCTACTTAAATTAGCTATTTTCTTCATCTCCTTCTTCCCTGCAGAGTTGCACTGACAGAGAAGCAGCACTGGTTCAGTCACCGTCTTATTGCAACTGAAGTTGATTTGGAAGTTATTTAATGTGCTGTATGAGCTGCTTCATAATGCAAACTTTGCTGATGTTATGAGGTGCACACATCCAGTGAATATGAATGACTTCCTGCCACCCTGATCACACACAGCAATCTACAAAACAGAAACTTTACTTACCGGTCACAATCACAGTTTTCCCATGCAGCTTTGCCTCGCTGGTGCACTGCTTTCCCTTCACCACAATGTGACGGAACATGTAGGCAACACCTACAACAACTCCCACGACTATCAGAAGGGTAGACATGGTTCAAGCCTCAGCTGCTCACACCGGAATGGCTGCACGGGGAAGTCAGAGCAAGTTTGTGTACTGAAACACACCCATTTCCTGCCTGGGCGTGACACTGTGTTCTCTGTTATCAGGTTACAGCACACTGGAATGACCTGACTAGTCATGCACTAGATGAGCTGGGCAGTAATGCTGTGTTAAATCAAAATAATGTCTCTCCCTCCCATCCAGTATCATCCAATATGAAGCGCCACCTGGTGAAAGAGCTGCTATTTTAGCTGCTCCTATGAGTTGAGTGCAGCTTCCTGCTGCTTCCTGAAAACAGGTAGACAAAGTAGCTGCTATACAGCCAGATCATTTTTTGGTGAATACCAACATTGACCTAAAAGGAGAAGAGGAGGAGTATTAGACTTACATTGATGACTTGAATAGAAACATAACTGAAGGTCAATGTTCTGTGTCTGCTGGATGTGTAAATAGAAAACTGTTCCCATATCAGGTGAAATAGGTCAATGCGCTATTTTGAACTTGTTCTTCTACCCTGAAGTGGCAAAAAACATCAATAAATGCTGGAAAGTGATGAAAGTTTCACTTTGTTGTGGGCAGAAAGTGATTAAAACAGCTTTAAATGTGCACTATGTAGTTTTGGGTAAAAAGTGACAGATCTTCATTGACTGTTATTTTTATGCCTAAGCATAAATAAACAAACTGACCTTAAAGGACAATGTTTTTATTTTTTTTATATTTGGCGGACCCTGCCACCTTTCTAGCTTAAAACAGTGTTCTGGGTCCTTATTTTCCTCTGAGAACAGCTTGTTCATTAACTTATGGGGAAAAAAAGATTCCTGAGTTTGTATTATCACCTCCTTAATATTGTAAATATTCAAATTCTGAGTTTTTTAATTTCCCCCCCAAAATTAAATAGTGCCCCCTTTTTGGGGATTTTTTGTTAATCTTGTGCCCATAATTCACAATATAAAGTGGGGTACAAAATTCTGAGACCACTAGTCAACAAGATACTTTGATTTTGACGTTGTTTCGGATGTAATACTTTCCTTTCATTACAAATGATAACGTTAGCTTCAATAATTGCAATGCTATCTGTAAGGTGTCCAGACCAGCCACAGGTGTCAGACTGATGTCTCTATCGATCTCCAGGGTGTTAATGTGTTGGAGGGGACTGAAACAAGGGGCATTTTAAAATCACACACTGTAGGTGATTCCGTTGTTTGCAGTATTCTGAAGAAAACTTGTTTCAGTTGACAACATCTGTAAAATCAAAAATTAAGTTTAACAAACCAAAACAAACCCCTCTTTACTGCAGTGTCTGTATGCGTTCATGGTCCGTGTACGTGGTGGCCAACGGATTTGTTATGAAATGAGAAAACCAAAATTGGGAAATGATCTGTTACATTTTTTAAAGGTTATTTGTATTGGCTTTTGCCCTGATTGTTTGGTACAATAGCAGAGGTCTGGAATCAAACCCAGGCTACTGCAGTGGGGTCTCATCCTGAGGGAGCAGTGCTCTACCAGGTTAGCTACCTGGAATCCCCACTTATTAGCAGTTGACAGCTATTTTTAAATTATTAAAACAACTATTTAGGGTTTGAGCCCAGAAGGGGCAGAACCCTTTTGTTATTGCTATTATTATCGGTGCGGCGATGACCTAGAACCCGAAACTTGGCATAATAACTGGAAAGGATGAGCAAATCCTTCCCATAAAGTATCAGCCCAATCGGCCAAATGGTAGTGCTGTAATCAAGGCCCAAAAATTCAATCTTCACACTGCAAGCCTGACTGATGCTAAATCTGACACCCAAGTCCACCTCAGTGTGCTCTAGTAAAAAAACACTCAGCCCATAAAAGACTGATTTTTTTCTGCCATTTTTTAAAATTGTTTGAAAAACACATTTTTGACATCTCCTAAACCAAAGTGATACCAAGTTTCCGGGGGATCTGTATTGGACTAAGCTTATCCTTTTAGTTGTATACAGCTTGTTGCCATCTTATTTAGTTTTTGAGATATGGCAAATTAACTTCGGAGGGGGCAGAGCTAAGCAGGAAAACGGCCATAAGTAAGAAGGATTTGTCCAAACATCATAGATCTTGCTACACATATTCAGGCCTTGTTGGAGAAAAGGCCTTCCAAAGAATTGTAAGCTTGGACCATAGGGGGTGCCACAAAGGCAAAAGTTTACATCCTGTAATTGGCTGCATGGATTCGTACAAAATTCAGTTTGCACCATCTCGAATCAATGCATAAAATTTGATGATTAATTAAAGTGGGCATAGCTTATTACAATGGATCAAAATTTTCAGACTTTTCACATTCCAAACTCTTACAAAATATCCAACCATATCCAAAATGAATCAACATCTTTACCTCCAAGTCTTTATTTATATGCTACCAAAACACAGGCATTGTGTAAGTGTTAGGAATTGTGTTCAGATCAGTCACACTGCGGTGATATTCAGTTTTCTTGCTGTAATTTGCATTTAATGCACATTTTCTTTTTTGCTGAGTGTTAGATTAAATGCCATCAAAATATTTAACAATATGCCTTAAACCAGCAAAACGATGTGTGATGTTTTTCAGAATTTTCTCACCAACATTTTGACCCTTTTAAGTCTGGCACATGTGATGTTATTGTCTCATGTTCTAAGACATTGTGTGGAAAGCCATTTCTCCCCATTCATCCTTATTTACTACTACTACTACTACTTATTTACTATTTACTACTTACAACCCTCATCAGTACTGTGACTTGAGCCACAATGCTGAAAATCTAAAATACAAAATGGATAAAAATAACAGAGGACACAAATCTATCAGGTTTGTTCTTAGAAAATCTTTCTGTATTTACAGGTTTGAACAGACAAGCAGGTACAGACAAAGAGTGCTTATATACAGAGCAGCACAAGATGTTAAAATGAGTGCTAAAACAATATGGTATTTACAGATGAACTACAGCGGAAAGTACAGACTAAGAACAAGTTTTATCACAAAACTTCTGGTACTCTACACAGTATCACAAATTCATGAACTGTACAGTTAAAAACCAAAAAATGGTAAATCTACATGAAATCCAATGCTTCTCCAATTGAGAGACACTGAATTATACTGTATATATTTACATTATATTTATATATATACATATAGTGTATAAGCATGTATGTTTTCATACATATATAGCTACCTGTGGTGCAAAAGCAGCAAAAGAAATAAGAATGTATGGAATTCATTACTACTAAATAAAAGGTTTGTGCTAAATGGGCTGACTGACAAAATAATGTTACACCATACACAACCAATATACTGGCAAAAGAAAAAGTGAGCGTAGGTAACTAATGTTCGCTCAAAGTCCTAACGGTCTGAAGTGAACAGAAGGTTACTGTCAGTCATTGAAAAACAGAGGAGATTGTCAATAATACTTCAAGTTCATGCAAAGATATAAACCATTAAAAGTTAAAAAATAAAATTTTCCCTGTTGACCAACCAGCTGTGCAGCTTTCCCTTCATTGTGACTCGGAAGGTGCAAAACAAAAGGAGGGAGGGCGGGACTTCCTGTGCGGGTTATGGAACAGAGCTGGCGTGCAGAATGGGCACTTGGTGGGGAGGAACAGTCTCAGTGTCGGCCTCATCCTGGCTGGAGGGGCTGCTCACTGTGGCAGTACTGGATGATGGTGGTGTGGTGGTGATGATGGGGGCAGTGCTGGTAGTGACTCTGTCTGCGCTGCTGCTGGGGCTGCTGGTGGTGGTGCCAGTGCAACTGGCGGCAGGAGTGGCGTTTTGCTCTTCTTTGGGCTGCTTACTGGCAAACTCTGTGATGCTGAAGACAAACTGGAGGCAGCCCAGTTTGATGTAGCTGCCATGATGGAGCAGGGCAGTGCCCTCCCAGCCTGCCCCGCTGCCTCCTATCAGACTGGAGCTGCTTGCCTTACAGCTGCACGAGAGCTCGGAGCTGCCCTTAGGCTGGCTACTCATTACGCCACCAGCCAGCAACAAACCCACCACAGAGCTGGGACCCTTGTCATCCTCGCGCTTCTTACTGCGACCTGCAGAGAACACAGGGACAAACTTAACTTTGTCATTTTCCAGGATGCATGGTGGGTCATGATCTCAATTACAACACATTATAACAGCATCCATATGATTATAAACAGTAAGCGGGTACATGTTTAGATTAACAGGAGGACACCGGGGGAAACACGTTGAAAAAAAACACACAGACGTCATCATCGTCATGTGTACCGTCACGCCCCTTTTGGATCCGCAGTGCCGGTGTGCTGTATGAATTGACACACTGGTGCGGCTTTACGCCGGAGCTGCTTGGTTCTGTGTGAACAAACAAATACGGAGAATTTGCGAGCCTTTGCTGCGGCGATAATGTGGAGTCTTTGTGTGAAAAGGGCTCATGTTTTTCTTCAATTGTGCCTATAAAAAGCCTAGTGGGTTTTAACAATAGTTAGTGCCACCTGGAGGCAGGGAGGGGAGTTGGTTCACACCGACTTGGCTCTCTGATGACCCTAAACTCTCCCAACTGCACATACTATAAATACTTGAGAATTTTAACTATTGGAGACTGGAAAAATTAGGTGTACTCACGGATGATGCCTTGGACTTTGGCCACCAGGCCGCTGGGTGGAGACGGCGACGCTTTCTCAGAGAAGTCACAGGAATACAGGACATTGTCTACTGTCGTGCCATGCTCGCTGTAGTTGAGCAGCTCATAATGCTTGGTATTCTAAAAAAGACACACATGCAAACCATTTACAATATGTCCACCAGTAACAGCACCTTTAATAGGCAGTGGTCGAGAATTGTGGTGCAGTACAACAACATACGTCTACATTTTATACATTTCCAAGTCCATACCTCATCATAGAAAATACAGGCATGTTTCCCCGATATATAGTTGCAATGACCGTAGTTTGTAAGGCACACATCCATGTCAGCACCTTTACAAAACACATTACATAAAAAGAAAGTGAATTGTTTCTTCATGGCAAAACTCAAGAATGATCATCAAAGACAAAGCTTTAATCTATAGATAAACAGATATCACACTGTAGAAATAAAATACATTGCTACAAGTTTTTGTCACATGTTGGTCATGAGCCAGAATGTTGTGGTCTAAACACAACACAACAGAACTATACACATATTAAATAGTTTTAAAATGGTACATGTTTTAATTAAAATCAGAAACTGATCAACTAATAACTAAAGTATGAAGTAGAACATAAAACCCAGCTAGCATTTTATACTTGGCGCTTCAGACACATTTCAGTTGATATCATAGAAGAAATTAAAGGTTTAATAATCAACATATCAGCACCAGATGTTAAAAAGACAAGAGTGAAACTACTTACAATATCTTGATCACTCTACAGAAGCAAGCACAATTTACAGTGCAGAAAAAAAGGTGGGCGAATTAATTTGAAGTCACTGATACAGTCAGCATGTCTTACCAGATCCTATGTATAATGTCCTGTAGCACATGCTAACAGCTCCTCCTTTTCCTGTCAGAGGGTAGAAGACAGCTCGAGCCTGGACCTTCTTCTGACCTGGTAAGAAGAGTATCATGTTGAAAGTCATTCAAATTCATCTTAACAGTAAAACAACAAAACACACACATACTTAATCAACAAGAAATTAGATTAGAAACACAGACGTGGCAGTGTTGGCGACAGAAGTAAGTGAATGTCTTACTGTCAGGGTGGGGTGATGGGGTTTTGGGGGCAGCCATGGCTGCTAGGGGAGGAGGAGTGCTGGGCGCTTTGGGGGGAAAGAGCTGCTGGATCCTCTGCCAGGCCAGGAGCTTGATCATCTCTGCATCCAGTTTGTCCAGATCAATCCCTACACAGGCACAGGCACAGGCACACACACACACACACACACACACACACACACACACACACACACACACACACACACACACAGACAGAGACAGACACACACACAGACACAGACACACAGAGACACAGACATACATGAGAAGGCAATTATACCATTAGTGTAGCTCATCACAGCCATTTCTACAACACCACATAGTTCACATTGTGTGTAGAGTCACATCTCACTACTGACTGGCCACACATACCTCCTTCCTCATCCTTTCCATCTTTCATGTAGCTGGAAAGGTTAGCGATTGAGGAGAGAGTGCTGGGCAGCAGTGAGTCCATCAGTCCAGGACGAGCCTTTGTGTCTGTAGGGGGGAAACATGCATAGACAACATGTGGTCAAAGAACTGAGATTGATCTGAAGGACTGGACATTTGGCTAGATGGGAGCATTACTAATTCATGTAAAATAACCTATTTTAAAAAGGTGCACTATTGTAGTTTCGTAGAAGAAATTCAAACTCAAAAATATTAATATTTACAGTATAACTGAGGTAATAATACAAACTCAGAAATATTTCTTTTTGTTCTCAGAGGTCCACAGAACACTATTTGGAGCTAGAAAGGTGGCAGGGTCTGCCAAATAGAAACAAAGTGAAACAGTATGAAAGTCAATGTAGATCTCACTTTAGATTAAAATCTCTTTCCCAAACCTACATAGTGCACCTTTAAACGATATATTAAGCCATTTAAATGTTTTTGTGTACAACAAATAAACACTGTTATTTTGCTGTGACACTTCAGAAATCTGGGTAGCTGTTCCCAGTGACTATGGTTTTTCAGATTACCTTGGTCAAAGTGCGGAACAGTGTATAGTGAAAAGGTCAGAAAAATAACTTATTGCAAAAATGACCACAAACTTCATTTAACACCCCGTCAACACTCACAACAGTCAGATTTGTTGCAGTGCTGCTGTAATGTACAGTTGGTATAGTACTGAATCCACAGCACATCAACAACCAACAAAAGAGAGACTACATTAGAGAAAGAATGGAGGGCTAGTCGATTCAAGATACAACATACACCAATCAGCTAAAACATTAAAGCCACTGACACGTGGAGTGAATAACATTAATCATCTTTTAACAATGCAATGTTCCACTGGAAAGCTTGTCATCAGGGGGTACCATAGCCATGAGTGGGTGTACTTGGTCGAATGCTAGGAGCCAATGTTTCACAGCAGAACAATTGTAAAGATATGATCAATGTTTTTCACTTGCCAGTGGACACCTGTCAGTGTTTTTAATGTTTTGGCTGATCGGTGTATACACTATCTAAACAACGACCATAGTATGACTACAACCACCAACATCCTGTGAAGATGCTATCATTAACAGTTATTGTAGTTGCAAATGTAATCCATTTTCTCTTCAGGTTTTAACTTGGTAGATAAAGAACTCCACCACGATAACTTCTTGCACCAGTTGTTCCTGTAACTTTTTCGTACCAAAGAAAACAAGAATGAGGAAGGAATATGGAAATTCGTGTAGCTTTAGTTGCTACGAGGAAATTATTCAAAAGTTCTATTCAACATGGCAAGAGGTAACCAGTCGTGTGTAATTTTCAATTTTTTTTACTTGTAGAAGTAAAAACTTGTAGAACTCAAATTAATGTGGGAGTCTAGTGCGTACCTGGAGTTGGCGATGACGAGCCCAGCTTGGTTGGGCTGTGCTCCTGGGTTCCTTTAGACGGTGTGTATGAGTGTGCACGGCTGGTGATCGAGTAGGAGGGTTTTTCATCGCTGCTCATACTCTCCTGGAGCTGTGTCTGGCTCCTGTGGTTCTGCTGGCCACTGTGGGGCCATATCTTCGAGGCGGTGGGGCAGTTTTTCTGAGTACAGGCCTCTGTGGTACCCTCAGGCTCCTTTTTAACCGTTTCTGCTCCTATGTGGTTCACCAGCCCATACGCAGGGGCTGAGGGAGTTGTGCTGGGCTTCAGTCTGTGCTGCAGCTCAGCCTGCCTGCAGGAGTCTGAGGCACTGTTACAGTCTACAGGTCCATTGGCTTTGGGGGGCTGACAATCTTCTGCCAGAGGTCCGTTGGGTTTCCTACATTTCAGACATGGTATCACGCTGCATTTACAAACACCCAGCTCTGGCAGGGGGTCCACTGAAAAAGAAGCCCTCAGAGGGTCATCAGGTGCACTGCAGGGTTTTGAGCAGGGGTCAGGGGAAGAAGTCCTTTCTAAAGAGGCCTGAGTTTTCATGTCATCTGATGTTAGACGCGATTTCGTACTGGCTTTCTGCCCAGATATCCACTCTGCTGGCGATGTTACTGATGACAGACTGGATGCGGTGGATGAAGCCTTCTGCTTAATGGACAGGTGCCGCATGATGCTGCACTGGAGGGTGATGACATCCTGAAGCCACTGTTCAACACAGCAAACCCATCATTTTAAAACATAAGAAGCAACCATCAATTCTATATAGAATGCGGTCCTATCTGATGCAGATATTTATATCACAGGAAGAAATTGAATCATTTTTTGTTGCGATAATTTGAAATAACTTGAAGCTAGAATTTTTGGGACCAGTTGGACAAACTTCCTAAAGTCAGGGAAAAAAAAGGAACATGCATGTATTTTCACACCCTTGTTTGCTGAGTGTCCCATATGTTGAACAGTGAGTTTAGCTTTGCTGCCACACGTTCTAAAACACTGAATTAGCAATCACACGCAACTCCGAGATAAACTTTTCATTTCTTGGAAAGGATCTGCTTCCTGAATCCACAAACATCCATAGTTAAGGCAAACTTCATCAATCATTTAATACCCCTTTGTTGCTGTTAATATCACAAATTTATCATGTTCTTAAAGCTTTAAAATTGGCTTACCTCCTGCTGCTCTGCTTCTGTGGTGAGGTGTTTTGAGGGCTGATGGTCGGGAACACCGCTGCAAGCAAGCTCCAACTGGCGCACCCCTGCAGGAAGCAGGGTGGAAGGAGGATTCTGGTACTGGGATTTGATGGCATCTGGCACCTGAGTCCAAACAGTGATTGTTATACGGTTACCCCACATGACTTTTAAAGTTGTCAGATCACTGTGCCGTTTGCCATGAGAGCACACATGAGAAGTGATGCAGGAAATAATGTGCTCGAAGTTGTTTGTGTACTGATTTGCAGCAAAATATTAAATAAATAAATAAACATGGAAGAAAAGAAGAGAATATAGAAGAGAGAATGGATTGGTGTACAAAGGCAGCAAGAACTATCTGATCTGACTGTAAATATTTCTGCAATAAAAAGGTATTGCTGCCTGCTGTGTTTCAGCAAGGCTGACTTGGTTTTAAATACTGAAAAGCTTGTGTGTATGCCACTATAGTCCGAAACATACTTCAAACAAATGCATAAGACTGGGTTCAGATAATTACTGCTGATGACAGCAGAGGAGTGTCTGCTCTCACTGGCTGTAGCTCATTGTTTGGTTCCCTGAACCATTCCACTACAGTGTTTCCCCTATATGCACCTAGCAGCGGCGGACTGCCACTGCTGAAATATGACCGCCGCTGCTGAATTTTGAATTCATTAATTTAACGAGGAGAGAGGAGAGGTGGAGAGTGGGCTCAGTCTTGTCTCTTTAGAAACTAACGTTATATCATTTTGCGCTTTGGACTCTTCATATCCAGGTCAATCACACACCTGTTTGAAACGATTTTATTTATGAAAATAAATCACGAACCACAGTGGGCCACCTATAAAGACTATGAAGCCTGTTACGCTATTTCTTGCAGCTGTTAGAATAATGAACTTTAATATAACAATTTTGGCTGCCAGTATTCATGGTTCTATTGTCATATTATCTTGGTTGCTTGGCAACTATCATTGTCTCTGTCAACGAAACTTTGCAAGCTGTCTCCTTCGCTACATACATATCATCCAGATATACCGTTACCGGTTGATGCAGGTGCGCCGCATTAAACTCCGCTATTCCGTGCTGTGCTGTGCTGTGCCGTCTCTCAGCATACACCAAAATGGAGGTAACGTTAGCGCCAGGTTTGGAGAAGGTGCAACGAGAAACTTTGAGCTTACTTGATAATGTCAGCACAACAATTTTAACAAGCACCGGGTAGATGTCAACCATGAAGCAAGCAACACTGATCACGGATTCAGGATTATCATTCGCCGATGGGAAAACAGTCCTGCAACTTCACGTGAGTATCGCACAGTAACGTTACAGCAAACGCAATCATTTGATAGAAATAGCAAGGAAACACATGGGCCTATAGGCTTATCTGTGAAATAAACAACATTTGGAAGATCCATCTTGATACAAAGATTGTAGGTATTCCACATGCACCGTTTGTTTACTTTTTCCTGGAGCGGGCCTTATGCTGCGTTCCAGACAAAGTCAGAGGTCGGAATTTCCCAGTTGAAATTTCTGATTTCCGACCTCCAAGCTTTAACTAATAATAGTAATAATAATAACTGATTCTCCGTGAAGTCGGGGTAGATGGATTTGTGCCGAGTTCACAAGTAAGGACTCCGACTTTAAGAGTGGCGTTCCAGTTTACTTTTTCTAGTAGGAGGTCGGAAAATTCCTACTGTCTCGAATGCAGCATTACTATGCACGAGGGCCACTGTGATGCGCGAAAGCTGTCAAGGTGGTGTAAACGATGGGTGGAGGGGAGGATTGTGATGGGGACAGGGGAGGGAGTGGGAAGATGCATGGGTTGGAGGCACAGACCTTTTGGATTGTTCTAGTATTTGTGTTATGTGATTTTACTGTATATGGTTGGTTGTTAATATGTTTTTTGTTAAATTATTGTCAATAATTGTTTTAAAGTTATTGTTTTGTTATTGTTTGTGTTCAATAAAAGTGTATTTTACTAAAGCTTGAGACACCTCATACGTAAGCTAGACAGACATTTCCCCTGCTCATTACTGTGCACAAATGTACTGTTATGTACTTAAGCTTAAAGAGCCCCTCTGGTGCCGGCAGACACATAGAAACCTCCCGGCAGGGTGCACTTTGCGCTATGCTTTTGCACACGGGCGAAAACACTCACCTCCACTGCTACAACTCCATCCTAGGGGAAACACTGCACTATATGTGCAGATATCTTTGAACAGTTTACACATTGCTGACGGGCTTTGTCTGCAAACTTCAAAAACTGTTTGGGTACCCTGCCGAAGAAGATTTACATCGGACTGATTCTTACTTAAACTTAATTTCAAACGCTATGACAGAATTAACACGTCATGTCATGTCACTTCAATGGGATAATTTCAGTTTGTCAAGGCATAAGTGAATGAGTTGTTGCAGAATTAAGTTCAGAATTGCCTGTTGATGCATCTTTTCTGTTCTGTCAGCGTCAGTATGTAACAAGAGGAAATCAACACAAGATAAATGCTCAAGAATCAATTGTAAAACAGAAAAATCTCAGTTATTATGGGAATCGGTTTTCCCCCAGCCCAGCCAGTCTACCTTGATGGTCTTCTTGTTGTGCTGGTGGGTGGTCCGCCGGTTGGGCAGGTTCTGCCGATGGACTCTGCGCAGGAAGTCTAACTTGACGGCGTGCTGGGACATCCTGTCCTGGAACTGGTCGAAGAGCTGACAGCGACTGGACAGGCTCAGAGTCCTCTGATTCAACTGGACAGCAGACAAAACATTTGAAAAGGAAAACTTATCATTCTAATGCATTGTCTTGGCTGAGACAAATTTAAAAATACATACATTTATAGTGTTTAGGTCTGTCTGAGCCAGGACCAGGTCTCTTACCACTAAGTGCTCAACATGATTAGGACACATCCATTTGCCAGCAGGTAGAGCTGTGAGTGGAGGGTCCAGACAGTCCATGTGGAACAGAAGGGGACAATAGTCGCACTGGATCAGTGGAGCCAACCTACAACTCCTGTGAGAGGAAATACAAGCAAACCAACACATGACGTGAAACATTGGAGGTGTATGTGTACATCTCTGTATGTAGAGAAATCTGCTAGATCTAACCTGTTGCATGAAAAGCAGACTTTGACTGGTAGGGGGACCAGACCATTAGAATCCAGTTCATGCTGAGGCCTCCTGAACGGCTTTCCTAGCAGTTCCTCTTTTCTCCTCCGTTTACTGCTGCCTACAAATCAAAAGGAGTACAGAACATTTGAGAAACAATCCAACCTAGATTCTGGAATGAGTAAAACATCTGAAATGCTCAGTTCATTCCAGGACACATTTTGTAACCAAACCAGCACAACACTTATTTACTTCCCACAACTTGTCTCATCAACTTCTAGTTTGCTTTCCAGAATTTCATACTTTCACCAAGAAGTTGCGTTTGGGGAGACCATTAAGTATGCAATCAGACTGACTGCGAGGTAATGAAGATGGAGAGATGGCCGAAAAACAGGTGGTGAGACCTCCGACAGTTGAAAGGGCTGAAGATGGATGCAAAGGTTGCTGTTTTTCTGCTTGACTGGTGGGTAATTTCAGTGTTTCTATGTTTCACAGAACCTATAGGCCTATACAGTTTTGTCTGTTGTGTCATGTTGTATTTTGTGGTCAGCATTTAGCCCAGGCATCATGGGAATGCAATATAAATTGGAGGGGGGGTGATAGGCACCAAACATGTCGTCAATGGTTTGGATGTTTTTTAACAGTTTCAGAGAAAGAAAACAAGATTGAAATTTGCAATGCATGTTCTACAAGGGCTCTAAGAAAAGGGAAAAAGTCTTTAAGTCTTCAAGTTTTAAGACAAATCTTATTCAAGCTATGGAATATTAAATCATCTATCTTTGACACTATATCTTCTTACCCTCAGGTTTGCATTAACTACAGGTTAGGGAACTTCTTTTTAAAATACAAAAAGTGTAAAATTATCTTTTACTTTTCCAATACCGGCCTTGAGAAACACGTAATTATTGCTCATCAGTATCGGCTGAAAAAAAATCTGTATCGTGCATCCCTTGTTGAACTAAATACAGTATAATTTCACAGTGAAAGTTTAGGACCGCCTTTTGACTGACTGACCTGGCAGTGCAGTGGTGCAGGTGAGCTCGCTGGGCAGCTGAAACTGTGTGGGGTTTCTCTCCATAGCAGCTGCTATTAGCAGCTGAAAGGGCCTCTTGAGGAGGCGTGGTGTTGGAGAGGACAGTGTTGCACCCTCAAGCTCTGCACCCTGAATTTCATCCTCTTGTTCTGCAGCCTCCTCCTCCCCATCATTTTGCTCCTCTGAGGGGGTTGGGGTGGACGAGGTGTTGGAGGTGGGCGTACCGGGTCGGCTGCTCGGTCTGCTGCTGGTCCTGCGGTCCAAGAGGCGCACCTGGGCCACTCGTAGACCAGGCCCAGCTGCTCCAGCCCCTGGAGGCAGACCATCGAGCCGCAGTGGACCAGCATTGAGCTCCAGCTCCACAGCTGGGGAAGCAGAACGCTTAGATGCGGACCTCTCTGGTAGGCCATTGGTCTGTTCTGACTTCTGCTCTCGCTTCTGACCACAACGAACAAAGACCAAGAGACTGAATTATCAATCCATAAGCACACAAATATGTTTTCCTACATTTCAACAGCAACATAATAGCAACATTGGTGAAGGACTGGATCTATCAAAGTGAAGAGTCACCGCTTACCTTTTTTCGAACATTGCAGCGATGACACATCCATTCACCTGGGGGAAGCATTTCTTCACTAAGAGGTGGATTGCTTGTGGTAAAAAGACAAAACACAATCATCAGCGACTAGGCTGATAATTAATGCAGGCAAATTAATTAACAATATAATTTCATATGCTTCATAAATATGTTGTGTAATTTTATGTTAAGAATACAACATTTATGAAAAACTCATTTTAAGTCATTGGATTATGCACCATGGTTTACAAAAAAGACCCATCTAGTAATTATGAAAAAAAATTACACACATTGCCTCTCTGCCTAGTTATCCAACATCCTGATGTTGCTGACAGCATAAAATTATTGAAATTCTACTCAAATATACAGTCACAATGACAATAAAACACTTCTGCTGACTAGAGAATATTCAGAGAACAGAAGCAGTACTAGCCCAGTTACACTCTCTGCCTCCATCTAGTGGATTGACAGTTACATTATATTAAAGAAAATATCTGAGCAAAGTAATCTGAGTTTCCAATGTGCATACACTTATAGTACATTGCAACAGCTGGTACATGAATTAATGATATCCATGTGAAAAGATTCAAAAATATTCTGATTAGCTATACATATCAACAATAACTACACATTTTTCAGTAGATGACTACAGCAAACGTTACAGTAATTCAAAGTAAAACATGCCAAGACAGCCAAAGCATAAAAACTGTCGTGGGTTGCCCATGTGCCAATAACGGTCAAGGCAGGCAATGGTGTATGTAATGATTGGGTCTGACTTCAAGTGTGTTCGACCGTCATAAGTCAATCTACAAACTATAATCCCTCATTCACATGCAAAGATGATCAAAAGTTACCCTGTACAAGACCATCTTTAAGATAACATACATCAATGCAGTTTCTTCCCAATATGCAGTGATATAAGATAGCACAAAGGATGAAGCCTTTCACAGGCCTGACCATATATGGACAAAACGTTTCTAAGGGACAGTCTGAAATGAACCTAAGTTAAAATAATCATGCAAGCAGATGTTGAACGTTGAGCCATGCACAGCTGAACCGGAGAAACGCTACTATTGGAAGACCTTTGTAACATGTCCACTACAAACACTGCCATAGCGCTATTTCATCATGGTAAATAACAAAACATTCCGTGCATGTTATTTATGGACCCTTTTTTCTCAACGCCGATTTTTAAAGGTTGGTAAGATGGCGGTGGAATAGAAAAGAGAGCAGTGAGGTCGCCATATTGTAAACAGAGGCAGTCTCGACTCCATTTTTAGCAGCAGCGGCTCCACCGGCTGCAGCCGCGACAGGAGGGGAGGACCGACTGCAAGCTAATTCTAGCCACTCTCACAGAGAAGGCTACATCCACACGTTTCTTTTACCCTTTGTATACCCTACTAACATGCCTTTTCACTGACAACTACAAATTATACTCGCTGTCAAGTTACACTCCGAAACTATACAATAAACACTATCTAACAGCGCATATTCTCCAGTGAAGAGACAACAGCTAGCCACTCCAAGTTACTCGATACCGACATGGATCAAATTAGCAGTTGTTGTCCTTTCTCTTTAAACAAGGTGTTTATTGAGTAGCGTTAATGTTCAAACTCGACTTAGTTAACCAAAAACACACTGAAATGACTTGAAAATGCGTTTTAAACGCCTAAGTGCAAGTGAATTCGACATATTAACTTTACAAAGTGCTACACATGCTCACAATCGCTCTCCTCAGTTCAGCTGATGGGGAGAATAGAGTGAATATGAGGGTGCATGTCATAAATAACAGCACTCTGTGTAGCTGATGTCTGCTGAACAGTAACGACTAGTAAAATCTCTACTTCCATCAGGTGCTCGTTCAAGGCAACGGAGCAGAATTTAACTCACATTTCTCAGTGAACGGTCATGTTCTAATCTCTGCAACAACAAGAGCAGCAAAACGCATTTCATCAAAGGAACAAACATTCACAGAAGTTGCCATTCAGCATCTGACTTGTGCATGCAAATGCAAACGAAGACTCAAAGTTGCAATCGCTTGTCTGTTTTACACTTAGCATGCATAGATGCGTACATAAATGGTCCCCGTGCGCTATTGTCCAAATAACTGTAACTTACCAGCACTGGAGGTGGAAGGCTGCAGGACAGTGGTCACAGCACAGCAAGTCTCCCCCCTCCCGGCAACTATCGCAGGTGTCGTGGTTGGTGGCCCTGCCGCTCCTCCGGACGTCTCTCACCAACTTCCGACTCCTCTTCTCTACCTCCTCGGACTTCGGCGGCGCCAACAGTGTTTGGATTTGCTGTAAAAGTTGTTCAGTTGTTAAGTACGAGGTCACGGCTACCGTGTCTGTTTGTTTGTCTACATAGTGAGACAATACACAGCTTTGTGCCCGCTAAGCCAATACATGCTAAGCTTTTGGGGAGCGGTAACGTTAACTTGTGGCCTCCATTATCAACCCAAACTATCAAGTTAGCTAGCCGAGAAATTCTTGACAGCAGGCTATGGTGGTCTGCTAATAACGGCAATTAATACGATAGAAAACACATAAAGCATTGGCAATAAGGGGATATTTCACTCAATGAAGGCCTCCGAACAGTCCAACCTCACCTCCATTAAGCCCCCAGAGGTATCCAAATCGTACACAATTGTCGGGGTCTCCATTTTGTCCCACATTCATCCAGGAGCAGACGTTGCACGAAGAATTAGCGATACAAATGCCTACCAGGCACAAGACGATGAGTGTAAATCCCGCAATAAATGTCTTTTTCCAAATGTTTTTGACCAGTGGATGGCTGGCCAAACGATGCTAGCTATCGTTAGCAGGCTAAAGGAGCTAACTACGACAGCAAGACGTCAACCAGTCAAGGTTGTGAAGCTAACGGGCTCACCAGCTGTGTTGTGGACCCAAAAAAGACAACAAAAATCAACGATAGTCGTGTTATTAAAACGCTGACTTCTTAGCACCACTTTTTTAGTGCTGGCGCCAAGCCTACATACAGTAGTTAATATCAATAGAGTGTTGCTGTTAGATGCAAAATCCATCCGCGGCCTAGCTGGCCAGCCATGATTCTTGTTTCTGCTCCTGCAAAAAGGAGCCTTGTAAATCTGCAAACCCCTCCGCTCCCATTGTCAACAGGAGATGAAGCCAGAAAATACTGATGGAATTCGTCGTGGCGCGGTCCAATGCACGGTTTCCGACAGCGTTCGGAATGTATATTCCTGAAATCAGGTATGTGGAGATGCAAATTCGGTTGGTGTTATTGTTGTGAAAAAGGCTGTGCATCTACACTGGCTGCTAGCAACATCCTCTACCAGTTGGCGCAACCGCGAATCGCCTGACGCGCATGCGCATTGGAACGGATATAGATAATTAACGAGGATACATAAAAAGGAACGAATAGATTGTGTACATTGTATTCAGCTGCGGCTATTGCACATGTATGATACTAATATATGGTCATTCAAGGGACAGTCTACGTCTGCTGCTAGCCATTATTACTGTGTTCACCCTGCTGTTCGGTCTACTGAGAGTAATGTTTACTGCTGCTTGTATCTATAGCCCTGCTGCTAACGGACGTTACTGATAGCCTACCTGTTTTTGTCACATTCCGCTATTAGCTGCTACTACTGAAGCAGTAGTACTGACTACTGTAAGTCACTGCTGCTTCTGCTATTGAATTGCTACCACATTTACCTGCAGCTCGAACTTTTACCATGTTGTTACTGGACCTAAAATGAGCATTTTCAGCATCACTGTTGCACTGGCACAGCTACCTCTGTCACTTTGATCATGTTTTTACTACAGCCAGCACTACTACTATGTCTGCAACAAAATATTATTACTGGTAATACAAATGCTACCACAACTGACATATGAATATATATATATATATATATATATATATATATATATATATATATATATATATATATATATATATATATATATACATACATACATACATACATACATATGTATATATGTGTATATATATGTATATATATATATGTGTGTGTGTGTGTGTGTATATATATAAATGTATACACACACACATATATATATATATACATATATATGTATATATATATAAAACAAGTGGACTACATAACAAAACAGCTAAATGAAAAGTGCACTTTTGTGTTGTGTGCATGACAGAGTAAATTGCATGTGAATGTAAGATTTTTTCATTCTTTGTTGTAACATAAAGGAGGAGGGGGGGCTAACACCACAATATAACCAAAACGGTGTTTGTGGGGGTAGAGTGGCTACCTGCCAGGATTTTATAGATTAGCAACATGGAGCCCATAGGTCTTTTCAGTTGTCACTGATGGCCCACACACTGATGTACAACAGTGAGGTGAACAATGGCCATCACAACCTTTTCAGAAATTGGACCAAACTATAACAAGTTATTGTCACAGCATAAAAGATTTTTTGGAGAGATGATCAACAATAAAATTAAATACATTATTTTGAGTCTTCCTACTAATCACAATAAAAACATCCAATTCCTGGTGGACTGCTTCACAGTAAGTAACAGTCTGGGGAATGAGGTAAAAGCCAAAATGTAATGCCATGTTGTCTAAGGTATCTAGGTGGCGCTTAATCCACATCCCTGTCTCATGGATGGGTCATTCTCAGCTCTTGCCAGCAGATGGAGGCAGTGTTCTGTTGTGTTTGAGTAGTTGACCAAATGGATTCTGACCATTGAATTTTACAGTTAGAATATGATCACTTCAGGAAAGTTTGCTCATTTAATTGTGTTCATGGAAAGATAAAAATAGACACATTCAGAAATACTCTAATGTTGGCTTTAGTTTATTTTATTTCAAATTATATAGGGGCAAAGTCACACCCTTTCAGGTGGAACACCATGGGACCTTATTTCAGGAAAAATATGTATGGTAGTGAATGACGAGAAACAAATCATTTTTTGATTCTGCTTGAATTGTGCCATGAATTACACACATGATATTTGTCAGTTTAAAAGATCATTTTGCAACTTGAGAAAGTCGTTTTTTTTATCACAAAACAAATGAAATATAAGACTTTGAAAATCTGTAATTAGAAAACTACACACCCAATAGTCACCAAAGTGACATTGTCTGGTTTAACACTCACCAGAACACATAACTGAAACCTTGTAGACCCTGTCCTGTATATTAGCTAGTTCAGAAATCTGACTTACTCCTTTCACATAACTGCAGCTGTCAATATGACCACACTTGTTGAGGGATTTGTGTCCCATGGGACACACAGGAGGGGCTGGGACTTCGCCTCTCTATATCAGTGTTTTTAGCCTTCACAAACCTTTTACCAGTTGAGCCCCACCAGGCAGGTTTGAACTAAGTAAGACAAGGGTTAGTTTGTTGAATTTTAATTTGGAATTTTAAATGCTCACAAGTTCTATAATAATAAACATTTCTTAACAAGCTTGTTATTGGCAAAATACACTCAAAAACAGTTTTTCTATCATGTTGAGTAAATGTGTATAAATGATATAACGTAGTCCAATTAAATGACTTATTTTATGAACATTAAGGTTTACACAAAAACTTTTTGTGTTTATTCAGTTATTATACATAAAATGAAGGGAAACTTCTACATAAACACTGTGTTTATAAAATGTTTTAAAGTATTGCATTTCAAGTTGGTTATTCTCTCTCCTGTAAAAAAATTATTTAAAAAATCAGACATCTGGCTATTTATACACATTGATTCTACTACGTGATAGCAAAACTTGACCCCATGACCCTTTAAATAGAATTTATGTAATAGAATTAGATGAATAATTTACATGTAATTAAAACACTTAAAGTCAATGTTTAAGACAATTTATTCTTTTGAATGTAGAATTAAAGGAAAACAGTAGCTGCTGGAATTGATCATCTGCTGCCATCATAGCAGACAGAAATTTCAATTTGTCTCAGTTTAAGTGTCCTACAATGTCAACTGCATGAGCACATTGGCATTTGTAACCATATTTCGTGTAGTAATGTTGTCCAGCATCAATGCACTACAAACTCAAAACATGGAAATAAGACACAACATTGACATGCAGGGTTTATCTTTGCCGTGAGGACACACATTTTAATGGTCCTAGGAATGAGTCCACATTGCCATTTTAGCCTTTCAGACAATTTAATAATCCCACCGGGGGCAATTCAAACAAATTGCTCCTGGGGGGATTAATGAAGTTGTCTGAAGCTGAATCTAATCTAAAAAAGTACCACCTTGGCTTTTGCCCTATCATAAAGAACACAATATTTTTAGAAGGAAATATACGAACATTCATATATTTGCACTTTTTTTGCCATTTTCATGGGCTAGTAATGAAACTATGACACCTGCTTGTCCTATTTAATCATATGAATGCGTCATATGCTGTTTTTTTCCAGTGCTCCTATCAAATTTCATAGCTGTATGGTTGGGCAATGTATCAATATTATATCGTTATCATGATTTGAGACAATATATCATCTTAGATTTTGGATATCATTATATGGTGATATGGCATTAGTGTTGTCTTTTCTTGGTTTTAAAGGCTGCATTACAGTAAAGTGATGTCATACTCTGAACTTCCCAGACTGTTCTACTTGCTCTAATACTTGTGTTTACCCACTTTGTCATTATATCCACATTACTCATTCATTCTCACTCATTGTGTTAATATTTAGTGAAAGTACCAATAGTCATCCCGACAATATTGTAGCAATAACAATATTGAGGTATTTGTTCAAAAATATTATATGTAATTTTGTCCATACTACCCAGCCCTATAATAGCCTTGTAAACATAACACTAAGAGAGCACTTCATAATTGTTTCATGCAATTAAAAACCATCTCCTCCAACACAGCTCCCAACCATACAGTGTGACAAGCATTAAGGTAATTTACCTGCCCATCAACACTCAATGAAATGTAATGCAATGTAAGAAAGAGATTACATTAAATTACAGCACAATTGTAATTCTGTATGACAGCAATTATTGCTGTTTTGATGATTGTCTTTATTCCTTTGTCCCTTTTTTGGGAACAATGGGAGCTTGTGACATCTACAACAATGGCCAAACCTGCAGAAGAACAGACAGTTGTACCTTCTGTCATCTACATTTTTGAACATACCATGTCATTTGTGTTAGCTTTTAAAACTGAAGACAGAGTAATATATGTGAACATGGTGGGAAAGGAGTTTTTGGCCTGTTTGGTCCGGTCTGTCAAGTTCACATGTTCAGACATTAAAACATTACCAAGCAAGGAAGATAATTCTCTGCTGTTGGCTGACTCTGTAGAAGTCACAGAGCACATGTTCACTGTAGTTGGCTGAGCAGAGGGTGTCAGCTGACAGTCTGACACCCTATCAGCTGACAGTCATCCATGTCTGGAATTGTACTCAACATTCTTCTTTTTATTTATGAAGTAATTCAAAAGAAGGCAAAATAACACCAATTTGAGTGGTCATCAGTCTGTAAGTCAACATTTAGGAGGTTCCAGGAGATGAAGCTAAACAAAAAAAACATTTTTAAAACAAGACAAGGCAGGATCATAAGTGAGATGGAAGCTTTGACATTGTAAGAGGGACGGTGTGATAGATTTTTATTTTTCCTTTGATGATGAGGTTCTCAGAATCAGTCTTCGTCAATTTTATACTGAGCATGAACCAAATGAAGGTTTTGCTCCTAAAACCTGTTCTGTACCGACAAATCTGTCCCTTTACACTCTCACATCTGCTTTTAGTGTTTGACTGATTTCATGTCCTGCTCCATTCTGCTATTCTGTACTTTGTAATTGTTTACTTACATAAACTCTCAAGTGTCCTAAAGCCTGGGTCTTTAACAGGGAGTCCGCAACACCTATTGGTCCTCAGAGTTTTGAAAGTTTTCATTTATTTATCTCAATTAACCTGTCCAAAAATATACATTAACATGAAACATGAACATATTATTAGCAAAGATACATTATTAAAAAAATAATAATTTACACAACATTGATGAGAGGCTACTCATGATTCATCGTGCAATCATATGAGCAAGCTAAACTTACATTAACCTCAATCACTGTGTGGCAATTATCCATAATGACGAACTAGTTAGCTATGTGTAAGCACAAACAAGAGAAATATTCAGAGAATTAGCTCAAGAGGTCAAGGGCGTTGAAGTGACAGTGTGTGTCATCTGTTCTGTGGTGCTGTCAAACTAATCTATGAAGCCATCATAGATGCCCTTTTAGACAACCTACCTTCCACATGTATGTTTAAAGTTAAACATGAAAATATGAATCCATCAGTAATTATTTTGACAGCTGTGTATGCACGATAAGGTTTATTCATGGCACTATAGGCCATCTTACATGTTTTTCTAGGCTCAGTTTAATATGAATATATATCATTTTTTACGATAGGAAGTCCTTGGTCTGTCTCTCTGTCACCTGAAGGGGTCCATGGCCTGAAAAATGTTGAAGACCCGTCTTAAAGTATCCCAAAACTTACAAATCGTAAGTTGTCATCAATAACGTGTTTCAGGAATCTGAGTTCAGAAAACAAGAACACTGCATTGATTTAATTTTGCAGTTAGAAGTTAAATTTAACTGCAGTCAGTTTGTCTTACAAATTAAGTTAGGGATTATATCATTAGACAGTGTCGACATGAGCATAAAAAATTGGAATGTCTTCAAATATAGCACACAATCAAATGGACACAAACCAGTCACTCACCTACAATGTAAACACAGAGACGAGTGACTCAGCAAATAAGACACATTGTCAGAGTATCCATTGTTTTTTTTCTGAACAATAACTTTTATTGAAGATGTTCGTGAAGTAGCTTTATCAGTACTTTATGTACAATGAATCAAAAATAGGTTAATTATTATCATTGTCATCACACCGGCTTGCATGGATACACCTTATCATAGGACAATATATACTGTATGTTTGAACAACAGTAATGGTCTAAATTTAGATGCAATCTCCAAACAGGCAATGGCAATGTGAACAACAGCTTACCTTGGTGTGCACGTTGCTGTGCATGTTGCTTTTGCTTCATAGAAAGAATAATGCATGGGTGGGCACTATAAGTGTTTAAACTCAATTGTAATGCTAACGATGCTTATAAACAAAGTAGAAATCAAATGCATTTGTCTTTCATTCTGCATGTTACATATGACTGTTAAATCAGCATTGTCATTTTAAAACAGAAATTGAAACTTCAATATTCCCCATGGGAACTGGTGGTGTTTATGTGTAAAAGTTTAATGATAATATCTATAATCTTAATTTATATGCTAGCACTACTTTCAACATCCTGGAATCTATGCTTATTTACTGTCTGTGAAGAGAGTGTAGAGGACTGGAGTCAGGGCCTGGTTAGCCTAACTTAGCATAAACACCGGAAGCAGGGGAAACTAATAGCCTGCCTCTGTTTAGTAAAAAAAAAATGCTCTACAAAAACTTACCAGTTAAGGCTCACTGGAAGCCAACAAATTATGCTCTTTTGGCTTTTTTCCTTTCCACTTATTGCTATGAGCCTGTCATTGCTAGCACACTAATGAGTAGCTTGTTCATTAGCTGCCAGAACCAAGCAGTGCTTCATTTCATTTGTATCTTTTCTACCAGGTAAAGGCTAAATGTCTTGTTCCAGCACCGCATTACTTTTTCTTTGAAGGTTTTTCAGACAATCACAATGGAGCATCCAGCAAATTTCACCCTCATTTGCATAAAGTTAACAATATCCAGATGGATAAACTTTTGTTGGTCAAGAAATAGATACATCCTTAAAACCACAAAAACTTCCTTCTGTATTTTTCTGCTTAAATACAAATTATCAAGACACAACATGTTTTTCAGCAAGCATTAGATGCATGGAATGGTGGGGTTTTGAGCGTTGGACAGAGCCAGGATAGCTGTTCAGCCCCCGTCTTCCAGTCTTTATGCTAAGCTAGGCTAATCACATCCTGCTCTGTACTCAACATACAGACATAAGATTGATACAAATCTTGTCATCTCACTCAGAAAGAGAAATATTTCTTCAAGGGCCTTTTATTTAAGGCACATTATGATTTATTTTCTCAGCAGGTTGCATCAGTTCAAAAAGAAGCATTTCGGGGCATACTCTGATAAAAGCAAATGTTTTTCTGTGATATTTAATTGTAAAATCTTACTCTTAATAGACTTCCCATAAATTCATAAGCATTGACTTTAAATGGTGGCAGGACACATATACTGTATAATATACATAAGAAAACGTAACATCTGTGGTTATATGCACTTAATGGCATGAGTTTCTCATTGATTCCCTCTGCTTTCTGATGGAACGTTGCAGGGAAAGTCCTCAGGATGCAAGCACAGGATTAAAAACTGTACAAACTGCTGCTGGACCGTTACTGTTGAAGAGCTAGAAAAATAATCCGGTGGCTCTAGCCTTTCCAGGGCTGGTGTGGTGTCCTCTGTTGGGTAAATAAAGGGAGGCTCATATTCAGTGTACAGAGAACAGGGTGGAGGCGCCAAGGGAGTCACCAAAAGTGTGAGTGTGACAGACCTCAAAAAGGCCAGCAGGCTTCTTATCTGTCCATACTGAAACATAAAAACTGGCGTCTTCAGATTGAAACCTCGTATTCTCTTGTTTCCTGAGAAGAGAATGAACACATGAGATCACGGTCCTGCTAAAACATTTCCTCTCAACTCAAAATATATGACCATCAGACAACCAAACCCAATTCACGTTCTAGGGAAGTTCAGTTATATGCAACTGAGCTATTACTCATTTTGTAAGGAGGAGTTACTATCTTTTCCTTGTTGAACCATCTTGGAAACAGTGTCTATGTATTGGGACAGCTATCAGTACTGCAAGCTATACTGGCATGCACTAGCAAGGCAGGAATGTCACAGCATAGGTCACAAAAGAGAAATCCTTACGTGCAAGAAAAGGGGACTGTGAACATGATCACTGATCATTGACGTAACAATTTATAAAAAAAACAACATTTTTGTTACATTATACTATGAACTGCTGCAGTACAACATAGATAATATACAGTATTTGGGAAATGTGTTGTACTTGTCCTAGCAACAAACAGCAACACAAATCAAAGCCACCAAAAGTTTTTAGATTCAAACACAGTATGTGATTTCTGCCAATAGGGGTCTCCATATCAAAACAAAAGACTTAAGTAGCATGGGATTATAGGAGTTGGTTTCTTGTCATTGTTAAACAAGCACCACTGCTGATGAAAGTCTGTTTGTGACTGAAGTTTTATTCATGTTAGATTTCGGCACATTCGCTGACTTGCTTCCTCACTGTCTAAAAACAACACCCGGGTGAACATGCTAATTTGCTCCACTTTTCAGACACAAGGCTATGACGCGTGTTGATGTTAAGGCTGCTGGCTTGTTAATATCTTCCATCTGTCTCTGTCAAGATGCCTGATTGGTACTGCGCATGTGCAGTTCTAAACAGAGATGAGGGAGGAACAAGATGTCTCACTCCTTAGCAACTTCCGTTATCAGCTCTAATGAAAACAATGTGTCTAATTCAGATTGTTAGTTAAGACTATTTTAAACAAGTTTAACTTCTTCTGTGTAGAAGTTTTGTTCTCCGGCAAAGTGAAAACAGTCGATCACATGTTTTTAGCTGGTTTACCTGCATCTAAAAATGTTGGTGTAAAAGTGGGATTACAAATTTCCCTGGGTTTAAACCCTGCGGGAAACATTTGGGATAGTGTAAGCACACAATGTCTAGTCGTTTTTTGGCTTTTAATCTTTATTTGGTAGGACAGCTTAGAGACTGATAGAAAATGGGGGGAGAGAGTGGGATAGGACTAGTGTTATACAAATTTTTGTTACCGTCAACAAATTCCCATAATCAAACCAACATCGTATTACTCCATTTCTCCACTTACTTACTTTCTGATTTCCCTGCCCTATCTGTGTCTTTAAGCTCGAATGGCTCCTACTGAAGATGTAAATCTTTAAAAACAGCTTGTGAATATGTAGTTTGCTCGGAAAATCCCCTAAAACAATTCACTGTAGTTTTAGTAAACAACAGGAGGAAATAGTACATTTATTAGGTACTATTAATATTAATGTCACCCATTGCAACAGTGTGACTCGTTTTGGAAACAATGGAGCTCTATGGTAAAGGGGGAATAAGATATTAGGCTTATACACGCACAAAACTTGTTTGTTGGATACATTCATTGTTGATTTGGGTCTGCATATACAATTTGTTCATTATATCAAAACTATAAGATAAGAATATCGCCAGACTTAGCCCTATCTTAAATCCATGACACTTCACTTGCAATGCATTTAATGTGTATGGTTTCTCATGTCTCAGCATTCAGCATAGGACTAACTCACCTCATTGTTCTTCAGCATTGTCAGCATGGAAGAAGAAGAAAAAGATTCATTCAACACAAAGAAGAATGTCATCAATTGGAATGATGCCGTATCTTATTAATGATTATATACGGTATATAGTCCAAGGGAATTTACTAATTAGGTAGAACTCAATTAATGGTTGTTAAAGGTGCAATATGCAAGAATTTTAGTTTAACAAAAAAGTCAAAGACGTCTATATATTGTGTTGCAGATATATCTACTGAAGTTAGCATGCTAACCAGCTAGCCCCGGCCCATCCTTTCTTGTAAAACCACCCCAAGCTCAGATTCCAGATCGCTTACTGTCCCGCTAACTGAGCTAACTAGCTAACGGCAGCTATAGTTAGCAGCAGTTCAGAAGTATGAATTCAAAAGGTGATCATTTCTTTAAACTCCCTTAGGACTAACATAAATTCCTTGATCTTAATTAAAGATCCAAAAGTGTTGCTATTGCTCGAATGGTTTCTTATAGGAACTTGTGCTTTATGGAGGTTATCAGCCAAGTATCATGTCTGAAAAACCCTCAGTCTGACAACTTACAGCGCCTACTGTGTTCCAACGTGCAAAGCTGCACATGCTGCCAAAGACAGCTCTATATCGAATTAAAGAGAGAAAATATGCAATCCAATATTCTGTATTTTATATTTATGGATTAATTCAGGTAATTTTGTAGAAATTTCACTTCAGCTATAATTTCAGCTATTTTGAGTCTGGTGACCAAAAAGCCAACTTGTGAGGTGGTTGCACGTTGCTGTTTTGATGGTGTCTTCCCCAGAATCAAAACATGCACATTAGGTTGATTCTCTAGTCAGTGCCCTTGACCAAGGCACTGGCTAAGATCCCCAGGCGCTGTAATGCTCCCTACTGCTTCCTTGGGATGGGTCTTGTTCTTGTTCTTCTATTCACTTCAAATCTTGAACAATTTAGAGAATTTCCACTGCTCATAAGACATTCAGAAAAACAGATTTAAAAAACCGTGTGCATGGATTGTGAATTCGTTCCCGCGGTTTATGAATCCGCTCCCACAGTTCACGAATCCGTGCGCACAGTTTAGATATGATTAATGTGATTTTGATCTGAGTTGAGAATTTGACTTTGAGAAATTCTAAAAAAGTGGTTCTCCCCAAGCTATAATTCCAGACCAAATGACCTTCAAATGAGGCAAATGACCTTCCTTGGTCTCACACCTAATGTCCAGCGATGTTGGTTGTTGGGAGCAAGAAGCAATGGGGAACACAGGGGAAAACAGAAGATAGACAAAGAGCCATCTTCTCCAGGAACATGCAGCAGACAGAAGAACCTGCACCAGGCCCAGTCAAAAACACATATATGCAAATGACTACCAACCATTTCACAGCCAGACATATGCTGACTCACCGTTGTCTCACAAACAGAGCTGTCAAATGTAGACTCTCCAGTGATGTTTTCATATGGTAAGTTGGAGGACAGGGAGAGCCGTAATGGCTTCCTCTGAACCCTGAGCACAGATAGAGAAGAGATTCATGTAAAAAAAGATAAACTAGGAACCCTGCATTTTGTTTGATTGCTGCATCAGCTGCTGTCGCTCACGGCGAGCGATGTGTTCAATAATCGATGTCCTGCAAGTGGTATATTCAAGGTGGAGATTGTTGGTGCCATGCTTTTATATGTCGTGCACAGGCTCATAGATGACATGTTTGCCAAGTTTCATCTTCTTAAAGGCGACAGAACTGCCGAAAAATCATGTTATGTTGTTGCTGTTGCGCCCCCTGAGGATAGATCAGTACAATATTTTACACACTCACAAGTGTGGTCCTAATTGGTTTAAACATGGAAGAGTCAGGGCCTGTCAAGTGCATCAGGCCATGCCCTCAAAACTTTGATAACCAATTGCAGACAAACGGTAAATAATATAAAAAATAAATGTATACATTTTTATCAGGCTCATCTAAATATGGTATGTACTAATTTGGTGAAGATTGAATGAAATATGTATCAAAAGAGGCAAGAAAGGTGTTTCACAAAAAATCCAAATTTGCCAAAAAACTTTCGTATGACCAAATGGGCGTTACTTATATTGATCGACTCATCTTCATCCAGGGAACCCACTGGTATTCACACATTTAAAGACATAGGATAACATAATGGGATAATCCCCCAAATATGTACTTAAAACACTATGGAGGTAGTCATCACCCTAAAAGAATGGCACAAGCATTAATGTAGTGAATACACTTGACTACAAGTCATTAGTGGACTGTATGTTTTGAATTCTTTTGGATGTCTCTGAGTCATACAGCAGTTTCTGGTGGGGTCACGCTTTGGCCTTCTATTTTTCATCACTGTGTGCTGAAATCTCTGATACTAATTCTGTGACAGCTATTTTTAAAATGCAGCTGGTCCTCTTGGCCAAATATAGTTGCATTTGCCTCTTTTTCAGACAGAAGCTGTCCAAACTCTTTAGTCTAAGAGATTAGAAAGTAATGTTACTAAAAGGAACCATGCATGCAGGACTCTCTGACATAAATGCAGTGTCTATTTATTGAATATTTTTAAGAGGCTTTTTCTCTGAAGTGGCTGTGGCATTACATTGCTAAAACTGTGTACATCTTACATCTGCTTTAATGAGTCAGTTTTGTCTCAAGTTTAATGTCAGACTGTAGACTAACATGGCTGAAATCTGATTTTGAAAAAGTGGCTGGACCTGAAAAGGTCAGATCACTCAGTCATATCTGGCTTATGTCAGTCTGGATACAAAGTCATGACACCCAAATGTCTCTTCAATGCAACCTTATCATAATTGTGTGCTGGCAACATTGGCAGTGCTTATAAGGAGAGGCGTAGGCCAGCTGTGAGGTGCCGTGGAGGTGGATGGTATACTGAAGGGTCCGATATCATTGTGGGATTGCTAATATCTATGGGAGTCTATGGGAGTCACATATGCATCAGTATCTTATAAACTATACATGCTAAAGTAATCATACTGAGCACACAGGTGCCCTATGGAGATATGCTCAACATACTAAAGCATGAACTCAATAGCGGCATCAGGTGGCCAGTTATTGAGCATGATACGTTTTGGCTTTGGCTAACTCATGAACCGTTGGAGTAGAAGAAAGACCAAATTTTGGCACAGAGTAGACATATTAAGATGAGCCCACATAAAACTTGAGCAATTATTGATGTTGTTTTTTATATATCACTATCACTGTTTACCTGTAATTGATTATCAACTTTTGAGAGCGTGGCCTGATGCACTTGACAGGCCCTAACTCTTTAATGCTAAATCCTATTAATACAAAATTTGACTGATTATGGTAGCAAAGCTTTATGAATGCAGAACAAGAGTGACAAATGTACCACTTACAGACATTGATTATTGTATGCATTGCTCGCCATGAGCAAGTGCAAGAGGTGCTGCAATCCAACACATTTTTTTGTTCAAAGTTTTTCTAGTTAGTATTTGAGATGACACCTAAGTACTAGCAAAATTTGAAGACATGTATGATGCAGATACTGTTAAGTTACTGTAACATTATATGACGTGACTCACACTACTTACAAAGTATGATTTTTTTCCCCTAAACCTAACCAAGGAGTTTTTGTGCCTAAACCTAACCAAACAATTCCGGACCTTAAAGGAATAGTTCACTCTAGAATGAAATTCAGTCATTATCGACTCACCCTCATGCTGATGAGAAGTCCAGTGTAGTTTTTTATTCCTCAAAGTGCAGCTGGAGACCCGCGGGGGTACCCTCCAGCAGCAATAATCCATATAACGGGCATCAATGGTGCCTGAGAGGAAAAGGTCCATAAAACTACACAAAAACTTTGTAATATTCCTCCATACTGCTCGTTCGCTGCAATCCAAGTGTCCTGAAGTGGCGACATCCAGAGTTTACTCGAAACGACGTCATTTAGTACATTTTTCTAGCCTAAACAGTCACTATACTATATCTGCCTGGAGGCACGCTCCCGCGTGCACGGGAGTCTCCCTCACAGCCGATTGCATTACGGAAGCCGCGCCGGACAAGAGCAACAGAACTCGCAATAGATACACACCGGTATTTACATCCAGCTGTGAGCGACCGAACGACACACAAACACAAGAGGGATCTGCCTGCACTAGTGATTTGAAACTTTGACCATCACAGCAGGATGTAAATACCGGTGTGTATCTATCGCGAGTCTCGTTCATCTTGTCCGGCGCGGCGGCCGTAGTGCAATCGGCTGTGAGGGAGACTCGCGTGCACGTGGGAGCAAATATAGTATAGTGACTGTTTAGGCTAGAAAAATGTACTAAATGACGTCGTTTCGAGTAAAGTCTGGATGTCGCCACTTCAGGACACTTGGATTGCAGCGGACGAGCAGCATGGAGGAATATTACAAAGTGTTTGTGTAGTTTTATGGACCTTTTCGTCTTGGACACCATTGATGCCCGTTATATGGATTATTGCTGCAGGAGGGTACCCCTGCGGGTCTCCAGCTGCACTTTGAGGAATAAAAAACTACACCGGACTTCTCATCAGCATGAGGGTGAGTCGATAATGACTGAATTTCGTTCTAGAGTGAACTATTCCTTTAATAACAGTAAAAAAGACATGTCATAATGAGTGAAGTGTTTGTCAGATGCTAGAGGGGTAGATAGAGTGCTACTGAGCAAGCTGCTGTATCTAATGAGTTGGGAGTGAGAACGTGTTGCTGTTAAAACCACTTAAAATTATTTTGCTGACATATAAGCAAAGAGTTGCCTATTATAATATATTAATACATTTTTAACTTTTAACATCAAACTTGTAATTAAATGTGCATACTTTTATTCTACTGTTTTGATTACTTTTTGTGTTCGACATTGTTTTTGCACTAATACTGTAATTAAATGGTTTGTTTGTGTACTGCTGCTGTGGCATTTTCCCCAGGGAATAAATAAAGTTATCTATCTACTGTAGCACATACAAGCATCTTTAGACATCATAATACAATTGATAAAATCAAGACTTATTGTGTTATATCAGTGACAGAGGGCCTGAGGTGACATCCATTTATATAAAAAATGCCAATATTTTCTTTTATTTTTCTTTACTGGCCATTGAACCTACTTTGAGAAGTAGAGGTAGGTCCCAATGATGAGGATGAGGAGGAGGATGATGGGGATGAAGACAGCAAATGCTACTTGGGCCCCCTCCATTCTTAGGTCTGCAGTAGATACTATTGGAGAAAAAGAGGGGACAATATTAATATTTCTGTTGTTTAGAATATACTAGTCCACTGTATGTGTGTACCATGGCTCATTAACCAATCAGCTGCCTTTAAATGGGAGCAATAATTAATTGATGTTTGTAATTGCTCATACCCTGACTTGTTGAGGACTCTTAATTGAGGTTTTCTTACAGCTACAATACAATAAATATTGTTTGCACCATGTAAAACAGACTCATGGTGTGCAGGTAAAATTAAATTCTTTGCACAACTTACCATCTAATCTGTGCTCATCATAGTCCACTGGTTGGGCTGAGGAGAACACAGGAGCAATGTCAAATAAACATGGGGAAAAGAGCTTAATAAAGTACAAAAACATTTAATTCAATTAAATTAAAAAACCCAAACATAAATAGAAAGTAAGTAAATAGTGCTTGGTTACAACTATTTATTTTCGAGCTTATTCTATCTGAACTGTTTGTACTGATGAAAATTCACCAAACTTCATGTCCTTGACTTATTTAATGCCTGGATGAAGCAAAATGTGAAAGTAAGTAATAAACTTGAATGTGTAGGAGTAAAAGGTTTCTTCAGTAAACCAGGTGAATATAGAATTGTATTTGTGCCTTCTTCCTGACTGCACGATGGGACATTTTGAGCTCAGGAAAAGAACGTACATATAATATATGTGTCAGTTCATCACCTTGCAAATTAACAGCAGTTGGGCTGTAAGCACATTACAAACACACATTCTGGCCAGCACCCTGAGCAGTATTTCCTCAAGTCTGGCTGTTTGTCTAATGTGTGTCCTCACAGCACCCCGTCTCCCTTAGGTGCTTTGATCAGGGTGCTGGCTCAAACTAAAGGCCACTCTTTTGTTATTTCAGCCTCTGGACTGGAACAGCCTTCTTTAAACTGTCAGGACAGCAAAATCCAAAGCCATTTAAAACAAAAAAAGCCTTTTCCCTCTCCAGCTTTCACTTTGACTGATGTGTTTTTCCTGCCTTTTTGAAACATGCTCAGTCTTCTTTGTGTAGCTTGTTTCTTTTGTTAAATTGTCTTTCAAACTGTCAGTATCTTCTGGAGGCACTAAATAATAGAGAAGATTTAAGGGGTCATGTGACTGTACAACTGAGACAAAAAATGCTGATCTTTATCATGCCAACACCAAATTGGAATGTCCATTTTTGAGACAGTGTGTTTACTCCAGTAAAAAAACAAAAAACAAAGCCAAAAATCAACAGATACTGTTTTTATTGTCATTATCTGAAGCTTTTCTTGGTTTGATCAATGTTATTGCAATTTCATGTTTCATGTTGAGGTTTGATATTTTGAGTACAACATTACTTAAGTTTAAAAAAAGTATAACAAGCTTGATATTAGGCCTACACAAAACCAGAAAGAGTTTGTGAGGTCCCAAATTTCTTACACAAAGGGCAGCGCAGTAGACAGGGATCTAAAGGATTTAAATATGTGAATATACATTTTAGCCATCTAAATGTTAAGATGTACTGACAGGAATTATTTTTGACTAAACAGACTTAATCTAAATATATGAGTAGAGAGAAAAAAACATTGCTTTCTAAGTGCAAGAAACCCACATGTGCCTTCTGCAGCAGTTGATATTGGCAGCTCTGATAGTACGGACCTTTATATAAAAAAATAAAAGGATATAAAATAAAGGGTCTGCTGATGTGCACTTCTCTGCATCAACAGTCTGAGCGCAACTGGAAGAGCAAGGGGCCAGCTGAAGACAAAGACATTGCCGACACTGAATAGGATGAAGTATTCATTCAGCATCGGCCCTCAGCCAAGGCCAAAGCAGGCAACTGCCCAGGGCCATGGAACCCCAAAACTCCTAGCAGGTTAACCTGGCCGTGCATTTAACAGTGCACACGTCATCTGGTCAAATTCAAAAGAGTATGTAGTTGACATACAAATGCTTAATAGTCAGTAACAACCTAAGTATTGTGTTAGCTTAGTTCCCATGTTACGACCAATTCTGCTTTAATTTTACTCTGTAATTACCCAATACTTTACAGTAATTCCACAAAAATTCTAATATAACTTGACATTATATTAATTTGATTTTACTTTTGATAAAATGTAAATTATTACAATGAACATTAAATGTTGTATTTTTGATCATTTTAACTTCAACTTTCATTTCAAAAGGTTTTTAATTTTTTTTTGTTGAAAGGGCTATTTTTCATGTTCATTTTAGTTTTCATTGACACCATGGAAGCAAAGAAAGGCCATAAGAATTTGAATCTTATAAGCAAGTACATACTGTATCACATTGTCCTGCTGATGAGACACAATCTGTTTATTCTGATTAACATTGCATTTCTCTAACTTTTGTTTTTGTTTTCTGTCCCCACAGGCTGCAAGCTGTGTCGCTCTCTCACTCTCTATAGCTTCCTCCTCCTTCTTCTCTTTCTCCTCTTTCTCCTCCTCCTCCTCCTCCTCTCTTTTCATTCAGGCTCCCTTCTGATGGACCACGGGTCCCAGGGAACATCTACCTCTTCTGGCTCCTGCTGCCTCACATATTGACAGATCTGGATTGTCATACCCTGGGCTCCGCTGGATCCTTGCTCTCCTATGTTTTACTATCTCCTTTATATCTGTATGTCTGTAAAATTTGATGACTCTTCAGTCTGATCTTCTCTGTTTTACTGCTAATCATCTTGTGTGTCCTCTTCCAGGTCACCACGGTAGAGAGGAGGTCATGTGGCTCGGGCACCACTTGGCGATGCGTCTGCCTGCTCAGTCCTCTCCTGGATCCACACACTTTACATAGATTATAATTTGTATCAGATATTTTGTCAATGCAACTTGTAAACTGTGATTTTGTTGTTCTGTTCTGTACATGCGACATCTACTGCATGTATGTCTGTCCTGGAAGAGGGATCCCTCCTCTGTGGCTCTTCCTGAGGTTTCTTCCATCTTCTTTTTTCCCCCTGTTAAAAGGGTTTTTTTCCATCAACATGGCAAGTTTTTCCTCACTCGAATCAAGGGTCTAAGGACAGAGGATGTCGTTCACTGTACAGACTGTAAAGCCCATTGAGGCAATGTGATTGTGATTTTGGGCTATATAAATAAAATTGATTTGATTTGATATCTATTACTATAGTGGTTAAATACTTTATAACTGTAGTTTTTTTTCGATATATTGTCACTTTGAAAACCATCTATCTTACTTTATGTGGTTTAATTTTTCCTCTAAGAAGGTCGTTTTAATACGTTGGTGAAGGTTCTCAGTCATCCAGGTAATGGTAATTCTAAGTGCTGTATCGTAGGCAACTGGACTTGAAGACGTTTCACCTCTCATCCAAGAGGCTCCTTCAGTTCTAAGTAACTGGAGGGGAGTTGCAGGCTTTTAAACTCTGTGTGGGAGTGTCCTTACAGAGTCTTTAAGGACAATTTTAAGAATTTTATAGTATTTGAAATTCAACATTCATTATTCAGTATTCAGTTTCTCAATTTGAAAGTTGAATCAAGTCATTTTTTATTATAGCCTAGTATCACAAATCCTGATTTGCCTCAAGAGTTTTACAATCTAAACAGCTTATGACACCTTCTGTCCTTAGACTCTTGATTCAGATAAGGAAAAACTCCCCAAACCCCTTGAGTAACACTTCAGTGAATTTATAGTTAATTAAACTTTAGTTAATAGTTATTTCACTGTTAACAAACAATGAAATGCTTCATAAACCATTTAATAAACAAATGTTTATTCTAAAGTTGCAACTGATGTTTATAATACTTTGTAAATGGTTAATAAATATGGTGTAGTTCATCTAGAAACATTATTCGGATGGCCATTATAAAGTTGCAACTGATAGTGACAAACCTTAATAGTTGCTTACTAAAAGGTTTATAAAGCATTTAATTGTTTGTTAACAGTTTAATTAATGTAATTTTGCTTTTTATTAATAAAGGTAATTTTAAAGTGTTACTTTTAGTGGCATATGTATGTATTTGTATTTTTATATAGTTGTTTTATGTATTTTAGTATTTCTCATCTATTAAATCATCTTAAATTAGTTAATATATTTGTAGACAGGGACTTTTAAGGAACCTTGGACACCATGTATAACTGGAGTTGACCTGATAATGTAAAAAAAATAAATAATAATAATAAAAAAATGTTTTTAAAAAAACTAAGGCTGCAGTTTCTTACCTTTGCAGACAGGTGGCAGCCCACTCCACTGGGATGGGTGTCCAGGGACACAGTGGAGAATAGGCTCACCCAGCAGCTGGTGGCCATTCACACAGGAGTAGTGGAGGGTCTCTCCAGCCTGGAAGTGGAGCTTGGTGGAGCTGGGGATCCCGTAGGTGGGGGTTCCTGGGTGACTGCAGGGCTCGAAGGTCTCAGCTGGAGTTAAGAGGAGAAACAGTTCAGACAGACAAGACTGTAGGAAATGTAATCCTTTGCGAACTGTGTTGATGTTTTGCGTCAGATATGATAATGTTCTACAAATATTTCTTAAGAAATATACTCCTCAAAAAGGCAGGATTTGCTCAGAACTTGGTAGAGCAGCTTTCTCATATTCTGTGCCCTGGCTCTGGAATAACCTTTATGGCACACTACAGCTTAATGATTGTGTCTCCCTGGGAGAGTTCAAAACTCTGACCAAAAACTGTAACTGAAGAGTGCAAAAGCTGTATCTATATTGGATTTTGTATTATGTTTCTGTTGTCCCTTGTCTATTTTTGATGTGCTCCATTATGTTTTTGTTTTTGTGTTTTGGCTATCTGCTATCTGGTTTGACTTGCTTTATACTATCATTTCTGAAACTTTGTAATGGTGTGTTCTCTTGGCCAGGTCTTCCTCCAAAAAGAGATTTTAATCTCAAGGAACTCCCTGTTTAAGTAAAGGTTAAATAAAATATAAACTAGTGGGGCCAGTAGAGGACGGTATTACTGTCAAAAACTGACATCAAATTAGGTATGGAAATTCAAGGTCCGCAGAGAATGACTCCATCTTTTCATCCTTTTTAATGCATCACCATCAAGCTAAAAGAAAATCCACACGACGCAAGTAATGTCAAAATCTAATGGGCAGATTGGCATGAAATGTGCTGAATACTTTAAAGCTACTGAGAGAATGAATATGGGCTCAGTTAAGGGTCAATGAGACTTTGAGCTTGTGAAATGATGTTTAATAATAATTTCTAAATGCCGTGGTATCATATGCGTGAAAAAATAAACTCCTGAGAATGAGCAGAGAACAAATGTGTGATTAAATATCCAAATATCTTGATAGAATGTGTGTTCAAATCATGTGAGCGGGAGCTTATACAAAGGCTGAGAAAAAAAGAAGTGGCTGAAAAATGTCACTTTATTGAGTCTAAAATAGATCCAACAAAAATATTTCAATATACTGTATATATACACTTATATATATATATATATATATATATATATATATATATATATATATATATATATATATATATATATATATTTAAGTGATCCAATAAATGATTGTTAGAAATGAATCTGAATTGTAATATGTTTGTCAATGTAATACATTTATTTTCGAGCAGTCATGTGACATGGCTCATTATGACTTGCAATGTTAGAGATGAGTTCCCTCTCTTTTACAGACAGTAATCCTGTGAGCCATCTTTGTGTTATAGCAGTGATCTGTGAGTGAGTATGCATATATCAGGTTTCAATTTCATGTGTACGACCACTAAATAATTTAAAAGCCAAACAGTATAATACAGGCCTAAACAAAGTGATATTTCACTTTTAACAAACTTTAACTTTATGGTTTTGAGTGTGCTTTAACTGTGTGCCTTATATAGTATAAAGTGTCAGAAACTAATTTTATATTCTTATACTTTTAAACTTTATTGGCTTTATGGCAAGCTTGGTAGGCTACTACTATCTTTCTGTTACTGTAGCCTGTATGTAACATACCACACAGTTATAATAATATAATACATTAAGCTTATATAATGCTTACCTAGATACTCAAAGATGCTTAAAAATTGCTAGTTGGACTGTGTGTACTTAAATCAGTTAAAAAACGTTGCCCCCCCCCAAGGGCAAATGTCAAACTACGCCTATGGTCTGTCTGCAGATTTAAGTCAGAAAACTTTGTAAAACCACACACACACACACACACACACACACACACACACACACACACACACACACACACATATTTAAGTAACAAGCTATTATTTTGAATGCAGGTCAGAAATCTTACAACTTCATTGCGTGTGTGCTTACTTAAACACAGCGCACACAACTCTCTGCATACAGTGGGTGTTGCTGGTGCATTGCCTGTTACTTTATTTTTTTTAAATTGTCAGTCACGGTATTTGCTATTTGCTGTTAGATAATCTGACAAGCACTTTGTATGAAGCACACAGAGGCCTTAAACCATTGGTCCTGAACCTGAACTGACTAGGCGAGGCTTTGTTGATTCATAGGACAAAATAAAGATGTCTATAGATTAAAACTGACATGATACTCTATGAATTAGTTTTGCTCCTTTTACACTGGACAAAAAACCCACTAACATCTGGCTTTTGTCTTTAATGTGAATGTGTACAATCAGCATTCACTCCCACATCAAATGACTCTGTCATTGGTTTTTATCAGCTCCAGCTCTGATAGACTGTGATGAAAACACAACATCCAGGTGGACACACTAATTTTCACCCCTTTTCAGGAACGACACAGTGTGCTGAGGTTAAGGACGCTGCTTGTTAAAACTTTTCCATCCGTCTCTGTTCAGTGGGTGCTAAGTTTGAAAGAGAGACTGAAGTGAACTATATTATTAAAGTAACATTGCCACCGTCACATTGTCAGTGGCTTTGTTGACTGTTGGTATTTGATGGCGCCCTTACTCATTATAATACGGTAGTAGCATTACTATTGTTCTGTTATGTGTTATACGGTGTGACATCATTACGCTCCACATCAGAGCAGCGTGCCAGTCTGTTCTCCGTACTTCAGTGTGAGACTGGATAGCAGTCAGTTGAGCATGTAATGTCATGACTGCATGCTTCAATAAATATGCCTAAAGATGACTAAAGAGGCATCCACGTTTTACTTATCGCCCAGACGCAATAAGAAGATTGCGCATCTCAAATCTACAGGCTTCCATGTCAGTCCTGATCCTTGCCAGCTGCCTGATGCAACTCACAACAGAGATGATAAAAAAGTGAGATGTCTCACTCCTTAGCAGGGCTGGACTGGTTATCTGGCATACCTATCTTTGGGGTCGATATAATTTTAAATCGAATTTATATATGTATAATACAGTATTGTTAATAATAAATAATAAATGTATATCTTGTTAATGACTGGCCCATAGAAGAGGTGGAACAGCCCATTGATTCATTTTTCTATGATGACACTAGACTGGCCCAATCACATGTGTACGCACAGACGGGCAGCCCTGTACACTCATTACACAAGTTGTGTAGAGCCCCGAAAAATTCCACAAGGGCCCTGCCTCCCCCTTGTGTCAAAGCGGCTATTAATGTTTACAGCTTCAGGCCGAAGTTGTCCAGCCCTGCTCATTAGCAATTTCCGCTATTATCTTCAGAAAGAACAATGTGTCTAAACCAGAATATTATAAAGCTTTTTAAAACAAGTTTAATCTTCGGGATGTAGTCTGATGAGGTTGATGATCTGCTGCTTTCTACTGTTCCCTGTATTGCAGCATGTTGTGATGATGAACGTAACACACAAGGAAAAAACAGAAAGGCAAACTCCGCTCCTAGCAATGGGAAAGGAATCAAATGCCTATTTTCAGTGGGTTTTTTATTTGTGTTTAAAAACCTTCTAATACATGCTAATTTGGGTGTAAAATGGTATTTGATCCTGAAACATAGTCAGGCCAGCTGCTAGGAATAATGCACAGGGGGACAACATTTTCCAGACTGGGCCCCTCATCCACATTGACTCCTGCCCAACCATGATACACCTGCCCTTTGCTTTAATACCAACACGGGCAATTTCAAATGGGCTATTGGTCATTAGCCTTATAGTATCATAGATGCAGTCTCTAACAGCCATTTCCTAATTCAGTGATATCAACGCATCCCCTCCATGCTCTGTTTTGCATACACAGTCTCAATATGATTATTAAGCACAGGAAGGCAATCATTTTAAAACACAGAGAAAAAATCTCTCAAATTAGAATGTGACAATTACAGGTACTGTATGTAAATCAAACACTGATTAAATAAATTACTGCTATGTATTAAGTCATGAGATCAAATCATGGCTATACAAATAAATTTGCTCTTCATCTGCTGCATAGTGCTTGGGGGGGAGTCGGGACTGTTGGACTGGGCATCAGAAGCACCAGGGTTTCCTCTGTTGCTCCCGATGACAAGTCCAACTCTGATGACATGTGTGCATCCGTAGACACTGTCTATAATTTCTGTGTCACACAAAGAAAGCACTTCAAGCATCGACAGAGAAAAGAAGGCATGCAAGAACAGAAGGGAAGCATCAGGTAGTGTACCTAGTAATGCAGTTTATTTAGGGCCATTATGAATTGCCAGGATAAGCTGCTATGGAGAGGGCAGAAAAGAGTTTTGGCAGCTTGTGAGAAGTGCTGGTACACAAAGGCCAATGTTTAAAATGTGAAAGTGCCAGCACAGCTTAATGGTGACAACCGGCCTGCGACAAACACTGATTAGCAGAACATGAGTCATCTGTGCATCTGACTGACCAAAGAGCTTTGCAAAACGACACTCAGCACAGTTTTGACCAAGAAACTTCAAAATCTTTGACCTGCAAAGTCACTAAAACTCACTATGAGCATTGTCAGTATGAGTCAGTAAATCTAATCTTGCCAGACAGAATTGGACTACCAACTGCAACAATGATCAGCCTGGAAAAAACTAAATGATACCATGTGTTTTAGAGTCTTTCAAGATCCCAAAGTGAGTAGGGTGAAGTAAAATTACATTAAGAATATAATTATGTGTGTGATTTCTGAGAGACAGTTCCACTTTCACACCATATCACATCGTTCTCCAGCCGTTCTCTCCTGAAGCTGAAGAGAAACTTTGGAAGTCCCCCCCCCTTTTTTTTTTAACATAATAATTGGCTTTTTCTCATGATCTGCATCTCATGCATAAGAATGACCTGGCTTGTCTTCTCTAAAGTAATTTCCATTGTCTGGTTAAATTAATTGTTAGTCAGTGCCATCATACCATACCTCTCAAACTAGAAAGTAGGTGAGGTAAGTATGAGGCGTTCATGCAAATGAGGTTAATGCCTTCAAGGCTGTTTGAAGAGGATACTGTATTTTAATCAGACTGACACACTTGCCAGCTTTATCAGAAACAAAAGAGTGGCAGAAGGTTTAGGCACTGAGGTCAGCGTGGTGGTGTGGTGCTGGCAATGTTGATGTCAACATTATAATCACCAAAAGACTGAAAACTTACATAAACTAATAACAGAATCTTTACCTAATATGCCAGAAACACACAACAACATTATAAAATGTGATATTTTACACAACAGCTTTGAGCATTTTTTAGCTATGCATGGAAACATAGACAAAGACATATTTTGTGCAACATCTTGACAGTTGTATGATAAAACAATCACTCCTGGCAGTTTGAAGAGTCCTATTTCTGGCATCATGGGACACTAAAACTCTAATTTAAAATCAGGCTAATTAACTTCCTTTAATGTTATTAGTTCTTTAAGGGAAAAAAACTGTGATATATTGGTACCAGACCAGAATTAAAGTCTAAAGCCCCTTAGGCAGCCCTAGAGAGTACGATGCTAGCATGTCCCAATGCAAAATGGTTTAAAGGAACAACAGACATGCTGAAGACTTTGCTCATTTTTAAATTCAGAGTGAAACCAATCAAATAGGAAGTTAGGAGAAATGGACTGAAATAAAAGCTTTATTTCAGATCTGATTGAAAATTGTCAATGGTGGAACAGGACTGTACAGTGCGTATAGAAAGTATTCACCACCTTAATTGTTTTCCCTTTTAATTGCTTTTATAAATGGAATCATGGTCAATACACAAAAAAATATACAAAAAAAATCTTAATGTCAAAGTGAAACCTACGATTTCTACAAGTGATGTCAATTAATTAAAAATAAAAATAATAAAAATAAAAAGTTAAATAAGTTGTTGCATAAGTATTCACCCCCTTTAAATTGACTGACCTAATTCAACAGAGTTAGAGCCAAGTGGTGCTAGTAGTCTCACTACTACTACTATATTAGTGAAATGGAGATCACCTGAGTGCAGTGAATGTGTCTCAAGTGATTGTAGTATAAAGAAACCTGTGTCTGAAGGTCCAGTCCAGAGAGGGTGTTGATAATACAGTACGTACTTTGAATTCCTTGGATATAACTATGCAGTGTTCTAAGCAGATTGTGGGCAGCAGATGATAGAACACTTATTACACCCATAAGAGACTTGAGACTTGACTTGGACTTCTGACCATAGACTTGAGACTTGACTTGGACTTGCAAAAAAATGACTTGTGAGCATCTCTGGTCCAGTCACTGGTTAATCAGTATTCTTGGTTACAATTACACCGTGAAGACAAAAGAACACTCTATGAAAAGGTTATTGAAAGTCAGGGGATGGATACAAAAACATTTCCAAGTCACTGAACATCCTCATCAATTAAATCCATCATTAAGTAATGGAAGAAATATGGCACATGTGTAAATCTTCCTAGAGCAGGCAATCCTCATAAACTGAGTGACCGTGCAAGGAGACTAGTGAGGGAGGCCACCAAGACACCTGCAACTTCTCTGGAGGACTTAATGATGGCAGCTGAGATGGGAGAGACTCTGCATTCAGCAACTGTTGCCCTGGTTCTTCACCAGTCAAAGCTTTATGGGAGAGTGGACAAGAGAAAGCCACTGTTTAAGAAAGCTCATTAAATCTCCACTAGAGTTCACCTAAAGGCATGTGGGAGACTCCAAGGTCAACTGGAAGAAGGTTCTTTGGTCTGATGAGACCAAAATGGAGCTTTTTGGATATCAGACTAGACACAAAACACTGCACATCACCACAAACACACCATCCCCACAGTGAAGCATGGTGGTGGTAGCATCATGCTGTGGGGATGCTTCTCAGCAGCAGGCAGGTAAAGGGTAAAATGACAAGAGAACTATGACTTGGGAGAAGATTTATTTTCCAGTGAGTCAATCAGCCGAAGCATACAGCGAAAACTATACAGAAATGGTTTAAAGACAACAAAGTGAATGCTCCGGAGTGGCCAAGTCAAAGCCCAGACCTCAATCCAATAGAGAATTTATGGCTGGACTTGAAAAAGGCTGTTAACGCCCGATTACTGTGCAACTTGACAGGGCCTGAGCAGTTTTGCAAAGAAGAATGGAGTAAAATTGTAGCATCCTGATGTGCAGGACTGACTGAGACCTATCCACACAGACTCAGTGCTATGATTGAGGCCATAGGTTCATCTACTAAATACTGACTTGAAGGGGGTGAATGCTTATACAATCACTTATTTTACATTATAAATTTTAAATGAACTGACATTACTTTGTAGAAATCTGTTTTCACTTTGACATAAACAAGTATTTTTTTGTAATTTTTCTTGCATATTGACCATGATTCCATTTATAAAAGCAATAAAAGAGAAAAACAATTAAGGGTGATACTTTTTACAGGCACTGTATGTGGGCACAACCAGGTGAGATCACCAATGGTAAGCCAAGTCTCTATTACAAATACAAAGTTCAAATACTGTAATTGGCTGCTAAATTAATCATCGCAAAGAAGGTCTTGTTTGATAAGGATCGAGTGCTTCTCAGGGCAAATTTGACTGGTTAAGAGTCAAGTATTTGGTGTGCAGCTGGTTTAGAAGACATGTGCACAGCATTTTAACAGATAAAGATTTGCAGCAATTACGCTACCACCTAAATAGTTAGCTGGCTTGGTTGGTGCGAATGCTCTATTGGCCTCACAATACGGAGGTAATTTTATACCTGGGAAGTCAAGCTTTTTTGGCTTCATACACCAGTGAGCAGCTTTCATAGGGGCTCCGCCAGATTCTAATGTTAATTCATGTTCTGCCGCACATCCAAGGGCGGACTTACCATTAGGCAAACACAGGCAATTGCCTGGGGCCCCGAGATTTCCAGGGGCCCCCAAACGTCTCATAAAAACTGATTAATAAAGTTGTCTTCGATTTTAAAGCTATTATTATTGTTTTAGTTTTAATTCGCGCGCTTAAAAATACTTAATCTATCATGATCGTTTCGACTGCTCCCCCCTCCCTTCTCATGCAATGGACTATTCCATGTTACTGCGCATGTGCGGGCTTGATTCAGGAAGACGGTAGCAAAACAAACTTGTTGGCGCGGTTTTGAGAGGTTTTGAGTTGAGAAAAATGAAGCGGAGTTACCCCAGTGGAGCGGAGAAGAGGAGAAGGCGAGAGGAAAGTAAACAGTTTTTATCAAAACTACCAAAGGTGTCAACCTTTTTCAGTGACACCGAATGTAGGTACTCGACAACAGCAAGAGCCAGACGCTCTTGTCAGTAGTAGCACTGCTGTCAGTGTCAGCGGAGGAGGAGATGAATTGCAGAGTGACACGAGTGAAGCTTTTCATCCCAAAGATGTGAGTATTAAAGCGGTCGAAATGGTAAACTATATTAAATGTTGATTAATGTTCTTATCAATTACAGTAAAAGCGTTGAGATGATTCACTTGTTAGATAATAATCCTCAAGAAGGATTTTAAGGACTTTATCTAGCTCAGGAAATAGGAGGATTTTCTCAAATACACACTTTTTAGTTGATTCAAAATCTTTGTTTGGTGATAAATGTTATTTACTGGACAGGGGGACATATAAAAACGGTTATGTAACTAGTAACTGAAGCTGTCAGATAATTGTAACAGATTTCAAAAGCAGGACAAAGTGGCAGTTTAGTAGTCACATTGATCAATGTTGATACAACAATATCCAGGCTGAACCTACTTGCTGCTGCCCACATTGAAGACCTTGTGTTGAGGTGAGAATAAAACTTTTGTCAGTGCAGTTCGAGGATGTGGAGGGCCCCAATGACTGGGTTTGCCTTGGGCCCCCAAATGACTAAATACGCCCCTGAGTCACACGATCCTCCTGTGCTCCATCATTCATTAATTCAGAAGCTAATAGTTTATTTATATTTCATCTGAATTTGCTCTGTCCTGCCAAGCTTATAATTACAGCTTTAAGTTTTGCTAGTTGGATGTGCCATGATATTCGCTGCAGTGACATTACTGAGCACATGGACACATTTAAAAAACTGAAAGCAGCCTCTGTAATTATTAAGTTTGAAAGTTAAAGACAAAACTTGATTTGAAAAAGCTTAATTTGGCCAGAACCTGCCTCCCTTTTGAAGACTATTCATAAATAGTTTGTTTGCCTATTTTGGATGCATTTAGGAACTGTTTTTAAAAAGAGAAGGAAAAAGAGAAAGCCAGAAAAAGAGAGCAACTCATTCCTGGGGCACTCTATTAAGTGGAATTTTGGTGTCTCATGATTTAAAGGCATTGTCTGCTGTAACTATGCAGTCCTTGAGAGACACTTTAAGTCGTACATACGCAGGCATCTAGGCAGCTTTTGGTTCCACTTGGGGCCCAAGGATCCTCGGTCGAAGCAGGTCAGGAGGCTGTTTCCAGACAAAGTGAAGCCCTTGCTGCAGATGTACTGGATGGTTGAACCCACAGTGAAATGGGGGCCCGAAAGTATCCGCCTGCTGTGCTCCACCTTTCCAGGATCAGCACAAGACACCACTGGATGGACAGACAACGACAGAAGGTTGGTTATCGTCAATATACGTTTTCTGTCTTTCTGGTCTTCTGTCTCCCTTTGTCTCACCTAGACAAAAAGACATTACATGAACTAAACATCAGAAAACAAGTCATGTTTACAGTCATGTTTACCAACCCAGCTGGTCTAAAACACTTTGTTACAAGTGAAAAGGGATAAGAGAGATAAAGATGTACCAATTGTGAATCTAATATTGAAGTATGAAGTCTGAGCAAACAAGTTGAGGATTATCGAGGTACAGGCTAAAAGACAGAAACAACTGAGACGGCATTCTCATATTACACAAAAAATAATTTGCAAGTAAGTAAAAACATTCAAACAATACACACAGTAATATGTGTAACATATTTACATAACACTCAACATTTGGGAATAGTAAAGCTATATAATTTTGCTGCAACATGGACTACTCGGTCTGATATGACTAGTATCGTATTGTGGCTAATGTTAGCAAACTTTAGATAGATATTGCTGTATAATGGACAATGTAGAGTCAGTCTGATATCTTTATTGTCCTTCTGGAATTTATTAATATTATTATTATTATTAGTGTGAATGCAGCATTCACACTATTGTCCTTCTTCCGTATGTTTTTCAGCTCTTTTCTACTCCTACAAATTTTGAGCTACAGAAACCATTCAGCTATCAGAATGTTCAGCTTTTTAAGGACATGGTGGCTTTTTATTTTTGGCTTTTCTATCTTTTATACTTTTGGAAATATTCAGCTTTTTCTGCAAAAATGATCCCATTCATCCTTATGGGGAATTTTTCAAATTTCATTCTGCTACTACTTCAGCATACATTCAGCTAGAGAAACTGTTCTATCAAAATGTTCAGCTTTCTGACCTTTCAACTTTTTCAAATATTCAGCTTTTTCAAAAAAAAAATTACAATGGAAGTGACCACGTCTTTCAACCTCTTCTCATCCCTCACACTTGGGAACAGTAGCTACAGACACCATTCCAATTTTTAAAGAGTTACAAGACTTTTAAATATTGGCCATGTATTCAGCTTTTTAAAATCTTTTACGGTTTTGAAATAATCACAGTTTTAGTTTTAAGGATTTTTAGCTTGTCTTCTGGTTTTATAATGGGTGTGTATTGCGTGAGCTAGAGTGCGTGACATCATCGCTAGAGTGGAGAGCAGCTGGAAAAACGTATCTTCAGCTTGATTTGGATCCCACATCTTTTACTTCACATAGACACTATATACATAGAAATGTAGGAAATCTTGTTGGCTTTCAGATGATGGTCTTATTTCAGATGTAGGACTTACACTTTTGGCTGTAGAAGCCCTAGAGCAACAAGCACTCCAGCAACTCCCCCATAAGCCGCAATGTTAATTTTGAGCCTAAATTTCTGGTTTAGAGCAGACGGTACCTGTTTTGTCTCTCGCTCTAGCGCATTTTTCACTCTACAGAAATAAAAAAACACATCACAGGGTTCAGCAATGTCCCCTGTTACTCAGTATATAAATATTTTGGCCAGAAACATTACACTTTTCTCTAGACTCGCAGGAGTTTGGGAGGTGTTTTCCCATTCATTCTTATGGGGAATTTTTCAACTTTGGTTCTGCTACTACTTCAGCTTTATGTTCAGCTAGAGAAACCATTCAGCTGTCAAATCGTTCAGCTTTCAGCCTTGTACTTTTCAGCTTTCTGCCTTTTCAGCTTTTTCAAATATTCAGCTTTATGTTCAGCTAGAGAAACTGTTCAACTATCAAAATATTCAGCTTTATGTTCAGCTAGAGAAACCGTTCAACTATCAAAATATTCAGCTTTATGTTCAGCTAGAGAAACCGTTCAGCGATTAAAATCTTCAGCTTTTTTAGCCCAATTAGCCTATTACTTTTCAGCCTGTCTGCCTTTTCAGCTTTTGAAAAATTCAGCTTTTCCTGTCAAATCTTGACCATTCATTCTTCTAGTTTTGTGCATTTCAGGCAAGTTTTTTCTAGTAAATTCAGCAGTTTTTCCAAAATCCCTTCAGCCGTCAGCATTCACACTGTATTTTCGCAGGAAATGCAATTTTTCTAGTTTCTACTACGTTTGATAAATTACAATAATTACAAATTTCTCAGAGGCAGCGTTTCACAAAGTTTATTAAGTTTCTCCTGACTTGACAACTCACAAAATTTCCTGATTTTTTTTTAAGGAAGAAGGCAACAAAGAAGTAAGCTAATGTTTTCTGTATTGACATGTTTACCATATATTTTTTCAAGATTGATTGAGAGTTGGTTGAGTGTTTTCAATAAACTGCTAAATGTTGGGCATTCACACCTGTACCTACAGCTTACCACTTGTGATTGTATCACTCAGTATCACTGCTGTTTTTGACTGTTTCGGATTTGGAAATAGACAGGGAGGTTCTTTTTTCCTTTTTGTTTCTGTTAAGTGTAGTAACTTGCCTTTTACGGGTCCTCTTTTGGTTTTATTTGTTTATTTGAGTTAAACAGCACTCTCAGGCCCTTTATCCTTTTAGAGTTGCCTTTGTTGTTTGTATTTTGTTTACATTCCGTCTTCTTGCTGAATAAATAACCTTAAATTACCAAATACACCTGGTGTTATGTTACTTCTCTTCCCGTTGACGAGCTGGGTCGTAACACATGTCATGAAGCATATACTGCCCTATATAGGACTCCTGTTCAGGTACTTTTCTGTGTGAAGTGAACTTAAAGCAACCATATTTATATTTTTATGATAATAATATATGAAATAACAATGGGAAAACAGTGTGACAATATTGACAGACTCTCAGGTAGCCATGAACCCACAGAGAACTATCAGCTGAATCTGCAGCTTTACAGAGCATTATAGTGAGTTTCAGCTAATTGTTTAGCTGTATGGAGAATTTAGCAGCTCAAGAGCCAGACACTCCCTCAGGAATTGGCAGAGACCAAAAATGACAGTGAATATTGAACTTCCACACATTAGGTGCCCAGAAACATGACTCTTAATAAATGCTAATGTTGCTCCATAACTGCTGGATGTGTAAATATGCAACTGTTTGTTAACAAGCGCGATCAACTCAATATGAAGCTTAGCAAAAGTTCAGTCAGGAAGACGCACGCCCTCCATATCACAAACAAAGTCTGCCACTTTCCATAATCTTCTTCAGCTCATTCTCCTCTTAATCCAATCACAAGGTATGCTATACCTTATTTTAAGGGGAAAGTCTCCTTCATACCTGAAAAACCAAACTTGTCAGACTGCTTCCCATGGTAATCTACTTCTTGCCGAGGCCTAAGCGCCAAAGTCTATTCCTGCTGCTCACAATAAAAAATTCTTCATATCCTCTCACTCGTTTCATTTCTAATAAAAGTCTCTCCTAATTGAAACCTTAATGTTGTGTTTACAGCTTGCTTCTACTCCTCATGAGTGGCCAAAAAAATCAGCTAATTATGGGATCTAACATGTTCTCTCTAATCTCTAATTCCAATTATGCTATCCCAAATAAATCCACCCCCTCACTTGTCTGCAGCCACTGCTACTTCTCCTTTTAGCATTATCCTTACTGCAGTCTGCCTTGTAAGTAGTTGCACATACATTCTGTTTTTACCATTTTAATTGACTAGTTAATACATTTTCTACTTTTAATATCTTTGAAAAAGAAAATATTTATGTACAATAAAAATTGTAGTCTTTGGGGAATTCCTTGTCCCAGTCCATCATTTACTATCATATGTATCGTCATAAATAATCTGTGGGCTTTTGGTGGGTTTGAGTATTAAAGGGTCGGTGTAATTTAACACCTCACAAATCTGGCCCTTGTCACGGCCTGCGGTCACAGGTGGTTGCAATTTAGAGTGATATAAGGCTATCCAGTTTGATATTGGATTAGCTTGATTAAATTAAATGTGACTGTTGGGCCATAGGGGAGGCATATGCTCTACTTAGTGCCATTCTAGTTTTTACCTGGAATTGTACTACTTGATTGAGATCAGACAGCTCTCAATTGATTTAATTACTTGTAAGGTGACAGAGCTAATGAGCATCATCTCTATGTGGTGATTTAAAGAACACTTTGAATCCTACGTTAATGTCAAGTAAGGGTGTCAAGATAAACTGATATTGACAATAATTGTGATAATATTGTATTTAAAAGTGAAATATTGATATTGTGTTAATAAAACACATGATAATATGTAAATATGATAAATGATAAAATGTAAATAATCCAAATAACCTCTTAAATAATTTCAATTCTTTCCATTCTCACTTTGTCACAGTGGGTGGCAGTAATGCACCTTAATGCTGGTTGCCATTAGCGATTAAACAGAAAAAAGAAGAAGATGCAATAACTAGCTAGCAAGCTACTACCACAGTGTGTGGCTATTGCTGCAGCGCAACTTCGTGTCAACGGAGATGACAGATGAGACCTAGACTCCATCTGTAATATTGTATTTGTGAATTATTTTGGCCACAATATGTGTTTGTGTTGTGAAAATGTGATATGTCAAGGCTAACTGACATGTCCTAGACGGGTTAACAATAAGGTTCAAGTAAAATTAAAACTGAATTTAACTTTTGACATTAGATTGGATTTATCTGAAATGATCTCCCAATATTATCTCCCACATGGTGCTAAAAGCGACGTGGACACTTTCTGGTACTAAGCTTGTATTTATCATCTTTCCCACCTCAAGTGGATAATGCAGGAGCAGTTGCAATATTTTTGTACTTGCCTCTCTCACAGCTTGGTAGGTCACCACTCCAGGTGAGGTCCCACTGGCACATGAGCAGCTCGGCCCCCACCACCTGATAGCCAGGATAACACTGGTAGGTCACCACAGTGCCCTGAACCAGCTCAGGGTGAGACGTACTCTTCCAGCCATTAGAGATCTCTGGGAGCTCAGGGCAGGTGTCGTTACGAGCTACTTCTGCAAGAGACGGTAAGAAAGACAGCAAGACAGAAAATTAGGAAAAGTGATGTGAGATCTGAGCTTATAAGGGTGATGTGTATTTTGATCATAAACATACTGATGTCAGTGTCTGTCTGCCGAACACTTTGGTTCATGACAAGAGATATTTATAGAAATCAGATGATGGCTAATTTCAGGAAATTGCTTGTCGATACTCTGAGGATGATTTATTGATCACTTTCAGGCCTTTCTTGCACACATGAAATAGCTAAATTCAACTTTAGCATACAATTTCTTTGTCACAGTCATACTCCTCAGAGGATCATGCTTACCATTTTGAATGCTCCATGAGGTCCATCAGGCCTTTCTTCTTTGCCAACACAATATCTTTTGTGTCATAGGCAGATTCCCATGCAAATCTAATGCTAATTCATGTTTGTCAGATGATGAACCATTGTGATTCTGATGATCACGTGTTCTTTCCTCCAGTGCACCCGGGGTCAAACATTAAGTTTCAGGGTTTAACAGCAGAATCATTGTTCATTCTACCCATTACTGAGCTTTAGATATTTAATATTATAGGGCAGAAGCTGCTTAAGTTGATAGTTGATGCTGATATTCAGTTTTTAAATGTCTTAGAACAGCTATTCTCAAATAATAGAGCTCCCTCTAGTGGTATGCTGAGGAATCACAGAAATGTTTTTTTAAACATACAATAAGTACATTTTTTAATATATAAAATTATCAAAATATTAAAAAAATTTCAAATAAAAATACTTAGACTGAAATGCAATTAGAAAAAATTATGCCTCAGCCTCCTATGTAGTCACTTGCGCATACTTCATCCATGATAAATTATGAGCTAAACTCCAATTGGGATTGCAAGAAAGTAAGCGGAAGGTAAAATTAGAGGTTCAAAAACACCACAAACATGGCTCTAAATGGGAACTATCAGGAAGAGAAGTACGCAGAATAAAATCAGGGTGATGTCAGTCTGTCAATAAAAGGACAATTTCAACCTCTCATATATCAGCAAACAAATAAAAAAGGGAAAGCTCCTACACTAAACTGGCCAGTTTATGCTTAAAATGATGTTGCTAGTAAGAAAATCAGACAGCTTCTGAAGATTTGGGATGTGCTGCTGTTCTCTCAAGCTTCTTTTCATTCTTCACACAACTAGTTCTGTCACTTTTTTTATGTGAACAAAATGTGACTTTGTTTCAAGGATACACTGGCCTTAAAGGCCCCTACACACTGTGCAGTAACAATGATCTTACAGATTTTGCACTATTCAAGTAGTGAAGAAGTAGGAACATGTGAAGAAGTAGGAAAATAAAAATAATGCTTTGGACCTATTGCTGTTTCTTTAAAATTAATTTTAAAATGGCAGAGTATACACATCACAGTGGTATGCATGTGTTTATGTCTAAGGGCCCTAACAGTTTCACTGTATGACATATTTTAATTGGTGGTTTGTTGCTGTTCCTTTTTATGAGAATTTGGATAAAAAATTCTGACACTGTCCTCAGTTCTCAGCGATCATTTCATAGGATCACTGTTATGACTTAATGATGAGAGATGTGTAGATGATATGACACTATCATATATATCATGAGTATAAAACCCACAAAGAGAAGGGCTGTAAAAAAAATGTAAAAACATTTTTTTGACAGATATAGAGTGGTGCAGGGATGATGCATTTTTGTAGGCCATGGTTCCCTCGACAGAAGTCAATCAGATTTTTGAATTGTTTTTTGGAATATTGCAGAAAATAAGCTCTGCTGCAAACACAAGTCTATGATAGTTAAAGGTTTTGTTCAGCAAGATAATCTTCATAGATGAACACCACGTTTGTGATTTTTGAGATATAAATGCAATCGCCAGTAAAAAGCTAATGTGAGGCCATAATCGAACTACTTCGCAGTTGCATGACTTCATTGTCACCACCACTAAGCATCTTTCCACGCCATAGTATTAACACTTTAGATACTATACTATAGATACTATAGATTGATAAATTTACGAGTTGCAAAGTTAAAGTTTGAATAGTTTGCAACTAAAGTTGGCCTGTAAAGATGGACTGGTGAGTAGACTCCGTGTTCACCATAATGTCGTTATATATTCCCAACAACTTCCGTAGTCCCACTTAGCCACCTGTTAGAAACCACCTTTTTTGAGACATGTAAACAAGGGGTATTTACTAGTGTGTTTCATGTCACAAAGCCTTAAAATCTTTTAAGCTTGTGTTAACCACAGACCTTATTTTAGGCATTTATCCGAAAATTCAACAAAAGACCCATTGACTTGAAAGGGAACCCTGCAAGCAAAAGATGTCATTTGGACGCCTCAGTTAGATAAAGCCCTAATTTAGTCGACTGTCTGTAAGCCACTTCTAGCCAAAAGGATCTTGAAATGTTTAGATTCTGTTGTCTGCTACTGTTTGATATTTGATCACGTAAGAAAATTTAATGATTCATCTAAAATGTCATAAACATGGAACTATATAGGTTGTGAACTGCCAACAAGAAACCTCAAGAACATCATAATGGGAACAGTTTTATACATTAATGTTAAATAAGACAGTGTGCATACTGCTGTAAAGCACATGTGTAAACACTTAGAGCCAGAACAGAGTTGTGAACCAAAGTGCATAAGCTAAAGAAATCAACACACTCCTTTACAAAAAGAAGGTATATCAAATGTAACAGGTAGAGTGGTGGGCCCCCTTGTTTGAACCCTATTTATCCGTTTCTTTTTTTGTTTTTTTGTTTTTTCTATAGACACATTTTATTCTCTACAATGTACAAATAAGGGCTTGCTGTCATTTTTCAAATTTCTCACTTGAAACTCAGTATTGCAAATCCCTGTAAAATATGATCTAAATGGGAAGATTTAATCAACATCTTTAATTAGACTACAACTAAGTTTGCACTGACAGCCCAATTTTTACTGTGTTTTAACCTTGACACCAGACTTGCATATAGATGGCTTTAATACAACTTTTAGACATAAAAATTAGGAACTGCAAACATGATCATTCACTTTTTTAAGGGTTTTAGGACTTATCTCTGCAGCACTCTGTTACGAGTGCAATATTATTCACGATTAGTGATTAGTCTATTTGCATCACAATTTTTTCTTTTTAATGAAAAAATTATTAAAGTCAGCGTGACATTTGTTGGGGTCTGTACCAAGCAAACACTTTCTTCTGTCTAGAGAACACGATTGGCAGGGCAGGACCACAGTACTTCATTGCAATGTTGTTTTTGTCACACATTTTACCCATTTAAAAAAATTGCAGCTTCTGTGATTCAGCCATATTGCAATTGTGCAGCCCTCATGAAGATTTTGTTTTTATTCAAGCTTGAAACCAAGGGATGCCTTCCTGGAGGAAATGTTTCCAGCAACTCAAATGAGTTCTCATGTGGGGTAACTGGAACCTGGCAGGCCTGTTGGCATTGCTCTGCTCATTACCAGGAACATAGCATCAGGTTCAGGCCCTCCACTTAGGGGTTTAATTTTGACAAACATCAAAGTAATTACACTTGCGACACTGGGAAAGCAAAATTTTCTGAGACCTGTCCACTTGGCTGTCTTGTGTTTACATTCCACCAATGAGATTCATGAAGAGACCGTAATAAAAGCTTTCCCTGCCTTTATTCATCTTTGTCGATCATCTGTATTCCGTAGCCTTTCCTTCCTCTCTGATTTCATTAACTCTTATCAGATATAGTGTGCTGGCTGTTGGAGTAGTGCTGCACTGATGGAAAGGCCCCGCAAACACCAGGGACAGCCTCTTATTGCTTCCATTTTTAGGTCCCCTGCCAGCAAAAACAAATTCCCTCTTCCTCTCTTTTAGTTTACTTAACTTCTCTTTTTACTGCATTAATCTCCCATCTACTGCCTTGCTATCGTTTCTCTTCTATAAGAGTGAGATGAGAGGATGAATGGGAGAAGATCAGAGCTGGAGTCAGGACATGGGTAGCCTAGCTTAGCATGAAGGCTGGAAGCAGGGGGAAACAGCTAACCTTGGCCCTGCCTGAAATAAACAAAAACAAAAACAAAAACAAAACCCTTGTTAACATGTTGTTTCTCATTTGTTGAATTCGTACATGTGCAGAAATGTAAAAATGGTTTAGGGAAGATTTGTGCTGGAACTACTTAGTGGCCAGTATTCTTCATCAAACACTATGACTTTCTTTCAGGAGAGACCGTGAGAACATGCACCATTATCCCCAACGATCCCCAACGTGTCTCCCCTCTCTATGATGGCCAGCTTTCATGTGGCTTTCCAGGTTGGGTGTTGGGAACATCTATAAACACTTAACTTCGAGAGCCCTACAGATATATTGTATTGGTGTATATGTTGCCCAATATACGTTGATATGAAAACTCTTCTTTTTTTTTTTAATGCAGAAAAAGATACTCAGGATTATTAATAATAATTAAATTCCCAGTAAGTTTACCGTTTCTGGCGCCATTTTAGACAAAACAGTTTATTGTTAAACTGTAAAATATCCTGCCTCCATTACATATATTTGTTGCAAGTCTTGTAAACACATTTCAGGAATCATTGCTAAAAATGTGTGTATATCAGCTGATAAATCAATACTGGAATATCAGTATCAACAGCCCCAAAAGTATCAGTGGGGCTCTAATGATTTCTGACAAGGTAACACCACACATCATACAAACTATTTATTTTTTCTCACCTAACCTGAACCTGACTGTGCACACCCTCCCGGAGTCTTGCTATCACTTTGAGGTTGTCAGATTTTGTGCCATCGTGCCTCTACAAAGATCAAAACCAAAACCTATGCTCAAATACATTACTTGGCAACCAGATCTGTGTCTTATTGGACAAGAAATAGTTCCAGCAGCACCATAACTGTCCAAAACCACATTTGTCATTTTAACATTAACAAATGAGATAAACAATGTTAATTAGTGAGTTTTTGAACTTTCCACAGTTTCCCCTGCTTCCAGTCTTTATGTTAAGTTGGGCTACCCACACTATGACTCCAAATAACTGTTTACTAACATTGTTTATCAACATTCAGAGTAGCGTTTTTATTTGTCATTATCCTTTATTATGATCTCCATTATCTAATGCCTCATTAAATGCTAATATTTGTGAGACCTTATACTGTATGATGTAAAACTTTACTGGTCATGTCTTTGTGTGGAGAACAGGCCACTTGTGACAGAAGTCATAGGTCAGATTTACCCTTTACTTTTTTCTTTTACAGTCTGACTGTAGTCATTAGTCTCATTCCTTTAGTGTTCAGGAGGTTTTTTGCATGAAACATTATTATAAGGGACCTCTATGCAACTTAGTAGTTTTCTTTTTATGTCAATAAATTAAACATTGAACTCAAACAGTCCACAGTTCATTGTTTACCTATACTGATTCTATAATAACACCTCTAGAAAGCAGAAACTAAACTTTATTAATATGTATAAATATACAATATAATTTCTAAATACATTTATATACTAATCTATTGTAGATGAGTAAATTTAGAAACACATTTGTTTGTGTTTTGTTCTTTTTGGCTTAACAAAAAATTGTATTACTACATGTAGATGCTAAACTAATGCCCTGTAAACCTTCAAGCGTGTTCAGATTCATTGACAGCATGTTAACATTCTTAAAATTCTACTGTACCCCAGTATGGTTAAGATCAGGGAAGGATGAAGGGTGTGGCACAGATATTATGGTTAAGATATCATTAGTTAGGTATTAAAACATGTAGTTAAGGTTAGGCAGCGATTGTGTTGGCAGTGTTCTTTCAGATGAGGCATAATTGAATGATACTCAAAAATATAAACTAAACACTCTCCAACTTGTAGATGTGTTTGATTCAGCTTAGAAAAATAACACTGAACCTGTTTAAAGTAGGAAAGTCCATAAATCCTAAATCTGCATTGATCTGTAAATGAACAGTGATTCCTAAAGTATCTGCTGTCCACAGCTGCTTTATTCTGTATGAAAAGTTTCTCCTTCTGTTCACTATATCCCTACATCCATCTGAAGGCAACAGGACACATATCGCATCAGCCCTCACGTGCTGAAGGCCTGTGCCAGCCAGCTCTGTGGAGTTCTCCAGCACCTCTTCAACCTGAGCCTCCACCTTCAGAGAGTGCCAGTGCTTTGGCACTTCTCCAGCGCCTTCAACACCATCCAGCCCAGGCTGCTGAAGGCCAAACTGGAGAACATGCAGGTGGATTCTTCCCTCGTCACATGGGTCGATGACTATCTGACGGACAGACCGCAGTTTGTGAGATTACCGTCTGATCAGCAACATTGGCGCCCCCCAGGGAACTGTGCTGTCTCCCTTCCTCTTCAGCACCTACACTGCAGACTTTAAGTACCGCACGGAGTCGTGTCATCTGCAGAAATTCTCTGATGACACGGCCATTGTGGGCCGTGTAGAGGGCAGGAAGGAGGATGAGTACGAGGACCTGGTCGGCAATTTTGTTAAGTGGTGTGGGGAGAACCACCTGCATGGTGAAGACGAAAGAGATGGTCGTGGACTTCAGGAGGAACAAGCCCCCGCCCTCTCCAGTCTGCATTGGTGGGACAGACGTTGACATTGTGGATACAAACAAATACCTGGGTGTGGTGCTGGACAATAAACTGGAGTGGTCTACAAACACGGAGGCAGTCTACAAGAAGGGCCTGAGCCGGCTTTACTTCCTGAGGCGGCTCAGGTCCTTTAATGTCTGCAACCGGATGCTCCAGATGTTCTATCAGTCTGTTATTGCAGGGTCAGGGGGTCTGTTGTTGGCAGGGTCTGTTGTTGGCTCTAAGCTTGTCACCCTGGAGGAGGTGGTGGAGGACAGGATGTTGGCAAAACTGCTGGCAATCATGGACAATGTCTCTCACCCCCTCCACAAAACTCTGGACAAGCTAAATCATTCCTACCTGGTGCCATCAGACTTTATAACGCTTTAAATTATTATTAATGTAAATAAAACTGCACTTTATCCTCTTGCACCTTACCTTACCTTACCTTTACTCCTCGATACCTTAGCATTTTATTTTATTTACTTCAGTATTTTATTTTATTTTATACTTAAGCATTTTATTGTATATAGTACTTTATTGTTAGGGCCCGAGCAGTGAAACTGCGAGGACCCTATTGTAATTGTAATGATTATTATTATTATTAGGGCCCGAGCAGTGAAACTGCGAGGACCCTATTGTAATTGTAATGATTATTATTATTATTATTATTATTATTATTATTATTATTATTATTTTCCTTTGTCCGTAATGATCGCATTTTTCACTGCCTGAACATACCCCAAAAGTCACCAAACTTGGAATATAGATCAGACCTGGCGAAAAATTTTATAATCTGTTGTCGTTCAGAATTTTCACCACTAGGTGGCGCTACAATCAAGGAAAGTGTGTTTTGGCTAATAACTCCCATATACTTTGTCGCACATTCAAAAACCTTATATCCACGCGTTCTGTGAATTCTGCTGAATCTCCTGATAGAGGCCACGCCCATTTGCGCTGGCGTTTTTTTTCGCTAGCTCGCGAAATGTCGCAAACCTACTTTTTCGAACTCCTCCCAGGCAATTTCACCAATTTGCACAAAACTTTGCACACAGCATCTGTGGACCCTTTGGACAAAAAGTTATTAAAAGAATTTTGATATGCCAAAGAATACTCAAGTTATTAAATAACAACTTCCTGTGGATTCGAGTCAAAACAGGAAGTGTTGCATATCTCCACATTGGTGTGTCCAAATGATGTGAATCTCAGGATACTACTTCCCCATGAGCCTCTAAGGCTCTGTGCAAAATCTTGGCCCATGACCACTAGGTGGCGCTATTTAAATTGAAGTATTTTATATCTCGACATTGGTTGGTCGGATTAACACAAAACTTGGTACACTCATTGCCAATGGCCTCCTGAGGACAGCTGACGAAGGTGTTACCGATCTCACAATAGGTGGCGCTCTGGTGGCAGTTTCATTTCATAAGTGGCACTGTGCCCACACCATAACACTTATGGATATGAAACTGATTGGGGTGGTATAGACTGGCATCTGTAACTCACACACCAAAAACCACCAGCAGGTGGCGCTATTATCAACACAAAACCGTTTTTGGCTATCAGTTAAGACATGCGCGCACAATAACGGGGCAATGGGTCCGGGTAAGGAGCACGCCCCGACAGCAGCACGCCCCGACCCGCGTGGACTGCGAGGGCCCGTTCATCGCTGCTTGCAGCTTTAATTTTTTGTTATTTTTCTTCTTCCCAAATGATCGCATTTTTCACTGCCTGAACATACCCCAAAACTCATCAAACTTGGAATATAGATCAGACCTGGCGAAAAATTTTATAATCTGTTGTCGTTGTGAATTTTCACCACTAGGTGGCGCTACAATCAAGGAAAGTGCGTTTTGGCTAATAACTCCCACATACTTTGTCGCACATTCAAAAACCTTATATCCACACGTTCAGTGAATTGTGCTGAATCTCCTGATATAGGCCACGCCCATTTCCGCCTATCGTTTTTTTTCGTTAGCTCGCGAAATGTCAAAAACCTACTTTTTCGAACTCCTCCCAGGCAATTTCACCGATTTGCCCCAAACTTTGCACACAGCATCTGTGGACCCTTCTGACAAAAAGTTATTAAAAGAATTTTGATATTCCAAAGAATACTCAAGTTATTAAATAACAACTTCCTGTGGAATCGGGTCACAACAGGAAGTGTTGCATATCTCCACATTGGTGCGTCCAAATGACGTGAAACTCAGGATACTACTTGCGCATGAGCCCCAAAGGCTTTGTGCGAAATTTTGGCCGACGACCACTAGGTGGCGCTATTTAAATTGAAGTATTTTATATCTCAACATTGGTTGGTCGGATGAACACAAAACTTGGTACACTCATTGCCAATGCCCTCCTGAGGATAGCTGACAAAGGGGTTACCGATCTGACACTAGGTGGCGCTCTGGTGGCAGTTTCATTTTATAATTGGCACTGTGCCCACACCATAACACTTATGGACATGAAACTGATTGGGGTGGTATAGACTGGCATCTGTAACTCACACACCAAAAATCACCAGCAGGTGGCGCTATTATCAAGAAAAAACGTTTTTTGCTAATTACTCCCACATAATATGGTGCACATCGTCAAACATTATATCTATATGTTCCCTGAACACAGCCGAACCGTGTGATGTAGGCTACGCCCACATTCGCACTGAATTTCCATTCGCAAATTCGCCAAATGTCGCAAACCTACTTTTTCGAACTCCTCCCAGGCAATTTTTCCAATTTGCACCAAACTTTGCACGCAGCACCTGTGGACCCTCCTGACAAAAAGTTATTAAAAGAAATGTGCTAGTCCACAGAACGCCCAAAATATAAAACAACAATTTCCTGCACACTGTCGTCAAACAGACATTCTTGTGTATCTTGATGAAATACAGTCCGATTAACACAAAACGTTTCCCAGTTGTGTTCCATGGCAAGATGAGCATTTCTACAAAATTTCGTGCAAATCGACCAATAGGTGGCGCTTTTATTGCTAAATGACGAAACAGCAGCTTCACTGCCTTCAGTTCTGTTTCCTCTATGGAAGTTGTTGCATGAACAAGCCTCGACAGCAGCATGTAACGACAACAGCATGACCCGACGGCAGCACGCCCTGACGCGCGTGGACTGCGAGGGCCCGTTCATCGCTGCTTGCAGCTTTAATTATTATTATTTTCCTTTGTCCGTAATGATCGCATTTTTCACTGCCTGAACATACCCCAAAAGTCACCAAACTTGGAATATAGATCAGACCTGGCGAAAAATTTTATAATCTGTTGTCGTTCAGAATTTTCACCACTAGGTGGCGCTACAATCAAGGAAAGTGTGTTTTGGCTAATAACTCCCATATACTTTGTCGCACATTCAAAAACCTTATATCCACGCGTTCTGTGAATTCTGCTGAATCTCCTGATAGAGGCCACGCCCATTTGCGCTGGCGTTTTTTTTCGCTAGCTCGTGAAATGTCGCAAACCTACTTTTTCGAACTCCTCCCAGGCAATTTCACCAATTTGCACAAAACTTTGCACACAGCATCTGTGGACCCTCCTGACAAAAAGTTATTAAAAGAATTTTGATATGCCAAAGAATACTCAAGTTATTAAATAACAACTTCCTGTGGATTCGAGTCAAAACAGGAAGTGTTGCATATCTCCACATTGGTGTGTCCAAATGATGTGAATCTCAGGATACTACTTCCCCATGAGCCTCTAAGGCTCTGTGCAAAATCTTGGCCCATGACCACTAGGTGGCGCTATTTAAATTGAAGTATTTTATATCTCGACATTGGTTGGTCGGATTAACACAAAACTTGGTACACTCATTGCCAATGGCCTCCTGAGGACAGCTGACGAAGGTGTTACCGATCTCACAATAGGTGGCGCTCTGGTGGCAGTTTCATTTCATAAGTGGCACTGTGCCCACACCATAACACTTATGGATATGAAACTGATTGGGGTGGTATAGACTGGCATCTGTAACTCACACACCAAAAACCACCAGCAGGTGGCGCTATTATCAACACAAAACCGTTTTTGGCTATCAGTTAAGACATGCGCGCACAATAACGGGGCAATGGGTCCGGGTAAGGAGCACGCCCCGACAGCAGCACGCCCCGACCCGCGTGGACTGCGAGGGCCCGTTCATCGCTGCTTGCAGCTTTAATTAGGGCCCGAGCAGTGAAACTGCGAGGACCCTATTGTAATTAGGGCCCGAGCAGGGAACCTGCGAGGACCCTATTGTTTTTCGAATGATTATTATTATTAGGGCCCGAGCAGTGAAACTGCGAGGACCCTATTGTTTTTCGAATGATTATTATTTTTTGTTATTTTTCTTCTGACGAAATGATCGCATTTTTCACCACCTGAATGTGAATGAAAACGCGATTTTATTTGGCAAAGTCATTAGGCTTGGCGAAAAATTTGATAATATGTTGTCGTTGTGAATTTTCACCACTAGGTGGCGCTATACTCAAGGAAAGTGTGTTTTGGCTAATAACTCCCACATACTTTGTCGCACATTCAAAAACCTTATATCCACGCGTTCAGTGAATCTTGCTGAATCTCCTGATATAAGCCACGCCCATTTTCGCCTACCGTTTTTTTTCGCTAGCGCGCGAAATGTCGCAAACCTACTTTTTCGAACTCCTCCCAGGCAATTTCACCGATTTTCACCAAACTTTGCACACAGCATCTGTGGACGCTCCTGACAAAAAGTTATTAAAAGAATTTTGATATTCCAAAGAATACTCAAGTTATTAAATAACAACTTCCTGTGGATTCGGGTCACAACAGGAAGTCCTGCATATCTCCACATTGGTTTGTCCAAATGACGTCACACTCAGGATACTACTTCCCCATGAGCCCCTAAGGCTCTGTGCAAAATCTTGGCCCATGACTGCTAGGTGGCGCTATTTAAATTGAAGTATTTTATATCTCGACATTGGTTGGTCGGATTAACACAAAACTTGGTACACTGATTGCCAATGGCCTCCTGAGGAGAACTGACAAAGGTGTTACCGATCGGACACTAGGTGGCGCTCTGGTGGCAGTTTCATTTTAGAATTGGCACTGTGCCCACACCATAACACTTATGGATATGAAATTCATAGGGGTGGTATAGACTGGCCCCTGTAACTCACACACCAAAAATCACCAGCAGGTGGCGCTATTATCAAGAAAAAATGTTTTTTGCTAATTACTCCCACATAATATGGTGCACATTGTTAAACATTATATCTATATGTTCCCTGAATACAGCCGAACCGTGTGATGTAGGCCACGCCCACGTTCGCACTGAATTTCCATTCGCAAATTCGCCAAATGTCGCAAACCTACTTTTTCGAACTCCTCCCAGGCAATTTCTCCGATTTGCACCAAACTTTGCACGCAGCATCTGTAGACCCTCCTGACAAAAAGTTATTAAAAGAAATGTGCTAGTCCACACAACGCCCAAAATATAAAACAACAATTTCCTGCGCATTGTAGTCAAACAGACATTCTTGTGTATCTTGATGAAATACAGTCCGATGAACACAAAACTTTTGGCAATTGTGTTCCATGACACGATGAGCATTTCTACAAAATTTCGTGCAAATCAACCAATAGGTGGCGCTTTTATTGCTAAATGACGAAATGACAACTGGACTGCCATCAGTTTTGATTCCTCTATGGAAGTTGTTGCATGAACAAGCCCCAACAGCAGCATGTAACAACAGCAGCATGTAACGACGGCTATCAGTTAAGACATGCGCGCACAATAACGGGGCATTGGGTCCGGGTAAGGAGCACGCCCCGACGGCAGCACGCCCCGACCCGCGTGGACTGCGAGGGCCCGTTCATCGCTGCTTGCAGCTTTAATTATTATTATTTTTCGGCCAAAATGATCGCATTTTTCACTGCCTGAACATACCCCAAAAGTCACCAAACTTGGAATATAGATCAAACCTGGCGAAAAATTTTATAATCTGTTGTCGTTGTGGATTTTCACCGCTAGGTGGCGCTGTAATAAGGAAAGTGCGTTTTGGCTAATAACTCCCACATACTTTGTCGCACATTCAAAAACCTTGTATCCACGTGTTCAGTGAATTGTGCTGAATCTCCTGATATAGGCCACGCCCATTTCCGCCTACCGTTTTTATGCTAGCTCACGAAATGTCGAAAACCTACTTTTTCGAACTCCTCCCAGGCAATTTCACCAATTTGCACCAAACTTTGCACACAGCATCTGTGGACCCTCCTGACAAAAAGTTATTAAAAGAATTTTGATATTCCAAAAAATACTCAAGTTATTAAATAACAACTTCCTGCAGATTTCGTTCCAAACAGGAAGTGTTGCATATCTCCACATTGGTTTGTCCAAATGACGTCAAACTCAGGATCCTACTTCCTCATGATGCTCTAAGGCTCTGTGCTAAATTTTGGCCGATGACCACTAGGTGGCGCTATTTAAATTGAAGTATTTAATATCTCGACATCGGTTGGTCGGATTAACACAAAACTTGGTACACTCATTGCCAATGGCCTCCTGAGGACAGCTGATGAAGGTGTTACCGATCTGACACTAGGTGGCGCTCTGGTGGCAGTTTCATTTTATAATTGGCACTGTGCCCACACCATAACACTTATGGATATGAAATTCATAGGGGCGGTATAGACTGGCATCTGTAACTCACACACCAAAAATCACCAGCAGGTGGCGCTATTATCAACACAAACCGTTTTTGCCTAATAACTCCCACATACTTTGTCGCACATTCAAAAACCTTATATCCACGCGTTCAGTGAATCTTGCTGAATCTCCTGATATAGGCCACGCCCATTTGCGCCTAGCGTTTTTTTTCGCTAGCTCGCGAAATGTCGCAAACCTACTTTTTCGAACTCCTCCCAGGCAATTTCACCGATTTTCACCAAACTTTGCACACAGCATCAGTGGACCCTTCTGACAAAAAGTTATTAAAAGAATTTTGATACGCCAAAGAATACTCAACTTATTAAATAACAACTTCCTGTGGATTCGGGTCAAAACAGGAAGTGTTGCATATCTCCACATTGGTGTGTCCAAATGACATGAAACTGAGGACACTACTTCCCCATGAGCCCCTAAGGCTCTGTGCAAAATCTTGGCCCATGACCACTAGGTGGCGCTATTTAAATTGAAGTATTTTATATCTCGACGTCAGTTGGTCGGATTAACACGAAACTTGGTACACTGATTGCCAATGGCCTCCTGAGGACAGCTGACGAAGGTGTTACCGATCTGACACTAGGTGGCGCTCTGGTGGCAGTTTCATTTTATAATTGGCACTGTGCCCACACCATAACACTTATGGATATGAAACTGATTGGGCCGGTATAGACTGGCATCTGTAACTCACACACCAAAATTCACCAGCAGGTGGCGCTATTATCAACACAAAACCGCTTTTTGGCTATCAGTTAAGACATGCGCGCACAATAACGGGGCAATGGGTCCGGGTAAGGAGCACGCCCCGACAGCAGCACGGCCCGACCCGCGTGGCCTGCGAGGGCCCGTTCATCGCTGCTTGCAGCTTTAATTGTAATGATTATTAGGGCCCGAGCAGTGAAACTGCGAGGACCCTATTGTAATTGTAATGATTATTATTTTTTTTCTTCTGCCAAAATGATCGCATTTTTCACTGCCTGAACATACCCCAAAACTCATCAAACTTGGAATATAGATCAGACCTGGCGAAAAATTTTATAATCTGTTGTCATTGTGAATTTTCAGCACTAGGTGGCGCTATAATCAAGGAAAGTGCGTTTTGGCTAATAACTCCCACATACTTTGTCGCACGTTCAAAAACCTTATATCCACGCGTTCAGTGAATCATGCTGAATCTCCTGATATAGGCCACGCCCATTTCCGCCTACCGTTTTTTTTCGCTAGCGCGCGAAATGTCGAAAACCTACTTTTTCGAACTCCTCCCAGGCAATTTCACCGATTTGCACCAAACTTTGCACACAGCATCTGTGGACGCTCCTGACAAAAAGTTATTAAAAGAATTTTGATACGCCAAAGAATTCTCAAGTTATTAAATAACAACTTCCTGTGGATTTGGGTCACAACAGGAAGTGTTGCATATCTCCACATTGGTGTGTCTGAATGACGTCAAACTCAGGATCCTACTTCCGCATGAGGCCCTAAGGCTCTGTGCAAAATCTTGTCCCATGACAACTAGGTGGCGCTCTTTTAATTGAAGTATTTTATATCTCGACATCGGTTGGTCGGATTAATACGAAACTTGGTACAGTCATTGCCAATGCCCTCCTGAGGACAGCTGACAAAGGGGTTACCGATCTGACACTAGGTGGCGCTCTGGTGGCAGTTTCATTTTAGATTTGGCACTGTGCCCACACCATAACACTTATGGATATGAAATTCATAGGGGTGGTATAGACCGGCCCCTGTAACTCACACACCAAAAATGACCAGCAGGTGGCGCTATTATCAAGAAAAAATGTTTTTTGCTAATTACTCCCACATAATATGGTGCACATTGTTAAACATTATATCTATATGTTCCCTGAATACAGCCGAACCGTGTGATGTAGGCCCCGCCCACGTTCGCACTGAATTTCCATTCGCAAATTCGCCAAATGTCGCAAACCTACTTTTTCGAACTCCTCCCAGGCAATTTCTCCGATTTGCACCAAACTTTGCACGCAGCATCTCTGGACCCTCCTGACAAAAAGTTATTAAAAGAAATGTGCTAGTCCACAGAATGCCCAAATTATAAAACAACAATTTCCTGCACATTGTGGTCAAACAGACATTCTTGTGTATCTTGATGAAATACAGTCCGATTAACACAAAACTTTTCCCAGTTGTGTTCCATGACACGATGAGCATTTCTACAAAATTTCGTGCAAATCGACCAATAGGTGGCGCTTTTATTGCTAAATGACAAAACAGCAGCTTCACTGCCTTCAGTTTTGTTTCCTCTACGCAAGTTGTTGCATGAACAAGCCTCAACAGCAGCAAGCCCACACAGCAGCATGTAACGACAGCAGCATGCCCCGACAGCAGCATGTCCCGACAGCAGCACGCCCCGACGCGCGTGGACTGCGAGGGCCCGTTCATCGCTGCTTGCAGCTTTAATTAGGGCCCGAGCAGTGAAACTGCAAGGACCCTATTGTAATTGTAATGATTATTATTATTATTTTTATTTTTATTTTTCCCAAATGAACGCATTTTTCACTGCCTGAACATACCCCAAAAGTCATCAAACTTGGAATATATGTCATACCTGGCGAAAAATTTTATAATCTGTTGTCATTGTGAATTTTCAGCACTAGGTGGCGCTATAATCAAGGAAAGTGTGTTTTGGCTAATAACTCCCACATACGTTGTCGCACATTCAAATACCTCATATCCCCTTGTTCAGTGAATGGTACTGAATCTCCTGATATAGGCCACGCCCATTTCCGCCTACCGTTTTTTTTCGCTAGCGCGCGAAATGTCGCAAACCTACTTTTTCGAACTCCTCCCAGGCAATGTCACCGATTTGCACCAAACTTTTCACACAGCATCTGTGGACCCTCCTGACAAAAAGTTATTAAAAGAATTTTGCTATTCCAAACAATACTCCAGTTATTAAATAACAACTTCCTGTGGGTTTGGGTCACAACAGGAAGTGTTGCATATCTCCACATTGGTGTGTCCGAATGATGTGAAACTCAGGACACTACTTCCCCATGAGCCCCTAAGACTCTGTGCAAAATCTTGGCCCATGACCACTAGGTGGCGCTATTTAAATTGAAGTATTTTATATCTCAACATCGGTTGGTCAGATTAACACAAAACTTGGTACACTGATTGCCAATGGTCTCCTGAGGAGAACTGACGAAGGTGTTACCGATCTGACAGTAGGTGGCGCTCTGGTGGCAGTTTCATTTTATAATTGGCACTGTGCCCACACCATAACACTTATGGACATGAAACTGATTGGGGTGGTATAGACTGGCATCTGTAACTCACACACCAAAAATCACCAGCAGGTGGCGCTATTATCAAGAAAAAACGTTTTTTGCTAATTACTCCCACATAATATGGTGCACATTGTTAAACATTATATCTATATGTTCCCTGAATACAGCCGAACCGTGTGATGTAGGCCACGCCCACGTTCGCACTGAATTTCCATTTGCAAATTCGCCAAATGTCGCAAACCTACTTTTTCGAACTCCTCTCAGGCACTTTCTCCAATTTGCACCAAACTTTGCACGCAACATCTCTGGACCCTCCTGACAAAAAGTTATTAAAAGAAATGTGCTAGTCCACACAACGCCCAAAATATAAAACAACAATTTCCTGCACATTGTGGTCAAACAGACATTCTTGTGTATCTTGATGAAATACAGTCCGATTAACACAAAACTTTTGGCAATTGTGTTCCATGGCACGATGAGCATTTCTACAAAATTTCGTGCAAATCGACCAATAGGTGGCGCTTTTATTGCTAAATGACGAAATGACAGCTTCACTGTCTTCACTTTCATTTCCTCTATGGAAGTTGTTGCATGAACAAGCCTCGACAGCAGCATGCCCGGACAGCAGCATGTAACGACAGCAGCATGCCCCGACAGCATCATGTCACGACAGCAGCACGCCCCGACGCGCGTGGACTGCGAGGGCCCGTTCATCGCTGCTTGCAGCTTTAATTAGGGCCCGAGCAGGAAACCTGCGAGGTCCCTATTGTTTTTCTCGTGATTATTTTTTTTATTATTTGTTTTTCTTTGTCCCAAATGATCGCATTTTTCACTGCCTGAACATACCCCAAAACTCACCAAACTTGGAATATAGATCAGACCTGGCGAAAAATTTTATAATCTGTTGTCATTGTGAATTTTCACCACTAGGTGGCGCTATAATCAAGGAAAGAGCGTTTTGGCTAATAACTCCCACATACTTTGTCGCACATTCAAAAACCTTATATCCACACGTTCAGTGAATTGTGCTGAGTCTTCTGATATAGGCCACGCCCATTTCCGCCTACCGTTTTTTTTCGCTAGCTTGCGAAATGTAGAAAACCTACTTTTTCGAACTCCTCCCAGGCAATTTCACCAATTTGCACCAAACTTTGCACACAGCATCTGTGGACACTTCTGACAAAAAGTTATTAAAAGAATTTTGATACACCAAAGAATACTCAAGTTATTAAATAACAACTTCCTGTGGATTTGGGTCACAACAGGAAGTGTTGCATATCTCCACAATGGTGTGTCCGAATGACGTAAAACTCAAGATACTACTTCCCCATGAGCCCCTAAGGCTCTGTGCAAAATCTTGGTCGATGACCACTAGGTGGCGCTATTTAAATTGAAGTATTTTATATCTCAACATCGGTTGGTCGGATGAAGACAAAACTTGGTACACTCATTGCCACTGCCCTCCTGAGGACAGCTGACAAAGGGGTCACCGATCTGACACTAGGTGGCGCTCTGGTGGCAGTTTCTTTTTATATTTGGCACTGTGCCCACACCATAACACTTATGGATATGAAATTCATAGGGGTGGTATAGACTGGCCCCTGTAACTCACACACCAAAAATGACCAGCAGGTGGCGCTATTATCAAGAAAAAACGTTTTTTGCTAATTACTCCCACATAATATGGTGCACATTGTTAAACATTATATCTATATGTTCCCTGAACACAGCCGAACCGTGTGATGTAGGCCACGCCCATGTTGGCACTGAATTTCCATTAGCATATTCGCCAAATGTCGCAAACCTACTTTTTCGAACTCCTCCCAGGCAATTTTTCTAATTTGCACCAAACTTTGCACGCAGCATCTGTGGACCCTCCTGACAAAAAGTTATTAAAAGAAATGTGCTAGTCCACACAACGCCCAAAATATAAAACAACAATTTCCTGCGCATTGTGGTCAAACAGACATTCTTGTGTATCTTGATGAAATACAGTCCGATTAACACAAAACTTTTGCCAATTGTGTTCCATGGCACGATGAGCATTTCTACAAAATTTCATGCAAATCGGCCAATAGGTGGCGCTTTTATTGCTAAATGACAAAACAGCAGCTTCACTGCCTTCAGTTTTGTTTCCTCTACGCAAGTTGTTGCATGAACAAGCCTCGACAGCAGCAAGCCCACACAGCAGCATGTAACGACAGCAGCATGCCCCGACGGCAGCATGTCCCGACAGCAGCACGCCCCGACGCGCGTGGACTGCGAGGGCCCGTTCATCGCTGCTTGCAGCTTTAATTAGGGCCCGAGCAGTGAAACTGCGAGGACCCTATTGTTTTTCTAATGGTTATTATTTTTTGTTATTTTTTTTCTTCTGACGAAATGATCGCATTTTTCACTGCCTGAACATACCCCAAAACTCATCAAACTTGGAATATAGATCAGACCTGGTGAAAAATTTTATAATCTGTTGTCATTCTGAATTTTCACCACTAGGTGGCGCTACAATCAAGGCAAGTGTGTTTTGGCTAATAACGTCCACATACTTTGTCGCACATTCAAAAACCTTACATCCACGCGTTCAGTGAACTGTGCTGAATCTCCTGATATAGGCCACGCCCATTTCCGCCTACCGTTTTTTTTCGCTAGCTCGCGAAATGTCGAAAACCTACTTTTTCGAACTCCTCCCAGGCAATTTCACCGATTTGCACCAAACCTTGCACACAGCATCTGTGGACCCTTCTGACAAAAAGTTATTAAAAGAATATTGATATGCCAAAGAATACTCAAGTTATCAAATAACAACTTCCTGTGGATTTGGGTCACAACAGGAAGTGTTGCACATCTCCACATTGGTGTGTCCGAATGACGTAAAACTCAAGATACTACTTCCCCATGAGCCCCTAAGGCTCTGTGCAAAATCTTGGTCGATGACCACTAGGTGGCGCTATTTAAATTGAAGTATTTTATATCTCAACATCGGTTGGTCGGATGAAGACAAAACTTGGTACACTCATTGCCACTGCCCTCCTGAGGACAGCTGACAAAGGGGTCACCGATCTGACACTAGGTGGCGCTCTGGTGGCAGTTTCATTTTATATTTGGCACTGTGCCCACACCATAACACTTATGGATATGAAATTCATAGGGGTGGTACAGACTGGCCCCTGTAACTCACACACCAAAAACGACCAGCAGGTGGCGCTATTATCAAGAAAAAACGTTTTTTGCTAATTACTCCCACATAATACGGTGCACATTGTTAAACATTATCTCTATATGTTCCCTGAATACAGCCGAACAGTGTGATGTAGACCACGCCCACGTTCGCACTGAATTTCCATTTGCAAATTCGCCAAATGTCGCAAACCTACTTTTTCGAACTCCTCCCAGGCAATTTTTCCAATTTGCACCAAACTTTGCACGCAGCATCTCTGGACACTCCTGACAAAAAGTTATTAAAAGAAATGTGCTAGTCCACAGAACGGCCAAAATATAAAACAACAATTTCCTGCGCATTGTGGTCAAACAGACATTCTTGTGTATCTTGATGAAATACAGTCCGATCAACACAAAACTTTTGGCAATTGTGTTCCATGGCATGATGAGCATTTCTACAAAATTTCGTGCAAATCGACCAATAGGTGGCGCTTTTATTGCTACATGACGAAATGACAGCTTCACTGCCTTCAGTTTTGATTCCTCTATGGAAGTTGTTGCATGAACAAGCCCCGACAGCAGCATGTCACGACAGCAGCATGCCCCGACAGCAGCATGCCCCGACAGCAGCACGCCCCGACCCGCGTGGACTGCGAGGGCCCGTTCATCGCTGCTTGCAGCTTTAATTAGGGCCCGAGCAGGGAACCTGCGAGGACCCTATTGTTTTTCGAATGATTATTATTATTATTATTATTTTTCGGCCAAAATGATCGCATTTTTCACTGCCTGAACATACCCCAAAAGTCACCAAACTTGGAATATAGATCAAACCTGGCGAAAAATTTTATAATCTGTTGTCGTTGTGGATTTTCACCGCTAGGTGGCGCTGTAATAAGGAAAGTGCGTTTTGGCTAATAACTCCCACATACTTTGTCGCACATTCAAAAACCTTGTATCCACGTGTTCAGTGAATTGTGCTGAATCTCCTGATATAGGCCACGCCCATTTCCGCCTACCGTTTTTATGCTAGCTCACGAAATGTCGAAAACCTACTTTTTCGAACTCCTCCCAGGCAATTTCACCAATTTGCACCAAACTTTGCACACAGCATCTGTGGACCCTCCTGACAAAAAGTTATTAAAAGAATTTTGATATTCCAAAAAATACTCAAGTTATTAAATAACAACTTCCTGCAGATTTCGTTCCAAACAGGAAGTGTTGCATATCTCCACATTGGTTTGTCCAAATGACGTCAAACTCAGGATCCTACTTCCTCATGATGCTCTAAGGCTCTGTGCTAAATTTTGGCCGATGACCACTAGGTGGCGCTATTTAAATTGAAGTATTTAATATCTCGACATCGGTTGGTCGGATTAACACAAAACTTGGTACACTCATTGCCAATGGCCTCCTGAGGACAGCTGATGAAGGTGTTACCGATCTGACACTAGGTGGCGCTCTGGTGGCAGTTTCATTTTATAATTGGCACTGTGCCCACACCATAACACTTATGGATATGAAATTCATAGGGGCGGTATAGACTGGCATCTGTAACTCACACACCAAAAATCACCAGCAGGTGGCGCTATTATCAACACAAACCGTTTTTGCCTAATAACTCCCACATACTTTGTCGCACATTCAAAAACCTTATATCCACGCGTTCAGTGAATCTTGCTGAATCTCCTGATATAGGCCACGCCCATTTGCGCCTAGCGTTTTTTTTCGCTAGCTCGCGAAATGTCGCAAACCTACTTTTTCGAACTCCTCCCAGGCAATTTCACCGATTTTCACCAAACTTTGCACACAGCATCAGTGGACCCTTCTGACAAAAAGTTATTAAAAGAATTTTGATACGCCAAAGAATACTCAACTTATTAAATAACAACTTCCTGTGGATTCGGGTCAAAACAGGAAGTGTTGCATATCTCCACATTGGTGTGTCCAAATGACATGAAACTGAGGACACTACTTCCCCATGAGCCCCTAAGGCTCTGTGCAAAATCTTGGCCCATGACCACTAGGTGGCGCTATTTAAATTGAAGTATTTTATATCTCGACGTCAGTTGGTCGGATTAACACGAAACTTGGTACACTGATTGCCAATGGCCTCCTGAGGACAGCTGACGAAGGTGTTACCGATCTGACACTAGGTGGCGCTCTGGTGGCAGTTTCATTTTATAATTGGCACTGTGCCCACACCATAACACTTATGGATATGAAACTGATTGGGCCGGTATAGACTGGCATCTGTAACTCACACACCAAAATTCACCAGCAGGTGGCGCTATTATCAACACAAAACCGCTTTTTGGCTATCAGTTAAGACATGCGCGCACAATAACGGGGCAATGGGTCCGGGTAAGGAGCACGCCCCGACAGCAGCACGGCCCGACCCGCGTGGCCTGCGAGGGCCCGTTCATCGCTGCTTGCAGCTTTAATTGTAATGATTATTAGGGCCCGAGCAGTGAAACTGCGAGGACCCTATTGTAATTGTAATGATTATTATTTTTTTTCTTCTGCCAAAATGATCGCATTTTTCACTGCCTGAACATACCCCAAAACTCATCAAACTTGGAATATAGATCAGACCTGGCGAAAAATTTTATAATCTGTTGTCATTGTGAATTTTCAGCACTAGGTGGCGCTATAATCAAGGAAAGTGCGTTTTGGCTAATAACTCCCACATACTTTGTCGCACGTTCAAAAACCTTATATCCACGCGTTCAGTGAATCATGCTGAATCTCCTGATATAGGCCACGCCCATTTCCGCCTACCGTTTTTTTTCGCTAGCGCGCGAAATGTCGAAAACCTACTTTTTCGAACTCCTCCCAGGCAATTTCACCGATTTGCACCAAACTTTGCACACAGCATCTGTGGACGCTCCTGACAAAAAGTTATTAAAAGAATTTTGATACGCCAAAGAATTCTCAAGTTATTAAATAACAACTTCCTGTGGATTTGGGTCACAACAGGAAGTGTTGCATATCTCCACATTGGTGTGTCTGAATGACGTCAAACTCAGGATCCTACTTCCGCATGAGGCCCTAAGGCTCTGTGCAAAATCTTGTCCCATGACAACTAGGTGGCGCTCTTTTAATTGAAGTATTTTATATCTCGACATCGGTTGGTCGGATTAATACGAAACTTGGTACAGTCATTGCCAATGCCCTCCTGAGGACAGCTGACAAAGGGGTTACCGATCTGACACTAGGTGGCGCTCTGGTGGCAGTTTCATTTTAGATTTGGCACTGTGCCCACACCATAACACTTATGGATATGAAATTCATAGGGGTGGTATAGACCGGCCCCTGTAACTCACACACCAAAAATGACCAGCAGGTGGCGCTATTATCAAGAAAAAATGTTTTTTGCTAATTACTCCCACATAATATGGTGCACATTGTTAAACATTATATCTATATGTTCCCTGAATACAGCCGAACCGTGTGATGTAGGCCCCGCCCACGTTCGCACTGAATTTCCATTCGCAAATTCGCCAAATGTCGCAAACCTACTTTTTCGAACTCCTCCCAGGCAATTTCTCCGATTTGCACCAAACTTTGCACGCAGCATCTCTGGACCCTCCTGACAAAAAGTTATTAAAAGAAATGTGCTAGTCCACAGAATGCCCAAATTATAAAACAACAATTTCCTGCACATTGTGGTCAAACAGACATTCTTGTGTATCTTGATGAAATACAGTCCGATTAACACAAAACTTTTCCCAGTTGTGTTCCATGACACGATGAGCATTTCTACAAAATTTCGTGCAAATCGACCAATAGGTGGCGCTTTTATTGCTAAATGACAAAACAGCAGCTTCACTGCCTTCAGTTTTGTTTCCTCTACGCAAGTTGTTGCATGAACAAGCCTCAACAGCAGCAAGCCCACACAGCAGCATGTAACGACAGCAGCATGCCCCGACAGCAGCATGTCCCGACAGCAGCACGCCCCGACGCGCGTGGACTGCGAGGGCCCGTTCATCGCTGCTTGCAGCTTTAATTAGGGCCCGAGCAGTGAAACTGCAAGGACCCTATTGTAATTGTAATGATTATTATTATTATTTTTATTTTTATTTTTCCCAAATGAACGCATTTTTCACTGCCTGAACATACCCCAAAAGTCATCAAACTTGGAATATATGTCATACCTGGCGAAAAATTTTATAATCTGTTGTCATTGTGAATTTTCAGCACTAGGTGGCGCTATAATCAAGGAAAGTGTGTTTTGGCTAATAACTCCCACATACGTTGTCGCACATTCAAATACCTCATATCCCCTTGTTCAGTGAATGGTACTGAATCTCCTGATATAGGCCACGCCCATTTCCGCCTACCGTTTTTTTTCGCTAGCGCGCGAAATGTCGCAAACCTACTTTTTCGAACTCCTCCCAGGCAATGTCACCGATTTGCACCAAACTTTTCACACAGCATCTGTGGACCCTCCTGACAAAAAGTTATTAAAAGAATTTTGCTATTCCAAACAATACTCCAGTTATTAAATAACAACTTCCTGTGGGTTTGGGTCACAACAGGAAGTGTTGCATATCTCCACATTGGTGTGTCCGAATGATGTGAAACTCAGGACACTACTTCCCCATGAGCCCCTAAGACTCTGTGCAAAATCTTGGCCCATGACCACTAGGTGGCGCTATTTAAATTGAAGTATTTTATATCTCAACATCGGTTGGTCAGATTAACACAAAACTTGGTACACTGATTGCCAATGGTCTCCTGAGGAGAACTGACGAAGGTGTTACCGATCTGACAGTAGGTGGCGCTCTGGTGGCAGTTTCATTTTATAATTGGCACTGTGCCCACACCATAACACTTATGGACATGAAACTGATTGGGGTGGTATAGACTGGCATCTGTAACTCACACACCAAAAATCACCAGCAGGTGGCGCTATTATCAAGAAAAAACGTTTTTTGCTAATTACTCCCACATAATATGGTGCACATTGTTAAACATTATATCTATATGTTCCCTGAATACAGCCGAACCGTGTGATGTAGGCCACGCCCACGTTCGCACTGAATTTCCATTTGCAAATTCGCCAAATGTCGCAAACCTACTTTTTCGAACTCCTCTCAGGCACTTTCTCCAATTTGCACCAAACTTTGCACGCAACATCTCTGGACCCTCCTGACAAAAAGTTATTAAAAGAAATGTGCTAGTCCACACAACGCCCAAAATATAAAACAACAATTTCCTGCACATTGTGGTCAAACAGACATTCTTGTGTATCTTGATGAAATACAGTCCGATTAACACAAAACTTTTGGCAATTGTGTTCCATGGCACGATGAGCATTTCTACAAAATTTCGTGCAAATCGACCAATAGGTGGCGCTTTTATTGCTAAATGACGAAATGACAGCTTCACTGTCTTCACTTTCATTTCCTCTATGGAAGTTGTTGCATGAACAAGCCTCGACAGCAGCATGCCCGGACAGCAGCATGTAACGACAGCAGCATGCCCCGACAGCATCATGTCACGACAGCAGCACGCCCCGACGCGCGTGGACTGCGAGGGCCCGTTCATCGCTGCTTGCAGCTTTAATTATTATTATTATTATTATTATTATTTTCCTTTGTCCGTAATGATCGCATTTTTCACTGCCTGAACATACCCCAAAAGTCACCAAACTTGGAATATAGATCACACCTGGCGAAAAATTTTATAATCTGTTGTCGTTCAGAATTTTCACCAGTAGGTGGCGCTACAATCAAGAAAAGTGTGTTTTGGCTAATAACTCCCATATACTTTGTTGCACATTCAAAAACCTTACATCCACGCGTTCAGTGAATTGTGCTGAATCTCCTGATATAGGCCACGCCCATTTCTGCCTACCATTTTTTTCGCTAGCTCGCCAAATGTTGTAAACCTACTTTTTCGAACTCCTCCCAGGCAATTTCACCGATTTGCGCCAAACGTTGCACACAGCATCTGTGGATGCTCCTGACAAAAAGTTATTAAAAGAATTTTGCTATTCCAAACAATACTCAAGTTATTAAATAACTACTTCCTGCAGATTTCGTTCCAAACAGGAAGCGTTGCATATCTCCACATTGGTTTGTCCGAATGACGTGAAACTCAGGATACTACTTCCTCATGAGGCCCTAAGGCTCTGTGCTAAATTTTGGCCGACGACCACTAGGTGGCGCTATTTAAATTGAAGTATTTTATATCTCAACATCGGTTGGTCGAATGAACACAAAACTTGGTACACTCATTGCCAATGCCCTCCTGAGGATAGCTGACAAAGGGGTTACCGATCTGACACTAGGTGGCGCTCTGGTGGCAGTTTCATTTTATATTTGCCACTGTGCCCACACCATAACACTTATGGATATGAAATTCATAGGGGCGGTACAGACTGGCCCCTGTAACTCACACACCAAAAATGACCAGCAGGTGGCGCTATTATCAAGAAAAAAAGTTTTTTGCTAATTACTCCCACATAATATGGTGCACATTTTTAAACATTATATCTATATGTTCCCTGAATACAGCCGAACCGTGTGATGTAGGCCACGCCCACGTTCGCACTGAATTTCCATTTGCAAATTCGCCAAATGTCGCAAACCTACTTTTTCGAACTCCTCCCAGGCAATTTTTCCAATTTGCACCAAACTTTGCACGCAGCATCTCTGGACCCTCCTGACAAAAAGTTATTAAAAGAAATGTGCTAGTCCACAGAACGGCCAAAATATAAAACAACAATTTCCTGCGCATTGTGGTCAAACAGACATTCTTGTGTATCTTGATGAAATACAGTCCGATGAACACAAAACTTTTGCCAATTGTGTTCCATGGCACGATGAGCATTTCTACAAAATTTCGTGCAAATCGACCAATAGGTGGCGCTTTTATTGCTAAATGACGAAATGACAGCTTCACTGCCTTCACTTTCATTTCCTCAATGGAAGTTGTTGCAAGTAGAAACCCCGACAGCAGCATGTCACAACAGCAGCATGTAACGACAGCAGCACGCCCCGACCCGCGTGGACTGCGAGGGCCCGTTCATCGCTGCTTGCAGCTTTAATTTCTTATTGTTTCTATACCTTGTATTTTGATTGTATTTGTACTTGAATGTACCTGCTATGATAACCTTATTTCCCCTCAGGGATTAATAAAGTTATCTATCTATCTATCTATCTATCTATCTATATATATATATATATATATATATATATATATATATATATATATATATATATATATACATATATACATATATATATATATATATGTATAAACATTTACAATGTGAGGTACAGTATACTTATGACTAAAAAGGCATCAGTTTAATGCTTTTCATATAAACTACAGTTCTTAAGTACAATTATGATGTAGGTGTACTCATACTTTATTGAAGAACTTCCATATTCTGCTACTTTATATTTCCACTCCACTACATTTTGGAGGCAAATATTGTACTTTTTACTCCACTTCATTTATTTGAATACTTTAGTTACCTGTTACTTTGCAGATTATGCTGCATCAGAGTCAAAGTAGTGCGTTTTTTAATTAAATTTATCAGAAGAACACACTGATATCTATAATCTGGAAATGCTGAATATCAGATCCGATAATTGGTTGACCTCAAGTACACAGTGTATACATACATGTACACGTATAATTTACTTTTAGCTATACTTTAAATATGTAAGTACGTTTATTGCCAAAAAAATACTTTTGATCATTTTAATATCAGATACTTAAAACTTTTGCTCAAGTACTTTTCATATGGATGACTTTCACTTTTAACAAAGTAATATTTTAACACAATATCTTTACTTTTACTCAAGTATGACTTTTGGGTACTTTATACAACACTGGTAAAAAACCCTCAGACAGCAGCTTTGTGATACTGTGTTTTGAATGTTGTCATGCTTTACTGTGATTGGCTTAGCTCTTTTTGACCTTTGAGAGCAGGCATGTGATGGCCTTAGGGTATATTTATTGATCGCCACACTCTGTGATCTACTTTATATTCCACTTGCCCAGCACTTCTGCACTTTTGAATCAAAAAAGCATGCATGATCAGAGAGTACATGTCCATGCACCCTTCATTTACTGCATTATGTTTGCATGATTAAAGTGGCGCCTTACATTGTCTGTGCCTTAAGGTCCCTGAACACTTGACATGAAAATAGTCAACTTGAGCACAACTGTTGACATTCAGCCACCATTAACTGTTTGATCAATTTAAACTAAGCTGGTACTTGCCTTAAAATTTCAAAATCTGCTAAACAGTAGGTGGCAGAGCTCCCTGATGAGTCCTGAGGTTTGAATCTCTGTGTGGTTGAGTCATCTTTGAGCACATGGCTTACCAAAGAAGTGGACTATGAAGCCGTTGCCGTAGCCGTAGATGTTGGTGGCTGGGTCAGACTGGAACTGGATGGTGACATCTGCAGTGGAGGTGTAGAGCTTAAATCGAGACTTTGATCCTCCATACTGACCCAGTACTTTAGCTGTGAGGTCATCTCCATCATAAAACGTCACCAGGTCATTCTTCCCAATGTTCAACCTGAAATATGAGACACACACAGAATAATGTTTGCATCTAGTGTTTTCCAGCTCAGCTTTAGAATCATTTGGTGTTACTTAAAGGAACAGTTCATCCAAAAATAAAAATCTAGTCATTATTTACTCACCCCCATGCTGATAGAAAGTCGGGTGAAACTTTTGTGGAACTTCACAGCAAAACAGCATTGTAGCATTCTCCTAAAAAGCTGAATAAAAAAATTAAAAAAAAATACATGAAATGGCTCCATACAGCTTGTCCTGCATAATCCAAGTCTCTGGAACCTCCCAAATTGATTTGAAAAGATGTATTTACTCCCTTTTTAAAGCCAAAATCTTCATTGTAGCTGCAAAGCTCAAAGCTTGAGAGTGTAAATAAAGTCATTTCATATCAATTTGGGATTTTGGGGCTTCTGTCGATTTGGATTACAATGTTTGATCTGTATGGAGACATTTTTTTTTTTTTTTTTTTATTTTTTATTTTAAAAGAAGTTAAGTAGAATGCTGCAACCCTGTTTTGCTGTAAAACTCCAGAAATGGTGTGTAAACTACTCACCCCCATGTTGACTTTCCATGGGGGTTGAGTAGATAATGACTGAATTTTCCCTTTTGGGTGAACTGTTTCTTTAAATGTTTCCCTTTAGCTTTTTCCATATGCATGAAAAAAAGATGCATAGAAATACATTTCACTCCATGCTCTCACCTTTAAACTGTCTTGCAGTGAATGATGTGGTCACAACCTACAGGTCAAACACCACCTCTATACACATACTGCACATGCATACATAAACCTTTTGCTCAGGAGAGGTGACTGAAAGAACGACCTCACAAGGTATTCTTGCATTTTTAAAATGACCGTAATTGTACAAAGAGGGCCACATGACTCCAGGTCAAATCAAGGTTACTTATTACTGAGAAAAGCTGTTACATCATTCATGAGGGGCAGAATTCCTATTTCCCTGCTACTGAGGAGATCATTGTCAGGATAATAATGTGACTATCGACAAGGTGAGATCTTGTGTTCCTGTGTTGATATATGGAAAATTATAGAGTTTGCCCACTATTGAAAGTGATCATGTTAGCATTTTACTCATCATTTTTGTGTAGAGATTATTGAAAAGAGCAAACACAATATCAGCTGGGGCTGCTAACGAAAACTTTCTGTAGCTTCTAGCATTATTTCTCTAGCATGCACACAAGCATCATTCAAAGTCTCAAAGCCAAAGTCTCACAGTGAACAAACCAGTGTGCATGCATACTAGGGATGTTGCAATACTGTTGTGGGATTGTGACGATATCTACATATCACATGATTATTTTGCTCATAAAGCTCATGGATATACCAAAGGAAATCAGTATAAATGTAATCTACAATCTCTCCTTGTCATTGTATAGTTCTGTTTGAACAGCAGAGAACACAAGTGTGACTTTCTTGACTTGAAATTAATTTTTAAATTGGCAAATATCATGTGTAGTTCGTAACACAATTCAAGTGGGATCAAAAAATGATTTGTCTTTCACCATTTATTACCATACAAAGTTTTTCCGTAATAAGGCCCCATGGGGTCCACTGGAAGGGGCGTGACTTCGGCACTCTATGGGCCCCACCTGAGTTGCCATAAGATCCGCCCTACTCTGCCTCTGATTGGTTAGCTTCATTGATTGCATTCCCTGTGCTTGTCTCAAACTGTTAGCTCACACAATAGCAGTCTGTTTTCGGCAGTGTTTGAGATGCAATAACACTTCAACCTCAGATCTACCTCTTTGGCCTCTCCCCAAGTTTCCACCGGGCCCTTTGAGCAGCATCCCAGAGGCTGCTCTCAGCTCTGCTCTGCTCTGCAGAGTATACGCACCAAGTGTATGTTTGACGGAATCTGCACAGAGCAGATCAAGCCAGTCACGAAGTCAGACAGCTAATCAGCATAGTGCATCCAGGCAATTTTCAAAATAAAACACCTGGGGATCTACAGCACCACAATGTCTGATATATTAAAAATAAACCCACTTACAACAGACAAATAACTAAATGATTTAACTATGTAGCCTATTCAATTACAGTAGAAGCACAAAAACCAAGGAGAAATGATGAAATAACCATAATCTGTGCAAGTCAACAACATCAGGCAGACATGACGCTCTGCTTCTGAAACGCTCCCTGTGGGATATGAAGCCACATGGAGGACGGAACAAAACAGCGGTGTAGTGGAATCAAGGAGTCTCTCCCTATCTTCTGCTGCTCCTGTCAGGGGCACTCATCCTCTGGAGCCGATCTTCGCTGTAAGAATGTCTCTGGGCTCCAGAGCCAGCCCTTGGCATAGGCTGTATAGGCAAATGCTAAGGGCACCACCATCCAAGAGGGGCTCCGCAAACAGGGGGAGAAAAAAAAAAAAAAAACTATTTTTTACCAGTGCTATTACTACTATTATTTCGAAATATTATATAAGCCCACAGCAACATAACTTCATAGCAAAGCCTATTAAATAATGGAGAGGCCTTTTTTCTGGGTTCCTGGCTGGCTCGTTGCACTGTACCTGCCCTCTGTGAGGGTGGGGGGCGGGGTCGAGAGGCGAGCTGCCTGAATCTGATTGGACTGTGACCCCAAGACCAAGAGAGACATTTATTGATACTGTAGCGGAACCACAATGTCCAAAAGACTGAAACCATCCGGCACCCAGGGAAGGAAAAGAAGGAAAGAAGAGGAAGCAAAACGTGAAAAAGACAGTAACCTCAGTGTGATGAAGTGAATGAAATTAATAGTTTAATGCATTGTAGTTAGCATTGTTGGAGCAGATTGTTAACTTGCTAGCTAACTTTGGACGATAGTAGCATTGTTTAATAATCAGTAAATAGCTAGAGTCGACGTAAATTAATATTACTCCCACCCTAAATTCATCAGGGTGTTACATGTGCATGTTTTGCCTCTGCTCTCTTGTGTCCTGCTCCAGGTGCCGCCCTCCCCATCTGACTGGTCAGGCACACCTGCAGCACATCAGCAATCAGGCGGATTGCTATAAAGCTGCAGGGATGGGAGCAGACGGAGCCAGTGGGCCAAGCCGCCAGATAGTGTCGTGGTGCTGTCGGTCGTGAATCAGAGCTATGTGGTGCTCTTCATGTTATCATTACTCCCTCGGGGCTTGTTTAAAGAAATTAGTAAAGATATTTGTAGTTGTTTAGACTATTTTGTTTTGAAAGCGTAAAGTCACTTCCAGTTGTTCGCGGTAAGTATTGGTGGCGGGGTGTGCGCGGTCTAGCCTAACTAATTATTAACAACTCCCTCAGTTAGACAGAAGTGTCCAGCTGGGTTGCACGGCGGCCCTCCCATCGGACACTTGTTTATTGTTTTGCCTTTATTATTTTCAGAGTAAATCCTGGGCGAGGATCAAGTTCCCTGACGGAGGTAGGCGTTTCGGGGCTCCGGCCACCGAAGTTCCACCTTTCAAGTCGCCTCGAGCCCGGCACGCTCCAGAAGATAAACAGGTTAGTTTTTGTTAGGTAGGATCTGGGGGATGTTTGTTTATAGTAAGGCTGGGTTTGTTTGTGTGTGTAGCATCCGGCGTTAATAGTTATGACGTTTACCACGGATGAGTGGATTACATGCTAATTTGTTTATAGCTTAGCCTAGCGGCTAAGCGCTATTGCTGGCGTGATGGCAAGTGGGGCAGTGTTTAGTGTGGAGGAGTTTGTGGCGGAGCCTACGCTGAGTCAACTAGACAACTGTAGGAAAGTTGATTTATTTGCGATTGTTGACCGCTACGGTATCCAAGTTTCAACCTCTTTCCTTACGTGGTTGACGGATTAGTGGAAGGAGGGATGTGTAGTTTGCCGGCGACTGTGGCCGTGGCCGTGGCTGAGTCCGCAGGGGAGACATTGTTAACATGACCCCCGGTGTAAAACATGATGACAGGGGCGAGAAGCAGTTACGTTGCCGCGTTTTGAACCGTTGTCTGTTGAAACGACCCCTGGCTCCAGAATAGACGCTGCGTTTAGCTCGTCTCTAGCTGGAGAAGGAGGAACGGAATTTCAGCTCCGGTTGAAGCGGATGGAATTGGAGGCAGAGACCGTCGTCAAAATGCGCGAGCTGGAACTACAGTCTAGCTCAGTTTCGTCTGGTGCGTGGTCGTCTTATTCATCTGTTACATTTGACGTGAGTCAAAACATTTCTTTCGAGAGTCTGAAGTTGAGTGTTATTTTGGTGCGTTTGAGCACATTGCTGCTGCTCTGCACTGGCCGAAGGATGTGTGGGTGATACTGGTACAATGCAAACTAACGGGTAAACCACAGGAAGCTCTCTCTTATGAAAAAGTAAAGAGCGCGATACTGCGGGTATATGAGCTGGTGCCTGAGGCATATAGACAGCGTTTCCGCGGCCTTAGAAAGACAGCAGGCCAGACGTACGCAGACTTTGCCAGGGAGAAGGGGATGCTGTTTGACCGGTGGTGTTCAGCTTGTAAGGCGGATGACTTTGTTTCGATACGTGAGCTGATGTTGTTGGAGGAATTTAAAAACCATGTGCCTGAGCGGACTGTTGTGTATTTAAATGAGCAGAAAGTATCTACTCTGCAGCAAGCTGCTATTCGTGCTGATGAGTTCGCTCTTACCCACAAAAGCAGCTTTAGGCCTTTATTAGATTCTTCTCCTCAACGTGAAACTGCTTTTAGGTCTAGTGACACGCGTGTTCCACGTGCAGGTACATCTTTCTCTGGTCCTAAGGCAGATAAGCAATGTTTTTTCTGTCATAAAGCTGACCATCTAATTGCCGACTGCAATGCGTGGAAACGTAAGCAGCAGGCGGCAATTTCAAAGCCCAACAGTAGCCAGTTGTTCACCATCCACCATTCAAACAGTACCTGATGAGTGTTTCAAACCTTTCATTTTCCCTGCATTTGTCTCGCTCACTGGGAAGGCGGATGATCAGTCCCATCACAGTGTTGTGAGACACTGGTGGCTCCCAGTCATTCAGCCTTTCCACTGTACTGCCCTTGAGTGAGGAGTCTGCCTGTGACGCGAGCACAATCGTAAGAGGTATCGGGATGGGGTTTGTACCTGCACCTCTTCTCCACATTCACGTCCAGTCTAACCTTAAAACTGGTTTCTTCCCGGTAGCTGTGCGTTCCTCGTTCCCCATCGATGGTGTTGACTTTATTATGGGTAACGACATAGCTGGGGGTAAAGTATATCCATCACCCGAATTCATTGACAACCCTATTGCAGAATCTAGACATGATGATCTGGTCCAATGTCACCCTGACGTGTTTTCAGTTAGCGTGCTAACTAGGGCTCAAGCCAGAAAACAAGCAGATGTTGATCTGTCTGACTCTATTTTTGCTTCTGCCTTATCTGAGGACAGGCTGCCACCTACGGGGGAAGAGGAGAACTGTACTGCAGGCCTAGAAAAGTGTGGAGGTGGAGCAGAACCTGTTGCTGCTCATGTGCTGCCACTGACCCGTGAGGCACTCATCAGCTCCCAGTCAGGTGACCCATCTTTAAGGAAGTGTTTTGCAGCAGTTGAGGATGTCAGTAAGTGTACTGAGAGTCAGTCATTTTTCGTAGACAACAGGGTGTTGATGCGGAGATGGATGTCACCACTAGGAAAACCCAATGCAGTTGGTGACTGGGGCTCAGTGCGTCAGATAGTGATTCCTGCTGCGTACCGGCAGCATGTACTAGAGTTAGCCCATGAACATCCCTGGTCTGGTCACCTTGGTGTCACTAAGACCAATGACCACATTCTGAAACATTTCTTCTGGCCAGGAATGAAGGCCGAAGTGACACGCTTCTGCAAAACATGTAGTACCTGCTAAGTGCTGGGGAAGCCAAATCAGGTTGTTCCTCCAGCCCCTTTACACCCTATTCCTGCTGTTGGTGAACCCTTTGAACGTGTATTGGTCCATTGTGTTGGTCCATTGCCGAGGACAAAGTCTGGTAACCAGTTTTTGTTAACAGTAATGTGCGTTACCACTCGTTTTCCTGAGGCCATTCCACTTCGAAAAATCACTGCACCTGCCATCACAAGGGCATTGACCAAGTTCTTTACCACGTTGGGGGTCCCAGATGTAGTACAGACTGATCAAGGAATTAACTGTCGAAATCTTTTAGGCAAACCTTGCAGTCTCTGGGCATCACTCATTCAGTCTCTAGTGCGTATCATCCACAGTCACAGGGGGCACTTTAGTCCATGCTGCGTAAGTACTGTCATGATACAGGGAGAGGGTGAGGGATGAGGGTGTCCCCTTTACACTGTTCGCCATGTGCGAAGCCAAACAAGAGTCCCTGGGGTTCAGCTCGGCTGAGCTTGTGTTCGGGCACAATGTGCGTGGCCCACTGAAAGTGTTAAAGGAACAGTTCTTGTGTAACATTTCTCCGCAGACCACAGTTCAAGATTTTGTATCACGATGTAAGGAGCGTTTACGTCATGCTTCTGCGCTGGCTAAAGTGGCACTGTCCTCCTCTCAGGAGGGTATGAAAGAACGGTTTGACCGGAAGGCAGTTAAGCGTGAGTTTGAAACTATGTCATTCACACGCCTGAGCGGAGACGTAAGGTGCGTTTGTGCCACATTAACATGCTTAAATCCTATCATTCCAGAGAAGCCGTCCAGGGGGAGCAGGAAAAAACTCTGGAGACTGCTGTCCCTCGCGAAACAACTACTTCCCTTGGTTTGTGTGGAATCTTTGCCTGACGATGGTTTGGCGGTACTGGGAAGTGATCAGTAGAGTGGTAGGCAGTCTAACACAGAGTTCTTGTCGAAAATAGACACCCTCTTGAACTATCTCCCTGTAGATCAGCGACGAGAGATAGTTTCTTTGATGCGCTCCCATCCATCTCTGTTTGGTGACGTACCATCTAGCACCAACACATTAAAACATGACATTGAGGTTGGTGCTGCATGTCCCATTAAACAGCATGCTTACCGTTGTCCTTTAGCCAAAAGGGAGCTGATGAAAAAGGACGCTAATTACCTGTTGGAAAATGGTTTAGCTGTACCTAGCTGTAGTCCTTGGAGTTCCCCTTGTTTGCTGGCTACTAAATCTGATGGCACCCCACGCTTTTGTACCGACTATCGCAAGGTTAACGCAGTTACAGTGCCAGACTCATTTCCTTTGCCTCGCATGGAGGACTGTATCGATAGTATTGGGCCGCCCATGTTAATTACAAAGCTCGATCTGCTGAAAGGGTACTGGCAGGTTCCATTAACACCCAGAGCCTCTGAGATCTCGGCCTTTGTAACCCCAGACCACTGCAGTATACAGTTATGCCATTTGGGGTGAGAAATGCGCCTGCCACATTTCAGCGTCTGATGAATCTGGTGCTAGGAAATGTCGAGAACTGTAATGTTTACCTTGATGATGTCGTCGTGTACTCAAGCGATTGGGCCAGTCATATCACTAGCTTGACGGAAGTGTTTCAGCGACTTGTAGAAGCATCCTTGATTCTTAACCTAGCCAAGTGCGAGTTTGGTAAAGCCTTGGTTACATACTTGAGGAAACAGGTCGGCCACGGGCAGGTCCGGCCCGTAGATGCTAAAATCTCGGCCGTGCTGTCCTATCCGGTTCCCACGTCAAGGCGTGAACTACTGCATTTCTTGGGCATGGCTGGTTATTACCGGTGTTTTTGCAAAAACTTCTCTGTGGTAGTTAATCCTTTAACTGGTCTGTGTAGCCCGAGGGTTCCTTTTGCATGGAATACTGAGTGTCAGTATGCCTTCGAGGCAGCAGAGTCTCTTCTCTGCAGTGCACTTGTCCTGGCGGCGCCTAACTTCTCCTGTCCTTTTAAGCTGGATGTTGATGTGAGGGCTTCAGGAGCTGGGGCTGTGCTGATACAAGATGGGGAGGGTGACGTGTGTCATCCAGTGTGTTACTTCTCGGTCAAGTTCAAATGCCATCAACTGAACTACTCCACCATTGAAAAAGAGACCCTGGCTATGCTACTCGCACTTCAACATTTTGAAGTGTATGTTGGTGCCAGTTCATCTCCCGTGGTTGTATACACAGACCATAACCCTCTTGTCTTCCTAACACAGATGTACAACCACAACCAGCGACTGATGCGTTGGGCCCTGTTGGTGCAAGGATACAACATTGACATTAAACACAAGAAGGGGACCGACAATGTGGTGGCTGATGTCCTGTCCCGTGGGTGAGAGAAAAAAAAAAGTGAAAAAAGGAAATAGTTCTGATGTGTAGTACGTTTGATCGGTAACCGTGTTGTTGATAGTGTTTAATGTAGCAAACTATTAGTTTGCACTTATAGGAGGGGGTGTTACATGTGCATGTTTTGCCTCTGCTCTCTTGTGTCCTGCTCCAGGTGCCGCCCTCCCCATCTGACTGGTCAGGCACACCTGCAGCACATCAGCAATCAGGTGGATTGCTATAAAGCTGCAGGGATGGGAGCAGACGGGGCCAGTGGGCCAAGCCGCCAGATAGTGTGTGACCACAAATGGGGACGTAACAAGGGACATTTGGAAAGTTAACGTTAGGCCTGTTCAGGTCTTATTTTAACCTGTTGGCTGTGTTTTCCTGCATGTATGTCAGTTAAAATGCTATTAGTTTTCCATCCCCTTTATAAGTAATAGGGTAGTTGTAAGCCTTTGGTTTATTGTGTCACAGTTTATGTTTGTTAAAGTGTATTACTGTTAATACTCCATACCTTAGCTTTCCCATATCATTCATAGGCTGTATGTATGTATGTATGTATGTATATGTATGTATGTATATATGTATATATATATGTGTGTATATACATATATATATATATATATATATACTCCATACCTTAGCTTTCCCATATCATTCATAGGCTGTATGTATATATATATATATATATATATATATATGTATATGTATGTATGTATGTATGTATATATGTATATATATATGTGTGTGTGTGTGTGTGTATGTATGTATATATATATATATATATATATATATATATATATATATATATATATATATATATATATATATGTATATATATATACACACACATACACAGCTCTGGAAAAAATTAAGAGACCACTGCAAATTTTTCTGAAATCAGCATCTCTACATGTATGACAGCCATTCCATTCCAGTGTCGAATTCCAACACAAGCACACCTCATTCTACTTAATGAGGTACTGATTAAGGGATCACCTGTACCCAAATCTTATTTAACGAGGAAAAGTATAAAAACCACTGCTGTGGTCATCACTATACTCTTGCAATAGGACCAGCTGCGTGGCAAAAACTAGTGCTAGTAGTACCTCAAAAGTAATTGGAATCAAAAAATAACTATTGACCATGCCAAAAGAGTTGAAAAGAAAAGTTTTGAGTGAGGAAAAGAAGGGTTCAATTCTGGCTTTACTGGCAGAGGGAAACAGTGAGTGTCAGGTTGCTTCCATCCTTAAAATTTCTAAGACGGCGGTTCATAAGAACAAGGTCAAACAGCAGACATTGGGGACAACAAAGCTACAGACCGGCAGAGGATGAAAACGACTCTCCACTGACTGGGATGACCGTCAACTCATTCGAATGTCACTCAGCAACCGTAGGATGACATCAAGTGACCTACAAACAGAATGGCAAATGGCGGCTGGGGAGAAGTGCACGGTGAGAACGGTTCGAAACAGGCTCCTAGGGGCAGGGCTCAAGTCATGTAAAGCTAGAAAAAAGCCCTTAATCATTGAGAAGCAAAGAAGAGCCAGGCTAAGGTTTGCAGAAGACCATAAGGATTGGACCATAGAGGACGGGAGTAAGGTCATCTTCTCTGATGAGTCCAATTTTCAGCTTTGCCCAATACCTGGTCGTCTAATGGTTAGACGGAGACCTGGAGAGGCCTACAAGCCACAGTGTCTCGCATCGACTGTGAAATTTGGTGGAGGATTGGTGATGATCTGGGGGTGCTTCAGCAAGGCTGGAATTGGGCAGATTCATCTTTGCGAAGGACGCATGAATCAAGCCACGTACAAGGTTATCCTGGAAGAAAACTTGCTTCCTTCTGCTCTGACAATGTTCCCCAACTCTGAGGATTGGTTTTTCCAGCAGGACAATGCTCCATACCACACAGCTAAGTCAATCAAGGTGTGGATGAAGGACTACCAGATCAAGACCCTGTCATGGCCAGCCCAATCTCCAGACCTGAACCCCATTGAAAACCTCTGGAATGTGATCAAGAGGAAGATGGATGGTCCCAAGCCATCAAACAAAGCTGAGCTGCTTGAATTAAAGTCACCCAACAGCAATGTGAAAGACTGGTGGAGAGCATGCCAAGACGCATGAAAGCTGTGATTGACAATCAGGGTTATTCCACCAAATATTGATTTCTGAACTCTTCCTAAGTTAAAACATTAGTATTGTGTTGTTTATAAATGAATATGAACTTGTTTTCTTTTTTTCATTTGAGGTCTAAAACACTGCATCTTTTCTGTTATTTTGACCATTTGTCATTTTCTGCAAATAAATGCTCGAAATAACAATATTTTTATTTGGAATTTGGGAGAAATGTTGTCAGTAGTTGATAGAATAAAACAAAACTGTTCATTTTACTCAAACACATACCTATAAATAGTAACATCAGAGAAACTGATAATTTTGCAGTGGTCTCATAATTTTTTCCAGAGCTGTATATATCTATATATCTATATATCTATAGATCTATATATATAGATATATAGATATATATCTATATATATATAGATCTATATATATATAGATATATATATACACACGTATTAATCTCACTGCACTTTACTGCTTGCTTTTTGCACTCTAGTTACATTGAATTGCATTGCAGTGACGATAAAGTTGAATGAATCTCATCGTATTTTCATTATTAGTCTATATTAGTCTTATGTATAGCACACACCAAGCATCTGTTTTTTTTATCAAGTGTAACATCCAGTGGTCACATATACTTCTCTTCTCTCTTCAGATGCACTTTTAAAATATTGAATACATACATGCAGTTTCTGTGTGAGTATATGCGATGCAAGGGGGCGCCAGCTAAAATCTTGCCTAGGGCACCAAATTGGGCTGGGCCGGCACTGCTGGGCTCGCTAAGTGGAGCAGACAGGCTGGCTGTCCTGGTGCTGCTTTCCCACCCAGCCTGACTGCTTCACCAAACGAGGCTAGAGACACTGCAGCTGTGACGACCAGTTGGTGTGTTAACCGGCAGGGAAACTACGGCTCACAATCTGCTATATCAGCTCTGCCGCTGATACTGAAAATAGTAACACATTAGTTACGCTTACAAAGATTTTCAGGCCTGGTCATCTGCTGGACAGCAAGGGATTGCTAATGGCTACTGGCTGGTGTATTGTTTTGCAATTGTACATAGTCCAATGATTCACTGCCAAAGACAATTCATGGCTAGTTTTTGCAAGCAAAAAGTAAAAAAAAACAATGTACAAATAATAAATGCTGTACACATCAGACTTATTGTTAAAGGACATTGTGCAAGTCATGTTTTTATTTGCTTTTCAATATTGTGATGATATCGTACTGTGAGTTTTTGGTATTCTTACATCCCTAATGGTTATAGCTGGAAAATCAGTTGGCAAGTTAAAGTACAGGGATTTCAAAAGGGAATACTTTCAGTTGAACTCAATTTTCACAAAATTGGGGACATATGAGACAAAGGTTTTGAGGGCCATGTAGCCCTTACACTTCGCCCTACCCCTCTGTCCAAACAATAATCCGGACACCCTAATCCTAGACATTAACATGCAAAATGGAGGAATAGGGCTAAATAGGAAGGATTGGGCCTTAAATAGTCTGTCCTCATCAGAAAAATTATCATACTGTAGGTCGACTGTGAAAGCAGGTTATTACGACCCATATTAACATTTCTTGTTAGTTGCCATAGCAATCATTACAGTGGCAAAGTAGGAAGCCTGGAGAAGTAGTGTAAAAAAATGAAAACTCTGTATAGGGAGGAGGTTGGAGATGGACAGTCGGCTTAAACAAGCAAAGGACTTTCATTCAGGAGACTGCTTTAAGTGTACAGTGTGAAACCAGAATTCAACTTTTAGTCCTTGAACTTACTAACGTAGTTATGTTATATCACGAACACATCATAATCAAAGTTACATACATAACATAGGCACATTTGTAACTGAATTTACACAAGTCATGTTGTTATTTTAACACAAACCACAGTGTTTTCCTAAACTAGTTTTGTTGTCTAAACCTAACCAAACTACAACTATAAGAGGTAAGGTCTGGTACGACTGTATGCTGCAATGGTCATGTTGTTTTGTTAACGGATGTCGTTTTGGGAGTCGACCTATTCAGTCATTTTGATATGAGGTTGGTTGGCCTGACAGATTCAAACTGACAAGAAAAACATCAATCATGATGCTGACAGTGACAGTGACTGAATCAACGCCATTCTGAAAAACAGCAGTCACTGTCACAGTTTGACTGTCAAAGGGCAATGTATTTGTGCTGATTTGCCCATAGCCTGTAGAGCTGGAACTCTTACAAACCTCAAAGCTGTTTAAAAATGTCACCTGGGGCTGAGCTATCTCTTTGTAGAGAAAAGATTTGGAGCATGGAAGAAATGGTTTAGCCAGAATAAAGCAGTGACATGCTCCTTGCTGTTGCTAATTAATCACCAGCGGCTCCTGATAAAACTCATTAGCCAGCCTGAAATTGAGCTATTAATCATTATGGGAATGCCGGAAAATCAAAGGTTCAAGAGGTGTGGATTGAATCGACACATGGCAAAGACCGACAGAACATGAAATGTTTTGGTTTTTTTTTTGTTTTGTTTTTTTTACAAAAACTGAAGGAAATTACAGGAACATGAGTGAGTGTGTGAGCGGATAAATGGAGTAGGGAGTATGTGTGTTTCCACCGGCAAAGCCATTTGTCTTCTGTCAGCTGTAGACACACATTTAGCCTCACACACACACTTATACTTGTATTGATACATTTATAAGGACTTTCCACTGAACCTGAACATAACCTGATCCAAATGTAGTCCAGGGCCAGTTTTCATTGGCTACTCGATCTGTCCAGGGGAAAGATTTCTGTTTATTGTCCCAGGATGAGGGGACGCCATTAGCCTTATGCCCTGATTCAGACTGATTACAAAATATATTTTTTTAAAGCATGCAAATTAAAATCATTCCATTTTTGAATGTGTATGCAATACTAGCCTGATATTCTGACTGCAGTTTCTTTTCATCACTCCTGTATGTTGTATTCATTCAGCACAAACTGTGATAGTGGTTACTAGCAACAGGTAACTTGAAGGATTAATAATTTCCCATGATATCCTATGAAAAGATTAACAATGTGATAATAGACTGAGTAAGTTTCTGAAACAACTGGTCACTGTAGGTTTTATAAAATGTTACTCTAACAAGACAAAAATAGTGCATTAGAGGGGAACTTTTTTCTGTGAATCTTCTGTGATTAATCTGGGATTAACATCCTGCCCTTTCCTGTTAATACAAGTACACTACTGCCAAAATAGTATACTGTCATTGTAAGTAAAAAACACTCTATACAAATTATCTTATTTCCTTTATTTTTAACAAATTTTGTCTGTATCCAATGATTTAAATCAGTCTGTCAGTGGTTTTCATGTGTTGATTTAACAGCATTACGTAACAACTGCTGAGACTGATCTACAGATATCATCATTCAAATTCACCTTCCAAGAGTTGTGTTCATTCTCAAAGGACAATTTCGCCTCCCTTCCTTTATAAATGAGTGTCATTTCCAGCTCTGAGTCTTAAAATATTCCCTCTTCAAAAGTCCAGTGCAGTGTTGTTCCTTGATGAATATAGTCTCTGAAAATCATAACTCTTTCAACTCAAGTTATAATCCTGAAATAGATTTTGCAGAACAGTTTAAACATTAGATTAACATCATCCTACTCTTGAAAGGTGGCCTGACCTTGATAAAGCTTTTGTCCTTCTGAAAGTCTACAGCTGGTCCTCACAGGTGTAGTAAATGGAGTGTGTTGTCTTCTACACTTATGGTGTTCCATGTTTATTTGATTGCTAACGGATAAAGCCTTTCACCTGCTTTGAGCGAGGCAGATTGAGAAATATTGTCAACTGGCGTCAAATTTGTTGTGATTAAGCTAAACAAGGATTTGCAGGGCTCTGCAGTGCATCTGTAGAGAAAAATCAATCACAGCCTCCATTCCCTGGCACTAATTTGATTTAGTTCAATTTGAAAAAAACAAGGCTGTTTGGCCTGGGACCAGCTGGCAACACATTTTACCCCAACCATTCATTTGATGATCTGCTATTTCCATTTCTCCCAAGGTATGAATCCCAAGATGAAAATGGCTGGAACTTTGCTTGGCTGGCATTGCTTCATATCTGATAAACTGACAGGTAAAATAATGTTAACCTCACTTTTCCTTTTTTCATAAGACATTTAAATGATTGATACTTAAATCAGCCACTGATAATGATGTTCTCAAGATTTTTAAATATTGCTGTTTTTAACTACTAGGCACAATTGTAATCCCTTCATCCCACTCAGTGACACAGTGTCTGCGTGGAGTCACACTTATGACTGTGAAGACAAACAGGAACAGCAGATCCATGGCCCCGAACTGTAGTTGGGAGACCTAATTTTAGGCTATTTTACATTTCTGCTGGGAAGAATGCAGAAAAACAAAAGTGACATTGCGTGAACGGGGTCTTTGCTCGCTCGTATAGCACTTTTCATATATCAAAGTAACACAAAGTGCTTCAACAAAAGCAATACCTGGCAGCCCAGTCCAAAGTCTCTAGTTTGGAGCCAGACATTGCTACACTGATGTCTCCATTTTTCACATCAAGATGGCAACAGAGACGATGATGAGTGAACAGGCTAGGCTATCTTTTACAAGACCGTCATCTACTTAGGCTATCATTTGTAATAATACTGTTGAAGTAGGCCGATTGTTTTTGGGGATGTTGGCAAGTTAACACTAGGCAGTCCGTGAGGGGTTTTTTTATTGGTTAAGTGGTCCTTTCTCTGAAAAAGTTTGAGAAACAGTGATTTAAGAGTACACTAATAAGATGTGACAAGTGCTTTTTGTCAAATTAGGGGAAAACTAGAAATAATATGGTCATTATTAGACAGTAAACAAAGACAGTAATACCCTAAGTAAACTAAAAAGTCATTTGTATCAAATTAGGCACAACTGAAAATATGTTCCTTAATATAAAATAAAAAAACAAACTTATACTCTAAGTAAACCAGTAAGATGTAGTAAGCTGAAGTTTATATCAAATTAGACAGAAACTAGAAAAAATATGGTCTTAACATGCAGTTAAACACTGTTATACTGAATAAACTTATAAGACGTAACAAGCCAAATTTTATATCAAATTATACGAAAAATAGAAATAAGAGTAAACCCTATATGTAAAACCCTTAATGTAGTGCCATAATTAATAATGGTTAGACAAAACACAAAGCTCAGAGGACAATGCATTTATGTAGGCTATATTTAAAATACCTTTATTACAGGGTCATTTGTTGCTAATTACAATAAAACTGTAATGTAAAATGAAGTCCTGGAATCAAGTTAACAGTTCACGCCAGGATTAATCAGTGTGTGGTGGCAGCAGGTTTGTGGATTGCTAGTTTTTAACAGAACTATGATCTTTGCCCAGGATTTACACGCTTACTGCCTGTGCTACAACAGCACCTGTTTTAATTCTCTTCTTGCCGTGGACTGCTCCTGCTACAAGCTAACGCGAAGAGACTCAGTCGATGTCCTGGTGGAATAAAATGGACTCTCTCGGACATTAAATCATCAAGATAACAACAAAGGACGACATATGTGAATGCCAGAGACTGACACAGTGGACATGAATTGTTTTCCGATCTCTCAGTGGATTTAGCTACAAAACACTTTTTATGTCACTACAGGTCAACCTGCATATGAGATGATGGAGACTGATCCCGAACCAGATACTAGCTTAGACTCACTGACACTGCACACTCTGCTACCCCAGGTAAGCAGGAGAAGGTACACACTGCAAGCAGCTGAGATGACGGCCCACCAGGCTGGAAAAATGCTGCTACATACTGAGGAGGGGGCAGTTGATGCTGTATCCTGTTTCCACTATTTCAGCTATTTCAGAAGCAAGTCTAATAAAGGTAGGGAATAAAGATGGTCTTTGCTTTATTTAACTGTCGTTTTTTTGGAATGTGTAGCAAATGAACTTCTAAGAAAGTTTAATAAGATGCTAACAAGGCAGCATGTATCTATGTACTAGTAACCCACCTACAAAATACAAACTACCTACATCCCCAAGAAACTACAGTGTTGTTTAACTCTATTGTACAGTACTGTTTTACTGTTAGTAGAAACAAATTACCCTTTAAAAAATGAAAAATTGTTAAATCACACACACACAGGTTACCTTTCACTGAGCCATGAGCCAGTTGTGGTAGAGCTTTCTTGGACCAAGGCCTCAGATCACTGGGGGAGTCACCAAGCAGCAGGGGCTCAACTCATGCAGTGGGTTTAGCAGCCTGAGAGTGAACACGGCTTGACACCAAACTGTCGTTGAACCCAGCCTCCATGACCAACAGAGGTCAGTGTAAGTGAAGTGTGTGCAAAGATGAGTTAGCGCAGCAATTAAGCTCATCTAAGTTGAGTAAAACAGAAACTTGAATTCAGAAGGTGAAGTGTTGTATTTTTCTGAATGGTGATGAAAATAGAGCTAGAATATTTCCTCTTTTGACATTTTTTTTGTTATTTTGGTCACTTATTACACTCAAAGCTAAGAACACTTGTGAAATGTATATACTGTACCTCCCAGCTGAAACTAGCCTCTTGCTGTACAAAGTGGTTAGAAGACAGGCTGGGGCAACCGGGTTAGCATTGTAACTTCAGTAAACATCTCTGTAACACTGTTGACAGTGTTATTTCATCTATTGAATGTTTGAAACTAAAATTCTGGTCATATCTGACAAATTAAGGGTGCATCTTAAGCCAGTAACACATGGTCATGTAAATCTAACATCAAGGACAATATAGGTTATAATAGGCTAAGCAGTCACCTGGTCAGTGCAAAAGATATTACCACAGAGTTTTAGGATTGAGGGATGTTACCCCACCATTTTTAACGTGGGGGGCATAAAACCAATAGCCCCCCATAGATGGTGCTTATGGTGGTTTCACTCATTTTACTTTCTCACTTTCATCACAGCTTTCACTCCCTCCTCTCTCAAATGAAGGCCATCCATAAAAGTCATTGATACACCCCAGTGATAATGTCCCTCCTCCCATTACACAGATGGAGCAGGAGATATATGCATGTGTGCACAGGTGTCTTTGTGCAATATGAAGAACCAGTACCCAGGGACCTTGTTAAAGGCCTCATATATCTCTGTACACCGTCTAGGCTCAGGGAGAACAGCTGCTATTGGTAAGCTTCATATAAATTGTCAGACACCTGCTAGACATATGTTCAGACCGTGAGGATGCTTTGTGCTAGATTAGGATGCTTCTCCCCATGAAAATCTTTTAGTATAAGGGAAATTGGACCACAGTGTGCTGACACCTCAAGTTTAGTTTGAGCTGTGGACTTCTTACAGCAAGAATACTACTACTACTTATGCCAGCACACACACACAATACACACAATGAACCAGACTTATGGTCTAAATCCCCACTAACCTTAAGGGCTGCAATGTTCATCATATCCACACATGAACACCAGACCAGTGATTTTACTTTTGAAGCCTTGCCTCCAGGGGGTGGTCAAGTTATCAATAATACTTAATATGCAACATCCGGTTAGACTTTCTAACTGATGCTTGCTGACATACAGTTCACACATTATGACTTTAGGAATGTTATTAACATTGTCAAACTGTCATGGTTTGTTTATGTAAAGGCTCCAAACCAACTTGGTTAGGTTTAAGTAAAGATTGTATTTTGGGTTGAAATAACTACATGCAGTTTTGTTATTTACACAACAGAGTCATTTATGTAAATTCACTAACTTGGGTAACATACGTTATATAACAAAACAAATCACTCTTGACCAACAGGAAGCAAACCTCAGTCTTTGGAGGAAAAGTCCAGTGTGCGACATATCTAATCACCCAAACCACTTGGACTTTTCTCACTCTTTATACTGCATTAGAGGGACATTTCAAGAAAGTCACGCTAAAGGGGTCACTACAACGTCAAACTAAGAAGCAAAGGGTCACTGACCAGGCTTCTCTATCTGACATTGACACACTGGGAGTGAGAAGGGGCTGCCTCGGAAATGGTGGGTGACCAAATGACATCAGCGTTTTTGTCCTCATTGTTAATAAAAGGATACTAAAAGACAACACCCACTCCAGCCACAGTCTGTTCACCCTGCTGCCATCTGGAGAAAGATACAGAAGTATCTGCTGCCATACCAGCAGACTATAGAGCAGTTTAATTTCTCAGGATGTGAGACTCCTCAGTTTATCCTCCACACTTGGATGGATTTTGAGAAAATGATTGGGACATGTCACATCTGTCCCAAGTGGAAATGATGTCCTTGAGGCTCACCTAAATCAAAAGGGGTTTTCTTCTGGCAACTTGAATGCACGGAAATGTGATGACAATAAGTCTGTTGCAGTACACAATAACTGATGTGAGGGCGGCTGTGGCTCAGGGGTACAGCCAGCATCTTGTTATCGGAAGGTTGCTGGTTCGATTCCCCTTGTCTGCATGTTGAAGTGTCCTTGGGCAATATACTGAGCCCCAAAAACTTCTCCTGATGAGCTGGTCGGCACCTTGCATGGCAGCCACCGCCATCGGTGTATGAATTACTGTAAGTCGCTTTGGACAAAAGCGTCTGCTAAATGCCGTAAATGTAATGTTGCTGCAGTCATCTATTCATTTGTCATTTTTAATTGTTTGCCAAGCTGCAGGAGAAGTCTGTGGGAGGGCAGGTGGTCAGGGTGAGAGCAGAGATATGGATGCATGAGAGTGGCATGCTGCAAGTGACCATAGAATGTAAACTAAATTGAAGCACAGCAGTGTGAGGTGTGCAGGTGAGGCATGCAATTCTTTCCTTTCGTTGGCAACCAAGGCATTCTGTACATGTGTTGGCCTATTTGTAGCTAGTACAGCTGAAGGGCTTTGCACAATTCGGTTTTGGCCTATGGTTGACGCTTGTATTGAATACTGGGCTCAAACTTCTGGTCAGCACTATAAAGACCATCAAGTGCCAATTGGTGAAGACCGTAAGTCAGTTTATTAACTGCATGGCCTTGAGCTAACACCGACCCTTTCCAGTGCCAGTATCGTATAAACTCTGGCTTCAATTAAGGACTCAGGAAACAGAGAACAAGGAAACTAACTATGCAATTCAGAATTGAAATGTACATACATATGCATATGAATATATTTGACAATATGAAAAAAATTGAAGTTATGTTTTGTTATGCTGATGCAGGAATAATATTTTAAAAAACTACGAACATGAAGTGTTTATATTCAGAAATGTAATCTTGAACAGATTAAAAGATATTCTTCTAGTGGGTAATGAAGCATAAAAGGTATACTGTATATATACAGGTTTAATCTATGCAGTGGTTCACAATGGGACAAAATACAAATTAAAAAGGTCAATTCTGTCTTTAACATCAACAGGATGAGAGTGTGTGTGTGTCTGTTGCCCCCCATCTAGCAAATTTTGAAACAAAGAAACCTTCTGAGAGTAACCTGCTCAAGTCTGGTTGCCTACGTTCCTAACCTGACAAATGTTAGACTGATCAGAACTGAGACAAACACTGACAAATGCTGACACTATGTCTCCAGCACAACCTTGTGTGGGTATGTGATGTTAGAAGATGTTATCACCTTGCAGCCTGCTGAGGGAGACAGCCAACTCAAGCAGAGTTGTCTTGTGGGATCACGGATGCCTTAAAAATGCCTGAGCGCGGCCCACACGTGACACGGCATTCTATATTCACAATAAGATGGAGATAGTATGATGAAAATACATATTGTCTTCTCTTTGATTTTGGCTCCATGTTTATACAAGCTTTTAGGCCGTTGTATTGTCTAAATGTTTTTACGGGGTACCTTCACTTCTACTGAAATCACCTGCTTTGCTAAATGAACAGCAGCAATTACTTATGTTGACAGACTTCCTTTCAAAAACCAGAGGAAACTATTAATCAATGCTTCCTTAAGTACAACAAGAGCACAGGTGCTGTTCAGAGAGAGAGAGAGAGAGAGAGAGAGAGAGAGAGAGAGAGAGAGAGAGAGAGAACAGAGCTTAGGATGCAACCTATGCAAATGAGCCCTCCTTAATTTGCTTTCAAATGGCAAATGATTTTCTACGGCTGACTGACTTATCGGGCTCAGACACGGCAGGGTGTGTTGTTCTGTGTCCTCACCTTGGCACAGCAATCACAGAAAACACACACTCCCATGCTGTACACTTGCACCCTCTACTTCACACAGCAGCCATTACAGGAGTTGGAGGAGGAGTGAGAAGAGAGGTGGTGGTGGTGCTGCCCACGTGTGTGTGTGTGTTGTGAGGGGGGGCAACAAACCCTCCCTGATATAATTAGTTTTCTCCGCTGCACCTAATTAACCTTTGTCTGTGTGGCACTTACGCATCTCATTCACAAGCCAAGCGCTCTTTCATTAGCAGCGTGTTGTGTTTTTAATGTGTCTTACAAGTCATGGTGAGGTAGCTCTTTGTAATCTTCAATGCCTCCATGGCACTGTTGAAGCTGGGGACTGGTGCACATATACGCACAGGAGATGAAGTGTGCTTTATGATGATTAGATTCAAAGTAGCCAAGGAAAGGGTTTGTAGTAACATGGTTTCATGCATATCAAAGGGCAAAGGGTGAGGAGGCGGATCAAACTGCATATATGGAAGGTGGATACGTACACCTGAATGTCCAGCATGATCCTCTTGTCCTCCTCGACATGAATTCCCCAGATACAGTCCTGGCCTTTATCGTAGGCTTCAGGCCAGTTAGGAGACAGCACCACTCCAGCTGAATCTGTGATCTCGCCACTACACACAGCTGGAACACACACACACACACACACATACACACACAGCTATATCAAGGTCTTGTCTACACATATACAGATATTTTTGAAAAGTAATATTTTCACACAGTTTTAGGTCACTAAAACTGAGATTTTTAAGAACACCTTCTATGGGGCAGCTGTATCTAAAAGGTAGTGTTTAGGAAACAATGACATCATCAACTCAATTCATGCATGCCCATTGGTGCTTTGCAGTGATGGAATGTAACTAAGTACATTTACTTAAGTACTGTACTTAAGTAATATTAATATCTCCTCTGACTCCTCACATTCTCTAAATGGAGAATATGAACTTCTGCCCTCCAGCAGGAAATTTAGAATCCCTCCATTTAAATGCAACAGGCTGAAGAACTCTTTCATATGTCAGTCTAACCCAGACCTGCCAACCTTGAAGAAATGTTATGAGTACAGTTTTTTTGAGGCAGTTTAGTATATTGTTTTTTCCGGTTTTGTCTGTAGCAGTAATGGATTCGGTGAAACGTTGTGGTTAGCCTACTTGTAAAGGACATCAACATAGTGCTTGTTGGTTTTTATTTACTATGTATTATTTTAGATATTTTATTTTGACACTTCCTGTTAAACGGATGTATTTTATTCTGAAAGGGTTTGGTAAACGGAAAAGGAGCGAATGGACGGTAAATTGATTGAGGAAGGTAAACAAGCATCACATGGATATAAGGAAATTCACGGATAAAGGAAAATAACTACGGAGTTGAACTATACTACAAGAGTGATTTAGTAGCCGGTTGAAAGTGGCAACAAGGTAAAGGCTTATGGTACATTTATGTTTGTGTTGAAATTTAAGTTCGTTTTATGGAAAGTAAAGCTAAATGCCACAGGCTAATTATAGATGTATGGACTAATGGCTTTTCATTTGTTTTTATTTTAGCTCTTACGTTGTTGTTGTTGGTCATAAAGAATTGCTTCGAGGAATAAAATACTTCAGACCACCACCAGTAAAAGCTTCATTAATTTTAACTGGCGCTACACTACCATTTGCAACACACACAGTAACTTTGATGAGTGGTTAACAACACTGTCGGGTAAACTCAACGTCTTAATTTGACCTTTTCAATGCTGTTTGCATTGGCTGAGAACTATAGGGATGCAGGCGACAAGCAGTGACAGCAAGCGGGCGAAGAGGGATGGTTATCCGGCCACCCTGGCTTGCTTGAGGCACTGAATTGAATTGAACGTGCGAAGCATTTGGCTCGAGGGGCAGGTGGGCAAGGGTGTTAAAATGTAGCGCTCTGATTGGCCAAAAGCTTTTCACTCCACTTCCACGCAGATTGTTGTGGCTCAGGGGCAGAATCAACTTCATAGATTCAACTTGCATAGAAACTGAAACCGGTGAACTCGAGATGCAACAAAATGCGTACCTGGAGAGCAGCAAGTCGTACAAGCGTACTTAAGGGTCAAAATGCGTGCCGAGTACGAAAAACGCGTACATGTTGGCAGGTCTGCTGTATTATTGTGCTGCTCATTTAGCGCTGAATCCGGGGGTGTTATATGATATGTTTTCCAATCATGACTGTTTGATATGCTTTATACATCCAGGAATATAAGTCAAGTGTGTTACTGTATGTTTTTGTGTGTTAATTTCTTGAACAGAACTGCTTAAGGATGCAAAATGAATTTCAGTGTACACTAACAATAAAGTTGGTTCATATCATAGAATTTAGGCAAAATCGCCTAAATTTTCTGCTCCTTTATACTTCAACTCTTGGAAGCAATATTGTACTTTTACTCCACTGCATTTATTTGATCATTTTAGTTACTAGTTACTTTGCAGATTGCATGCTGCATTTGAGCCAATGTAATACCTTTTTAAATCAGCCATCAGAAATCCCATCTGATCATCCAATCATCCGATCATCCGATCCCAAAATCTGCCAGGCTGGTAATCGGTCGACCCAAATTATACAGTACATACATACATGTAAATATATGTGTAATTTTTGTTTTACTTGTACTTTATATATATTTTATATGTATATATGTATATATATATATATATATATATATATATATATACATATATATATATATATATATTTGAATATTTATTGCCGGAAAAGGTTAGCACTGCTTGGCTGTGTGCCATGTGTGTCTTATACATATGCATATACTAACATTTTTAGGTACACAAATCATTTTTTTTTTTTTTTTTAAATAGAGCTTGTAGAAAAGTGCAGAATAAAAGTATAACTTTTCCTTGAAAACATTATTATGATTGTGAATTAATCATTTAAAAAAAATGTGTCAGGGCCGAAATGATTGTTTTGTTAATCTCTACGTAAGGAGTCTGACCGTTGGTTCAAGCTCATAACAAGGTTTGTTTCAATAGTTTGTGTCAATAGTATAACACTGTTGGTATATGTGTTTCGTCAGCAATCAAGAGTCTTGGCAGCTGCCAGTTTGTGGAAAAATGTAAAAATGGCCGATTGGACATTTAGCGTTCATTGTACGAACAGTGCAGTTCACTCATTCCAAGTACTCTGCAAACAAAGGAGGAGCAAGACCGGGGTGTACATTATTCAGCTTTTATTCTTTGGAGTAAGCTGAAGTAGTTTTGGGGGCTGTAAAGCCACGTCCAGGTAGCCACATTCAGGCTGCAGAATACGTGAAAAGGGGGAGATGGAATGCCACATTTCGTGGCTGAATGTTATCAATTACACCTTTAAATAAATATAGTTGAAGACATAGGTGTCAAATCACTATACACAAACAAACAAACAATAAATAAATAAATAAATAACCAATTATTGTTTGTGTTGTTAAGTCACTAAAGCCAAAGGAAAATAAGCTCACTATTCATGCTCAGAATGAGTAGTGAGCATTCTCTGGTATGCAATGTATGGTTGATTTAGAATGTATTGCCACCTCCTGGCCTGGTGTGCTTGTATCAGTGTTTGGAATCATATGCATGTTCTTGTGTGTATAGAGATATTTTCTAAAATGACAGATTTTTTTTTTTTTTTTTAAAGAGGTGGAAAATATCTCTTTTCAAAAATAACCATATGTAGATAAGGCCTTTTACAGGCAATGCTGACTAAAGCTTACATTCTTAAATATTGAGTACTATCTAAACACAGGCAATCAGATAAACATTTTGTCTGAATAAGATGTGGTCTAAAACTGGCAGAATTTAGATTAAGATCCAGAACCATCTGATCAGTGCATGAGAAAACAAGTTCTCCCATCTGACCATAAATTCAATGCCTCAAAAGTATGAGGTGTAATACCCAGCCCCACATGGCAGCAGGCTGCGGAGACATTGAGTGTTCGTAATGGGTTTAAAAAGGTATACACTACCATAATGCTCAGCAGTCTAAACTCCCCTTGTTGCTAGGTTTGGGGGTCAATGCTGAGACATAGTAATATGTCAATCAACAAATACCATTTATAGTGGAACAAATGACCTCAATCTGAAGAAAAGCCAATACACAGTAAAAACTTGACCATATACATGGAAACTCAGAGACGCCTTCCCTGTGCTCAGGCTTCTTGGTCAGATGTTATCTGATTTAACACACTTTGAAAGGTCAGCAGCAGCAAAGGGTTGGCGTTCAGATATTTAAAACATTAAGAACAAGGGCAAGGTATTTAACTTGCAGGTTGCCAAAAGTCCAAGGTAGCATACAACAAGGTTTTGTATCATCACTCTTTCCAGAAGAAAACTGGGAATTTTGACTTGTCTACCTGTATCCTGAGGAGGATCGAACCTTTCCAATAAAATCCAAGCCCAAACTCACCTGACAGCAACTCAACCTGAAGAAACCTATAGGAAATGGGCCTATACAAAACCGAACTGCAATTCCTTCTGTTTAATTTACAATTATAGCAAATGTCATTCACTACACTTGACCCTCAAGTTAGCTAAATACCTAAAATAAATGTACAAAGAATGATTTAAACTGGATATAATTAAATGTAGATGGGTCACTTCTTTTCTTTGACAGACATACAGACCTCTGCAGGCAGGCTCAGTCTCATTCCACTGGGGATTGTCGGGGTCCATGCATTCAATGGTTACAGATCCCTGTTCCAGAGTGTAGCCAGGGTCACAGGCAAACTCCACTACAGCTCCCACTGCCCAAGTGTTGTCGCTACTGGTCAGGTTACCGTACTTCACAAAAGGTTGGTAGCAGTGGCCCGCTGCAAAGGCTGTAGTACAAAGACATTTTCAGTGTTGGACTTGATATATGGTCTTGTAATCAAAAGCAAGTGAGACAAGTTTGCATCTTCATAAACTATATGGCTATGACTACTGCTTGAAGGGGAAAAAAACAAGTGCCCGTACTCCCTTTTACATGTTGGTGAGCTTGGTGTAAAAACACATAGATTATCAGTGTGTTTTTTTTCTGATTCACTCGTGGCATGCAGAATGCCAAAAGCACCTGCAGTCTTTCACTCTACACTTGGCTTTTACACTTAATTCTGTGAAAGGTTTTTGTTCATTGTATTGTTTAATCCATAATGCACTGACAGTCCACAGCAGGTGAAAGTTGATCACTGATGCAAAGCTGTTCTTGGCTTTGGGCAGTTACTGAGCTTAGATCTTTTTATATGACATCCCTTTGTGTGTTTTTATAATTAATGCTTTCTGATAAAGTTTGATGCAATTCTTTCTGTGACAATAAGCAAGAGCCTACATGACCTTATCATGACAAACACCACATTATAATTTGCTGTACCTTAATAATAGCTCTTATGGTTACCTTGATACCTGGCAGCAATGCCAGTTGATGTGCCTGTAGCATCTGTGGTCAGCTCAATGAAGAGATGCCTGGATGTGCTGAGTAGACCTTCATTGGGCAGATACTCCACCTCATATGAATCATACAGGGTAGCTGCATCTATGCTGTTACCATTCTTGATCAGCAGCCTAGAAGAAAGGCAACAGAGAAACATTTAGCAGGAATCTTCCTGGTGATGAAATCAATACCTGGGCTACTTTGGAATTTGTAAAACCATACCTGAAAACTGTATTTTACATTCAAGCTGCATGAAACATAAATACTTTTGTATTACCAATTGATCAAAGTACCATGTGTAATGTGAAAGAAGCTACTCATAGTGATGGGACCCACAGAGAATTATGACAGAGAATTATCACCAACTTTGCAACTTCACTGAGCTTTTATAACTCATTGTTATGAAATTTTCAGCAAACTCTGTTCTTAAAAACATTGTTCCTAGCAGCAGCAGCAGCCGCAGCAGGTATTTTCAGTCACAGAGTTGTGCCTACATTAGAGAAACAAAAAACCTATTTCATACAGTGGAGTGTTGATGATGAACTGAGTCTCACAGCCTGAAGAATGAAGCTGCTCTGTAGTCTGGTATTATAACAGCAGATACTTCTGTATCTTTTTCCAGATGGCAGCAGGGTGAACTGACTGTGGCTGGGCTAGGTGTTGTCTTTTAGTATTCTTTGGGCTCTGTGCATACATCTCACTTCACTGATATCACTGAAAGTTGAATTTGGCTCTGAAATTCAGCCTTCTTGAGTTTACTTAGGAAGTAGAGCCTTTTCTTTGAAATAGATAAATGAAATCAGGTTTGCAAAGCTGTGATTTTGAAATCAGAGACTGTTGAGCCCACATATTTACAGACCTATCTCCACCTCAATGCCATGGATCAAGCTGCTGTACGCAACAGACGGGCCGTGTTCCGAGTGCAGAGCGAGTGCAGGACTACAGCGAGACAAGGAGCGGTGTACTCTGTGTGTGTGTGTTACATTGATGCTTGGTTCAAACACACAGTCAAAGTGGATGGACAGTGTTTACCTCATGTCAAACTTTTAATGTGAAGATGTGGAACATATTATCACCAATTTATGGCTGCTGTTTACATTAACCCTAATGCAAATTTAAAAAATCAGGTGTTTATGTATTTATGTATATAAATAACTGTATATATGTTCTACATTTGTGTAGCATGAAGGAGTTTACAAGCTTTCATTTTGTAATGCAACCCTGTGTTGTATAATGACGAATAAATCACCTTGAACCTTGATCTCTGTCAAAGGGGGGCAGGTCTCTGACGTCACAGGCACAAACTTTACACCTTTCGTACTAAATCTCTCCTGTCTTAATTGTTTTGTTTCTTCGTCTTTATTTCTTTCTAATGAGTTAACAGAGTTTCCCCACATGTCTTATGCTCCACAAATCTTTTGAATGAACAGGATATCATGCACTGAATATTAACCTGATAGTGTTGCACAGATTCATAGATAACAATCAATTGACAAAATGGTAATTATTATGACACGTGAAGTTTGCATTTCTAGATTGTGTTAACTGTGAATAAACCTGTTCATTAAATTAATATTGTTCCAGCATGAAACTCAACACACTGAGATACTACTTAGAGCAAACCTTGGACCATGAGATACTGGCCCATAAAAGGGCTGGTGTTAGGCTGGTCAAATATACGACCAGTGAAATCAGGTGATAAATTATTAAACTAGCTTCCTCTTAGGTTCTTCACTCCTTTAGTCTTGTTTCTCGAGCAAACAGGATGGTTCCCCGTCCTTCTTCACTCTGCTGACATTGCAGCATGACTCTTCAGATAATCAGACAACAGTTTAACCACATAATCTCAATCTCTTTATTTTGAGGTAAAATCTAAAATTGGTAATAATCTCTCATCGAACAGGAAGCTACACAACTGCAGCACTGTAAATCAAAGTTTTAGCATGAAGTCGGTGTGTGAACTATGATGGATGTTAATAACTCAGTTTGATTAATGATTGACCTGTTTACTCTTCACACAGCTGACAAACCTGGAGGTTTGTTTATGACCTGCCTGATTGTGTTTCCACAGTGTTATTATTGCTAATAGAAATGATGTCCAAATCTATGGAAATAAGATCCATATTGAAATAAAAAAAGGCTTATCCTTTAAATATCCCATTTACAATCATTACTTACACCCTATAGAAGTAGGGTCATCCAGAGTTCTACTCATGTTACAAAGCTAATGCTTCATGTCTTCTCATGTCATCTGCGGTTGGGAGGTCTATTTAAGCAGTAAATTTATCCGTAACGTGTCCAAGCATGTTTGAGCCCCAAAATCCAGTTTGTTTAACTAGTGTGGGCGCTCCGTACCGTGCTCAAACACAGTACACTTTCTTGGTCCTGGCACAGTTGGAAGAGGTGTGCTTCGGCATGGTTGCTCATGCATGGACACAAGCACAGGTACTCAAGGTTCACAGCCAAGTGGCCAACTTTACAGCAGAAATAAACATGGTTTCAGCCTGGTATAGAAAATAGTTTTGGTCTCCACACCTAATTTATCCCTTCATTCATTAGCCGGGAGCCAGGTGGAGTCAGGCACCACCAAGACGGCGACGGCCAGTACCATCCACTTTGAGTTTCTTTCTGACTCCTCAGCCAGCCAAACATCTGGGTGACATTACGGTGGCTCTGTCCACTACTTCAAACATTCAGTGGTCACAGCCCTCTACAAATATTAGCTTCCTGCTTCAAGGCACTACTGATTTAGATGAAAATGGATATTTTTATGGAGAAATTTATGGAATTTCCTGATGGACAGAACCCGCTAACTGATATTTTTATTGAAGCTGGTGATTTTATTCAAACAGACCTCAAAACTGTTTTTCCACCAGCATGTCAACACCATCAGGGGTTCTAGCTTCTCCTGCCAACTTACTCCCAGCTGATGAAAAGGGTCAAACCATCAACCTTGAGAGTTGTTAAAACTATTCAATGAGCCGAATTTGTTGTGGTTTGAAAAAAAAAGTAATTAAAGTAATCCATCAAAGACATCGTAATGTTCATTTGATCTAGCTTAGAAACTATATTCCAAAGTCATTGAAGTGGTACGTATGAAATGACAAAAAAGCAGGTGGCTTTTGACAAGAGAATCTTGTCTTTGAAAAGCCAGTCGACCTCCGCTCATTACACAACCACCTATCACACTTGTGCCAATACTCTATGTTCTCCATGTGATTACTTCCTATTCCTCAGAGCTGTCCAGATGTCTCTTCACATCTGAGGTCTATATTTATAGGACAAGTGTAAGAGCAGCCGGAGCAGCTATTGGCTGGTATGAAAAATTGATTATTCAGCTAATTTTCCCCCTGTGGCGCTTCCATTCAGTGCTCTGTAATGAGAGCCCCATATTGCTAAAATGACACTCTACTGTCACCACAGTGAGCAGCACTGACAGCCAGTTGTTATCCTGTGGAGTCCTCAGAAATAATGTTCTTAAGCACGAGAGGCCAAATAATTGAACATAACTGAAGTAATGTGCACAAGACAAAGTTAATACATCTCACTGACTACAATAGGATCAATTTGCATAATCCATAACAGTAATAGATGTAAACATATAAAGACAGAGAACAACAAAACACTCATTCCCAATTTCATGAAATTGTCCAGTTAATGTAATGGACTTGAAGTGTACATTAGGTATTGTTATATGTACAGAAGATGATTTGTACTGCACTGCATACTAGAGACATACACCAGAGCCAGATTAGACATAACTCTGACACACTGCTTGGAAAACATCTGTTTGGAGCAAGCACCATTGTGCAATTTTGGTAAAGTTGCAGGACAGCCTGAAACAGCATCGACTAGTAAATATTGATCCACATGTGTCTGTTATAAAGACGAAAAATAAAAAATTGCAATCTGTAGGTGTATAGGTAACCAAGAGTAATGATGCACAAACCCACAAATAGCAGAGGAAAGAGTGAGTACAATAAAACCCTTTGCTGAAAACATTCTGCAAAACACTGAACTTTTCCTTTAAAGTTGACTGTGTTCATAGAAATCTGGGTCACTACTCCCAGCGTGTAATCACACTATAAGGAGGAAGAAGAAGAATCACACAAAAAGAAAGAACACAACATAAACGTAAGTCCTGCTTACCGATCATCATCCTCAGCCAGCGCCACCTTCTCAAAATGGATATGTAGTCTCTGGCCCTCCGGGGCCTCCAGCAGCCAGTGGCAGGTCAGGTTGTTGCTGTAGTTGCTGGGAAAACCAGGGGAGACGATCCGGCCGACTGTGACGTTTCTGATCAAACCACCACATGCAGCTGAGAGAGGAGAAGATGAAATGCAAGACTGACCTTGATTTTTCACATTGAAAATACACTGAAAGTCAAACAAATTCACTAACTTGTGCAGAGAGAATCACATCCCTTATAAACTGACTGACCATACGTTAACCTCATTTGAGTATCGGTATAGAGAAACAGAAAGTAAAGTAAAGTCATGCTGCTATTTTTCATGATTGCAGGACTTCTAAATTAAATCCCTGTGAGATTTTGTTAAAACATTTTATCTCACCAAATCAAGTTACAAAGAACATATTAGCTGGGGGCCAATACAAATAAATAAAGCTTTGTCGCTGATAAAGGCTGAGTGCAAGGCGAATTTATTTGTCATTTTAACAACACTAGAGCTTAAAAAACAAAAAACAAAACAATCTATTTTAAAAATTAGAGTGTGCAGGATTAATTGAGGAGTCTCAAAGCCTGAGGAATGAAGCTGTTCTGTAGTCTGCTGGTATGGTAGTGGATACTTCTGTATCTTTTTCCAGATGGCAGCAGGGTGAACAGACTGTGGCTGGGGTGGGTGTTGTCGTTCAATCAATCAATCAATCAATCAATCAATCAAACTTTGTTTGTATAGCATACATCAAAGTAACACAAAGAGATTCACACAATGAGAACAATGCATACGTACATACATACAGAACAAGCAATATGAAACAAGAACTTACAGTAGGAACTGAGGGCTATCTTGAGTAAAACACATAAAACACAATCATTAATAGAACAGAGGGACAATACGCTGTCATTAAAACTTAATAAAAATGCTATAATTTAATTTAAAATAATTTACAGTACACTGGGGTCAAAAAGTCTGAGACCGCAAGCCAGAACACCCCCATCCAGCACCCGTCCTGAGGGCCACACCACCCTCTCCACCAAAGACAACTACACAGGTCCAACAATCCGAGCAAGAAGCTAAATCCCTGCATTAGTGCACACAAATCTCATGACTATCATTTCACCATGCTCTGGGCTGTGCAGACATCTCACTTCACTGATATCACTGATGTCATGTAGATGGGTGCTATGATGTTCAGCGTTGTTTTTTATCACCCGCTGCAGAGCCTTCCTGTCCTGGGCCGTGCCTGAACCATGCCAGTTTGTGAAGTTTCCAGTCAACATGCTTTCTGTTGCTCCTCTGTAAAAGTTGACCAGAGTTTGACTCCAGAATTTAGCCGTCTTAAGTTTCCTGAGGAAGTAGAGCCTCTTCGGTGCTTTTTTTTTTTACCAGGGTGATGATGTGTGATGACCAAGATAGATTGTCAGTGATGGTGATTCTGAGGAACCTAAACCTGTTCACCTGCTCTCCACCTCCACTGATGTAGACAGGGGTGTGTGTCGTCGCCTCCTTCTTTCTAAAATCAACAATCAGCTCCTTGGTTTTGCTGATGTTGAACAGCAGATTGTTCTCTGTGCATCACTCTGCAAGACTGTTGATTTCCTCCCAATATGAACTCTCATCATCGTTTGTGATGCAGCAGATGATCAGTAGAGTTCTCTTGATGTCTGGAAGTGCAGTCATGAGTGTACAGTGTGAACAGGAGGGGGCTGAGCACACAGCCCTAGGGGGATTTGATGTTGAGCACTAATTTAGAGGAGGTGTGACTGCCAATTTGTACTGTCTGAGGTCTGTGTGAGAGGATTGTGGTACTCAAGCCCAGAGTGTTAAGTTTTCCAATCAGCTTCATGCATTTGATTGTACTTCACGCAGGTGTGTGAAGACTGAGTAAGGGGCAGTAGATATGGAAAGCCTAGTTTCTCAAAGCACTTCATCAGGATGACGCTGCAGACTTTTTAGGTGCAGGGACAATGATGGCTGTCTTGAGGTAGGAGGGTCTCCTGTGAGAGTGAGATGTTAAAAATGTCAGTAATAACATCAGCTAAATTATTGGCTCATGTTTTAGTACAGGGCCAGGTATATTATCTGGACCAGGAGCCTTATTTCCACCAATCTCCACAAGATTTTTCTCACATCCGCTGTGGTTACGGACAGTGGCCGGTCCTCTGGAGGCAGAGAGGACTCTCTGGAGACAGCTATGTATTTGTTGGCGATCAAAGCGACCATAAAATGTGTTCAGCTCATCTGGCAGTGTGGCCTCACACATGATGAGCTCTCCTGCTTTTGTAACCTGTGATGTGCTGGATGGCCTGCCACATATCTTTAGTGCTGCTGGTGTTGAGGTCCCTCTTAAGTCTCTGCTGATGTCTCCTCTTTGCCTCCTTGATGCCAGTTTTCCAGGGAAATTAGCCTGCCAATAGACCAAATATAGTCCAAATATAGTAGGCTACATGTCATTGGTTACATTTTAATGAGATGTAAAAATGCCTACATGTTTTGTCCTTGTCAAATAAAGCCAAATCGTGTGCTTCATCACAGCCAACCTGGGAAACATTTCAGCCAAATGTTGCACTGACACAAGTGATTCACAACAGTACGAAACGATTTGGTACTGCTGCATTCCAAGAAGCTCACTATAAACAGTTTTCACTGGAATTGCTCTCTAACAAATCATTGCGTGTGTGTTTGGTTATATGGTATAGGTGGACAATTCACCTGAATACCCAGCAGTGCTACCCAGAAGATTCCACTGGATGGATGCGTTCCGGCTCCAGTACAGTTTTGCTCCATCATCCGTTGTCCGGCAACCCCCACCGGCTGCGTTTTGAGTCTGGCACGGCGCAGCACCGCCAGACAGCTGGAGTTGCGAGACCGAGGAGTTCCCGCAATAATTACATAATCACGCACGACCGCAGTTATAGGTATGTGTTATAAACACAACAACACGAAGTGTTCCCAACTGAAGGATTAGAAGAAGAGCTTGTGTATTTGTCTCTTTTTTGAGATTGTTGTGCTGCTGTCAACACAGAGTGTTTTATTATGAAAATTAACCTGGTGTTATTGTTGTTTCAGTGTGTGACTTCCTGTCTGCTCTGTGCTGAATTCGGCTGAATGCGCCGGCATCCAGCAGAAATAGAAGCCCTGTGTATCTGCTCCGGCAGGGACCGGACTGGAGCTGGGACGGAGCAGACACGCAACGCAGTGGAGCCAGTGGAAGTAAACACATAGACCAGAGTGAAACCTATCAGCTCCGCTGCCGTGACGGAGCGGAGCCAGACCGGACACGTATCTGGTGGAATGTAGCTCTTATAATTTGGAGTGTAACTGCATTAATTAGTGTCTAAATTACATTTTCTCTCTTTTTCTTTAAAAGTCCTCATTTACCATTTGACCTGATTTTGAGTGGATCCCAGTGTATAGGACAGCGCAACCTAGAGGTGGTGGCAGAACTGCAGTTTCATACACAGGGTCAAATTTAGTGGGCCTTTCTTCTGATTGGCTGGTTTCGTATGTGTGGGTGGTACCCACAGTATTACTGCTCTAAGGGCCACTCAGACTTCCTCCATTTAAAAAATGAAAAGTACTGAATGAGGAAAGCTGGAGCACTGCTGATTGGATTAGCTGGAGGTAACTTACAAGTACTTTGTATAATATATTTAATATGTCTACTTTGAAAAACATAAAGTCAGGTTAGCTCTCTATGCTTATTTTATATCACTTGGCCACCCTCTGTAATTAAATTGGGTCGACCTGGTTTCGGGATTGGTAGCTACAAGCTACAAGCTTAGCTATATGACTCATGGTAGGGCTAACTGTTAACTGGAAGAGATGAGAGGATGAGAAGATTTCATGTTAGACAGCTAACATGAAATGGAAACTCATATTCGTCAAAAAGAAAGGAATGATGGTTTGCTTTCTGAAATTTAAGGCTGGTGTCACAGTTGTTTGTTTTCTTTTAACAAGGTAACATTAGATGAGCTACCTAAATCTTAGCAACGTTAGCTAACATTACCTGTTAACGTAAGCTCTTGCATGTAGCCTATTCTTTTGCTGCCTGTGTGCAGAGAGGACAGGTGGACAGATGGAAAGAAACAACAGCTTAGATGTCAGCTTTTGCCACAGAATAAAGAATTTTTTTTTAATAATTTGATTGATTTTAGTTGCTTAAGTGATATCAAGTCCTGTGACACAGAAAGGATGGAAGAGTTAAAACCAGTGTGATTGAGCAACTTTCAGGCGTTGATGTGATGTTTTTAAACTGATTTCACAGTTAAACAGCATTTACTGCTAATTTAATCTTTAAACAATTTAAAAACATTTAGTGAGATGAGGAGGACAGGGGCAGGTGTTTTGGGCAACAAGCACATAGCTCATTTAGCCTGCTGTGAATGATGTGGTTTAGACTAGTTATTATTAAATATCAGACTATGACTGTTTGTTGAATTGGTTGGTTGATTGATTTTTTTTAAAAAACTCAACAAATAGAGGAGGAGCTGACTGCCTTTTCTCCTGTTGATTCACACAGTTGTGTGTCTGGCAGAGCTCTTTGAAAAGTTAATTGCTTTTTGCTAGTTATTTGAAAAATTATAAAACAATGAGACACTAATCAGATGTCAAAAGTACTGCAGTGTTAACATCACCGAGCCCTGATTGTGTTCAATGTTATAAGGGTTACGAAACAGAAATTCAAGAGCATGCAGGGAATCCAGAAAGTAGATGAGAGAAAAATCATAAGAGATGCAGTCAGATTTATCAACACATCAGAAAATCCATCTACAGCTATAGGAAAGTGTGTGTGTGTGTGTGTGTGTGTGTGTGTGTGTGTGTGCGTCTTTTTCCTAGATGATCGGGTCAAGGTGACTCATGCAGACAAAGCTTAATTAAAGCAGAGCAGGGAGAGTAAACCCAGTGGCATCCTGCCCAGCCTTTAGTAATCACACCTCAATATACCTGCTGTATGCTCTGACACACACACACACACACACACACACACACACACACACACACACACACACACAATCAAGATGGCAGAGATACAGACGCATAGCCACACAAACTCCCTTTTTTGAAATTGCTTTCAGAGAAACATTCCCTGTGCTGTGAATCAGAGTGGTCAGGAGTAAAATGGTCACTTATTATTCATCAGCCAGCCTCATCAGAGCAAAGAAAGAAAAAAAAAACATCCTCACAGTCCTGTGGGAATCTCGGTCTTTCTGTCTCTGTATCTGTCATACAAAAGGACCAGAAGGTCCAATAGATAACTCTTGGCTGCATATCCACCAAAATTGACCCAAAATGCGGAAAAAAATGAAATTGTGTGAAAAGCTAGCAGAGAGACACAATAAACACTCATAATCAGAACAAAACCAGAGGTCAGGGTTCAAAACGGCCAAGTTAACAACAGAAGAGAACGGCACAACATGCTTACACTATTATACTAATAATAGCTATGCTAAGGCTAATGATAATGCAAGTATTAAGAAAGTTTTTCTTTTTTAACTTCTGTTATGATTTTGCATGTATTGCACATTTCTAAGATTTAATGATATGTAGAAAAGATATATAATACTAATGCAACTGCTGGCATTGTTATCACTTAGCATTAGTTCATGCAGGACACGGAAGTCATACGCCCCAGCTGTAATCAGCCCACAGCCTGCCAATCGAATCATCGTTACCAATCAGTCTCACACCAATCACAGCTATTCTCACCACAAGGCGGTCCATTTAAATATGGCTCCCTCCTCACTCACAACCGCTCCTACTCAAAAGCTGCCACACACTGCTGCTGCTGGAAAGCTTGCCGCCGCCACCCCATCCTCCACCGTCTCAAGTAGAGTCCATAGAGCCCTCCATGTTTTGGCTGCTTGGTCAATTCAGGGAGCAATTTATGAGCGAAGCCATCAGCGCCAAGCATAACTGTATTTGTTGCAATAAATGATTAAACCTATGATGAGAGTGTTCCTGATTGAATGCTATTAATATAAACAATAAATAATTAATTTAAATCGTGGCTTACTGCTTAGTAATGCATCTCTTCTTATAAATAATTAGCTTGATTTTATTATGTAGGCTAGTTTAAGCTGTATGTGTATTATTATTTTAGATGTGATGTCAATTCTAATTATTCATTTTAATAGTTATAACAATAATAGTAAAGGTAACGCTCATACTTGATACATTTCTATTTACAATAATAGTTTATTGATTATGTAGTTTAAGCTGTATGTGTATTATTATTTTATATGTAATCCACAGTATGTTTTCTATCAATTGTTATTTTGTATTTACTATATCACATAGTTTAAGTTATCTTTGTATTATGGTTTATGGTGTATTGCACTGTAGGACAACAAAGTAATAATAATAAAATAAATGTAATAATAATAATAATAACAATAATTATAATAATAGATTACATTCCTGAATTTTATATTTTTAATGTATTGTACATATGTATAACATGTATTATTAATTATGTCTGTATATGAATTATTACATTACATGTATTACTATATTAAATACCTGATAAGATAAGAAAGTGTGGAAATAATAAATGTTATTCTGATAATGGAAATTTCCACTCATATTCTAAATAAATATCTTAGTCGTATCAATACATTTCCATATCGTGTATTTATCACTTTATCGTATATCTATATCTCTTTATCTATATTAATAAAAGTTACATTCTATTATTTATATTAGTTATTCTAAGTATTATGTTAAAGGGGCACTAAATAATGTCACTAAGTCATAAAAAATTAAGTTCGTTTAGTTAGTTAGTTTTAGTTTGTTTAGGCATAAAATCAGGCAGTGAAGATCTTTCTCTTCTGATTACAAATTCTTCCCCAAAATTACAAAATGCACTGTAATGCATTAAATATAGTGCATTAAAATAACCCAATGCAAAGGCTTATAATGTCAATAATAACGGTTACTATGTGTTGGAGTTATGATCTTAAATTGAATATAATTAAAACAGGAAATAAATTCCAAATGAATATATATCACCATAAATCTGACATTTTGTAAAATCTCAAAAGGTTGAATCCTTTGAGAAATACACTCAAAACTCTGATGCAGTCTTCTTGTATGTGTTGAATGAATTGTTCCATCTACCTTTTTCAGCAACAAATATGTGGATAATACTGACTGAAAATGAAACATAAAAAGTTTGCATCAGAGTTCTGGATGTGCAGCTGTAATGCATGTTATTTTCTTGAGTCATTAATCTTTACATTACGACAGAAAACAAATATTTATATTTAATAGACTATATGTAGCAGGGCTAGCTCGAATACAGTGGCAACTCTGTAATTATGTACAAAATTGTCTTTAAGTGTTTACTAATTGTCTTTTCTATAGGCTGTGGATATCAAGGATGAGCTTTGTTTGAGTTTTATCCCAGGTGTGGTGACTTTACCAAGGCAGTGTGGTTCCTTGCCACTCCAGTAGGGGGTGCTGGCGTTGCGGCAGGTCAGCACACTGGGGCCTTGCAGCTGGTAGCCAGTGAGACAGGAAAAGAAAGCCTCTCCTCTAGCGTGGAGACTGCTCACTGATACATCACCGTAGAGAGGCCGCCGGGGGAAGACACAGCTCAATACAAAGGCTGCAAAGGGACACAGATAGAGAAAGATATGAAAGAGTCAGTGTGATGGAGAGATACGAAGACAGAAATAGACAAAAAGACACAAAAAGAGGGAGAATTGAGCTGAAAAGAAGTGAAATTTTTCATCAAGAGTTGAGGCTTAGATGGAGGTTAAAAGGACCAAGTGTAGTTAAAGCTTCCTGCAAAATTCCAAGCAGAACTCCAAAAAGCTCCAAGAATTGGCTTGTTTAGGCTATAAATTGTTTTTGTTTTTGGATGGTTTGTAGCATGAGTCATCAACTCATAAATTATTCATAACTCAGGCTTTAATAACTCCTGAAGTTTAGTGTGAGTATCACTAACGGCAAAAATGGGAAAAACTGTTTGAATCTGCTAAATTGATTAAATACATTTTTAGTCACCAAGATTTCAGAAGCTGGGCAGTGAGAGTCCACTACCAGCATCACTTTAGACATTCGCCTAAACTTCAAACTGTGAAAGTGGAAGAGGCAAAAAGCTGCATTTTCAAAAAGAGAGCCCCCATCTTCAGTGGATGTTATGCCCCTGGACTTCTGGCATTGCAAATCCGAGAGCTAAACCAAAACGACTGAGATGTGTATTGAAAAATGGCTGACTCTCATTAGCAAAACAATGTGACAAATCGAGCCCAGTCACTACAAATGCTCTGTAAAACAAAAAAGAAGAAAACAGAAAAAAGGCCACTTTCATGGCTCAAATGGTAAATTTAGTATCATATACAGAGATAATTAATTCAACAGAGTCAAATCACATCAGCCACTCTGTTGTTCTTGCTCTCGCCTTTGAACTCAAATGCTGTTTTCGGTCACTAATTAATTTAAACTGGTCTACTTCGCCATTCTTTCGTTGGGTGCTGAGCTACTGTAAATGCAACTCAACACTCCCTGCACTTGTTTTACATGAAAAGCCTACCTAGAAAGGAAGGGATACGCCTCTAGCCTCTCAATGGGCAACATCTGCACCGGAAGTGTTTCACTGATGGTAGCTTAATAGTCACTGAAACAATACCTATTTGAAATAATTAGTGAATGAAAACAGTACTTCTCTTAAATCTCCTCTTGGCTTGAAGTCTTTATTTTTTCTACAACACTGAACCTGCATGACTGAATAAACAACATTCAAAGAATAACTGTCACTATCTGTTTTAAATATCGCCAAATCCTAGTTGGTGCATGAGAGTTCAATTAATAAATCAATCAATCAACCTTAATTCATATCGCACCTTTCAAACAAATCAAAATGCTTTACCGTCTAGTAGCAATTAATACGGGATATTAAAAAACTAAAATTGATTAAGAGACAGCAATAAATATGGGTTAACATGATAAGAGGAACAAAAGATTATGCAAGCAATAAAAACAATACATAACAATTTACTACACATAACAATGGATTAAAATGAAAAATGTTAATATATAATAATAATGATTAACAGTAAAATGATGATAAAACAATAAATGATAAAAAAAACAAACAAATAAAATAAAACACTAAAACCATAAACTATAACACAATTCAGAAGAGACAGACTGAATAGATAGGTTTAAGTTTAAAAGTATTGATATTTCCAGCTCCTCTCAGATCCTTCGGAAGGCTGTTCCAACACGCTCCAAGCTGTTGGAGCCATTACCATCCCAAATTGGTGATGTCAACTTTTTCAAACTGAGCTCTGCCCACTTCTAACCACTAAAAGGAACACAGAGGAAACTAGAAGTGCACTCAGAGCATGTGACTCCACCAACGCCCACCCTTTTGTACTCACTCATAGATACCAGTCATATCAATACAGCTGATAGATCAATGCATTATTCCCTGAGAAATTAACCAAAATGTTGGAATATGCCCTATCTGGCATTGTTAAAAAAAGTGGGGGGAAATTCTGGATCCGCCCCTTTATCTGGATACGCACCAAAAGTTCCCATCATCCATCCAAGTTTCTTGGAAAACTGTTCTTGGTGGAGGAAATAAAGAAAATCAGATCTGTCTAATGTTCATCCATCCATCCATCCATCCATTCATTCATTCATCCATCCATCCATCCATCCATCCATCTTCATCCACTTTCCAGCTCCTCCTGAGGGATCCAAGGCGTCCCCAAGCCAGATGAGATACGTAATCTCTCCAGTGAGTTCTGGGTGTGCCCCAGGGTCTCCAAAGATGGACTAGTAAAATGTCCAAAAAAAAGCTTTGCCTTTTTTGCTCAGCTCCCTCTTCACCACAACTGTCTGGTGCAACACCCACAATACTGCTGATGCCGCACCAAACCACCTTTTCATCATACACTCCACTTTCCCATCACTCATGACCAAGACCCAGAGATACTTAAACTCCTTCCCTTGGGGCAAGAGCTCATCCCCCAACTGGAGGGGGCAGTCCACTGTTTTCTGGCAGACAACCATGGCCACAACGTGGGACGTGTTCGACCTTGTGTCTGTTTCCAATGTGAAACAACCAAAACTGTTCTAAGTTTGGCAGAAAATGTTGTATGCATGTAAAAGTTCCCACGACTCACAGTTGGAACCTACCTGATTGAGAAAATAGTGCCACACTCAGACTGGTAAATATGACTTTATTGTTGTACTGATGGAAATAAATGACTAAATTAGTAAATTAGTTAAAGAGATTAGTTTGCATAAACAGCCAATTAAAATGGAAGCATCTAAAACTGTTATGGTTAAAAACAGAGGCATGTTACATACTAATTCATTATGCAGAGCAGTTACAGTTTATATAGCAGTTTGCTCACTAGATAAGATTATTCAACTCTGCTCAAATATTCACCACAAGCCACTCCATTGTATTAATTCACATACTGTATTTAGGACCTTATTGTTTGTAAATGTGGCAGAAACCCCATAGGCCATGGCTTTCCAAACTGTCACTATCAAATTCATTTCTAATTAAGCTGTCTGCTTCAACAGAGGGAAATAAAACGGCAAATGTCCAGTGGAAAATACACAGCAACACCACCGTGACATTTAGATTACAGTACCTGCATTCCTCTGTGGCTACCAACTGCTGGATCGGTAGGTAACATTTACACCCACCCTCACACACACACGCACAAAGCCTTGTCACTTCACTGCCAATATGTGGGGAACATGTTCAGGCTGGCTCTCAGGTGACCAGTTAACTAACTGGCTTTTTTATTGCCACTGATTTGTCTTCCTTCAGCCTCCTGGCATTCGGCCAAAATTAATAATATATTTCTGCTAAAGACACTGATCCATCTCACTCTAATTGTCCTAGTTTTATTGTTAGCCCTCGCATGGCTTGGCAGTAGCGCTGCTATTGATTTTATCTGTTGGGGACAGCGCTGTGCCTCAGGCGAGGAAAAATGTAGGGAGATTAAATAGGCCAATAAATGACAACCTACGACCTCGGCTGCTTCCAACACTCTGTTAGTGCTGAGGGATGTTTGCCAGCTCTATAGTGTCTCACAGAAACAGAGATAAGAAGAGCGGTGTTGGTCTTTATAGTATTTCTCATTAGAGCAACATCCCACACTACTGCTGCCATAGCAGCAGCTGCTGGAGCTGTGTCCTATCACTCCCTGAGCTAGTCATTACCATGGTCAGCTGTAGCTATTAATATCCAGGCCAACCAAAAACTATGAAACACACAGGCTCACTGGAGACTAGAAAGAGATAAAAGAGCCATCATGGTAGCATTGTGGCAACATCAGACCAGTGCTAACAGGAAGCTTTCACAGAGACAAATTGCCTTGGAGCAGCAAAATGACTGCTATATGCTTCATCACTATGTTGGGGTCTTCTTTGGCCTTGTGGTCATTTGTCATGTTTTGGTTTTAATGATGATTATTGATAAGCACTGCTTTTATTTTTTTTAAATTTGTTTTAATTCAGAGTACAGGCTGACCTACAGTTTAGTGTTTACATTAAGTCTACTGAATCACATGGGCCCTTTTTGTAAGCTGAGATGTATCATTAGCGATGTACAGTAAATACAGTCCCTGACCATTCAAATAGGATTCAAACCAGTTTAGCACTGTCGAGGAAACTGAGCTGTGTGCAGCTTTGTGATCGAATAATACCAAGATGGAAACCTGTCATTCAAGACCTATAATGATAACTGCACAATTGTACACAATAAAGTGTGTTTACAGGTCTTGCATAGGTACTACTGCATATGTGAAAGCCTTCCGTAGCTCCAGAGGAAGGTGCATGTAATCTGATAAATTTCCTTCAGTGATGTCACTCAGTGGCTTTGTTGCAGAGGTAGAGAGGTTTTGAAAAGCAGTCCACTGGTCTATCATTGCACTCCTATAACATTGATGGATCCATTATGGGCAGTTTAAAAACAAAAGATCAAAACCATTACAGCAGAACCAGAGATATCACCTCTTTTATTTCACTCATTCTTCTTCCCTTTCATACCTGGTGCCTACATTACCCACAATGTAACTTAGCCACTGAGTGACATTACTGGAGGTAATATATCAGATTACATGCAGCTTCCTGTGAGCCACAAAAAAGCTTTATACTACTTTTTCACATATGCAGTAATACTCCACAAGACTTGTAAACTTACTTTAATGTTGACATCTATCCAGATTGTAAAACCCACTAAGGCAATGTGATTGTGATTTTGGGCTATATAAAAATTGATTTGATTTGTGGAGTTACCCTTTAACAAGAGCAGTCTTACTGCTGTGGTGTATTTGAAATTTGGACTGGAAAAAAACACAATATTTTAGGGCCACAAAAATGTTAAGGTGTTGAAACAGCCTTTTTGAGATTTTACTTAAAGCTGGTGTAAGCATTTTAGCTAACTTCCTGTCTGTTTTGCAGTAAGCAACCCCCTCCCTCCTCTCTACGTCGCCAAATAAACGTGCAGCAGTAACTGCCAGACTCACCAGAATCGCAGCAGACAGGAGGATCCTGCTCTCTACGTGTTCACAAGCAGACATGACCGCCTGGAGTTCTCTGTCCTGATTGGATAAAGTGGGCAGGGATACAAGAACATTTCTTTTCTCTTTTACAGCATCAGTGGGGGGAGGTACACATTTTTAATCAGGGTATCACACTGCTCAGCCTCCCCAGGAAAGTTTATTTAGGGTGCTGGAAAGAAGGATCCAACCGATCGCCAAAACTCAGATGCAGGAGGAGCAATACAGATTCCATCCTTGCCATGGAATAGTAGACCAGCTCTTTATCCTTGCAGTGTTTCTGGGGGGATAATGGGAGTTTGTCCCTTTTGTCCTCATCAGTATGAGCCATCCAGTCCTCATATGACAAACTGCATCATACTGACATTTAAATAGACACTGAAACTTATACTGTATATAATGTGCATGCATTCATTTAAGAACCTTTATTGAACAATGCCCAACATACAGGTTCCACCCCTTGTAATTTACTGAACCACTTACTTCTAATTTCATAGGTGAATATGTGTTTTTATCTTGACTTTGTAAGTAGATATTTACAGGTAATCGAAGTGCCACTAGAATTGTAAAATCTCAGCTGAATTATCAGTACTTGTACTTCAGTGGGAACATTATTTCCTCTGCTGCTCCTGAGCTGCTAAACCAACACATGAGCCCCAGACCGGCCATTATCCGGCTCTGTACAACTGCTATGAGAAAATGTTGGCCTCCAGTGTATCAAATCAGGCCTCATGGCCACAGTGTAGATCACAGGGGAAGAGCAATAATTTGAGATGTTTAATGGTCCCCTGTAGCTAACAGATGTAAATTGAATTTATTTATTTTACAGCTGCATTGTGATATGGCTTTGATGTGGAATGGCTCCGCTTGGATCAAACTTCATCTCTAATCTCATTTGCTCCCTCAAAGCATTTATTTCTGCATTACTGTGAGGAGCTGCAAACACTGCAGAGATGAATGCATCTTGCAGCTCTGTTCCCGGGCTTCACTGTGGAATAGCAGTGAATAGTGGAATAGTAGGATCTCTGTGCTTGACACCAGAGTGTATCATGCTTCACTAACAGTACAGTATATATGCCGGGGGGTGGGGGTCATGGCACCAAAAGGCACAGAACCACAGATTTATACAAATGTTTCAGTGTTTTAGTTTGCCAACATTTACTCATATTTTCCCAAATTTGAGTTTTTAAGAAGTTGTCCTGGGGGCAGTGGAGTCCTGTCTTCACAGCTTGTAGCTAACAGTATCTGTCTGTCGTTTGCTGAGTGTACAGTGAGTTTCAGCTTGTTGAATGAAAACTGATGCCTCTTGCGGCTAAAAATGATGCCAATGAGAGCGATCAGAATGAGCAAAAACAGCAAAGTTGAGGGAAAAAAAATGATGCTCTTATTTGCATGAAATTAAAATAGTAAACAAGGATACTTTAGGCAGCCGTATGGTGTGACTTGGAACCCTTTTGTTAGACTTGGTGAGTTCAAATGAACATCAGAGTTTTGTGCTTTATGAAAGATAACCGTAATTGTAGAATAATATTTTAAAGGATAATTTTACACATTGAAGTATGTTTACGAGTTTTGTCGAGTACTCCTGCATAGGTGAAAAAAGTGGCTCCAGATGAAGCTGGATGGAATCTGATGAATTGCCTCCAGTGGTGTCACTCAGTGACTAAGTTGCACTATAGGTAGTGTAGGCACCTGGTAGCACCTGGTTTTGAAAAGTAAGGAGAATGCATTGAATTAAAAAGAACATATTTCCCCGGTTCTGTCTTTTTAAAACCTGGTGTCTATATTACCCACAATGTAACTTAACCACTGTGTGACATCACTGAAGGTAATGTATCAGATTACATGCAGCTTCCTCTGGAACCACACAAGGATTTATACTACTTATTCACATATGCGGTAGTACTCCACAAGACTTGTAAACTCATATTAACATGTAAAATTGGTGCAGTTACTGTTTAATTAAAATCACTGTTTAACACTAATGCTTAAAAAGGCTGGCTGGATATCCGTGTGTATATGCTGTGCAAACGTATGTTTTCTAATGGTTTCAGTAAACCCATCCAACACTTTTGGAAATATTTCAAGTCTAAACTTGGACAAATGAGAGGAGGGGGTGAAAATGCCTTGAAAACAGCATTCGAAGTGTGACATTTGTTCTGCTGTAAAATCCAACCAATATCTGTGGAATAATTTCTGTTCTGTGTGATATCAAATGAATCATATTAATAAACACAAAGCAATTAGATGTATTTGAGGAGGAGCTGCCATTATATCAGACATGGTTTTAAACAACACCTCTGATCCTGTTTTATCTATATTCCAGACACGTTCTGCACTGTCCTCATTTCACTGTGATCTACTGGGAGCAGTCTTCACAGAGAGAAAGGAAGAGAAAAACAAAGAAAAGATGGAGAAGACCTGCGGTAACTGCTCTGAGGAGAGTCCACTGGGGCTCCATCCTCAAGAGGCCATCAACTATGATAAATAGCCAGCAGGAAAGAGAGGATGAAGGCACAGAAACACCCACATAGAGATCATTTATAAAGCAGAGTAGCACAGATGATGCAGGATGAGTCTAATAGCAAAGAACGAGGGAAGAAACAAATTGCTGGCAGACTGTGGTCTAATCTATGTTGCAGTGAAAACACAGCTCTCTTCTTTATTCCCCCACTCCCTGTGAGTCAATAAGCCAACGAGGGGGCTTCAAACATACAGTACAACCCCAACAACCACCCTCCACCCCCTTGCAATCCATTTTATTTATGCTTTATTGCAGCGGCCCCTCAGCTTAGCAGGGGCCTGTGGCTGCAGGACGTGGACATGCTGTTACAGCAAGATCACCCTGCCATTTCTCTTTCAATTAGCCTTACATGGTATGGAGCACTCGACCTCCCACCCACAGGTAAATCACCCAGTAGCAGTTGGAGCTCTTGTCCTCTGACGGCCAGCTGCTCTATGGGCCAATGACAGGACATATGGGGTTCGTAATGACAGGGACAGAAAAGAAACTCATGAAGGTAACAACAAGCAGCTGATGCTACCGTATTTTAAATGCAGCCCACCATTGTGAATTCTCCAATTACACACTATCCAGACCACTAATGAGCATTAGTTTTTGTGTCAAAATACAGTGGGTTTCTATTTTGACCCTGCTAGCATGAAAAAGGCAGTACATTTGTCAGTGGTCCAAGGCAAGACATTTAAACGCCAGCCTGATTGCCATGGAAGCTGGTATGTTGCATATGTTCTCAAGAAAATTGTTATTCAAATATGCTAGAATATTGTTTTCAGTGATGTATTATTTTCAGTTGCTACTTTGCTGTTTTCTTCAATTGCTCACACCACAGCCTCGCTCATCCAAAAGAAGGAACAATCCATGGACAAATAGTGTGTTGATTTTTTTTTTTCCCAGTTTCATTTCACTGTGCCAGTTAAAAGATATCAATGTATCAATACATAGAAGTATATAATGCTTATGAGCTGCCACAAATAACATTTCAAATTGAATTAACAATGTTTATAATGCATTTGTGGAATATGTGAAATCGTGTTAAGACCTCAGCTGCATGCTGGCAACAAGAGCATGCATGGAGAAAAGGACTTCCTTTGTGTCCTGACCCAACAAAGTCAGGACTGAAGAAACTGAAGATCACCTGCACACCTTCCCAAAGGGTGCATGAAACAGAGAGAGAGAGAGAGAGATACAGGACCCCACGCCACGCCGACTGATTGGAAGAAGGCCTCCTCCTTCTTCATCCTGATCGGACCCAACTTCTCCTCCTTCCCCTGCAGCCTCGTCCGTGATAACAAACTTCCCAAGGGTTGAATAATATGGTTGATGGTTTACAGGTTCCATAAGTGTAGGCTATGATAAGAAGTACTAAGTTCAAACTTCGATTTCCTGCTTTCTTCCCAGTCACTCTCAATACTCTCAGCTTTGAACAATGCAGGCACAGTCTGTTTTAAGGTTCCTCACGTTCTGGTTTCTATAGTGTGAACACAGCTCCATTCACACCTGGTCCAACCACTGAACCTCTTTGTTCGTGTTTAGTGTCTTGTCACTGTACTCTAGTTTGTGTTTGTTGTTGTCATGTTTTTTTTAGATTAGTGACTAAATGTTTGACTATAAAGTCTTTGTTTGTGGTTTCTGTATGTTTTACGATTGTAATTCAAGTAGAGCATTAGCAAAATTGCAATCAATTATTTCCACTAAATTAATTTGTGTGTTAATAGGCCTATTTCTGACTGTACAACAAGAGTTAATTGGTGTTATTGAATGAACAAGGCTGTTATCTTGCTGGATGAATAATTATTTTATTAGAACCATACTAATACTTATTATAATCTTACACCCTTACACACAGACGTTTGCTCGCCTCTGTTGTGGTTCTGATACTAAAGAGTAACTAACAGGAGAACGTTTGTATGTACTGTAACTAAAGAAAACACAGGCAAATAGACATCTACAAAAACATCTACAAAATAGGAAACCATCCTCAAACATCAATTTGACAACACTTGTGCAGCATTTAGTAAATACGCTGCAAATACACACAACACAACCAAATATACAAATGTGCTACAATGGCCCAAAACACGTGCAAATACAGAAACAATACAATGTCAAAAACACAAACCCAGTAAGCACAAGCAACAAAAAATGCTGCATATCCACAGCGAAAATGCTCCAGGCCTTTGGGGGAGCTCTCTCTAGATATGAAGCCCTGCCTTGTATATAGACCTTTTTTTCAAATATAGGCCTGGTTCACTGCAAGTGAGGTAATTGAAACCAGAAACAGTTCCAGATGATTTCCATGATCACCAGAGAATGATTCCTTTTGGTGACCTGCTGACCTTTTCTTTAGCACCACCTTTCATCAAGGTCAACATTTTGATGTGATCAATTGTCCTAGTATGTTAATGACTAATGGCTAGAAAACATTACTCTGGATATCCTTTGACCCTCTTTCCAACCTTTCTCTCGTGCGACCATCATAGGTGTACAGAGAAAATATCAATTGGACTGGTAAAGTGTTTTCCATTATAAAAACTTGTTTTATTAAGGGTTCAGGACATTGCAAGTATGTTGTCCACTAAGTCCTGAGTTAGGGTTAGGGTTTAGAATGTTAATGCGTTGATTTGCTTAAGATTTGCAGCCATTTTGGTCACTAATAAATGAAATTAGATTACACTAAAGCCTCTTATCTTTTTACTGTAGAATGATTAGTTTTGTTGTTTACACTATAAAAAGTTGTGGATGGAACCAAAAGAACCTCTCCATGCCTTCTTGTTTTTCGTTACCCTTCATTTGGCTTCCTAACCCACTCATCTGATACTAAAAGGTGCACTTAAAACACTGCAGACCACTGAACAACCAGAGCAGTCTCGTCTTCTGCGCTCCGATCTAAGATTTTCCATTGGTTTTTTTTATCAGCAGTCTTTAGTCCTTCTGCCTGCAGCCTTTTCCCAAGCAAAGCTTGTCTCCTTGTTGAAATATAAAGCGCATACTGAGAAGAAAGTTCACAAAATGTATGTGCTGAATGTAGGGAGTGTGTGGTTGAGCAAGAGAGAGTGAGTGGCAATAAGGACGCAGAGGAAATAAAAAGGTTAGCAGTTTGTAAATGTTGTTAATCTAGCAGTAATGTACAGTATAGGTCAGTGTGTCAGCTAATATATGCAGCAGCTTCTCAAGAGTTAAGACCAGTCTCCCCTGTTGTTTTATAACTGCTGGAAAAGTGAAAGGAGGTTACCTCCAAAGCCCTGAGGGTAACATCCCTAAACAACCCCCTGCAATGGAAATGCAAAACACATCTAGGGGTTAGGTATATTAATTACGGTTGTGTGAGGGTTCAAGAGTTTGAAAGTACTTTGGTGGAAATTAGGCTTAAGGGTGTTTTCACACTTGGTCCCTTTCAGCACCCCAAACAAACTCAGAGAGATTAGTCAATAGTACTTTTGGGAGGTTCACTCATGCAAAAAAAATAAGACCCCTCTGAAATAAACCGTACTTCAACCTCCTTGGGAAGTGGTCTGATGGTTTGCATCAAGCACAAAGTCATCCAGGTTTGTTTCGCACTTTGCCATTGTATTTTAACCCTCTAGGGTAGCATGAACCATTGCCGCCAACACAAGCAAGGCTTGTGGATGAGGAGTAGTCTGTTCTGAAGAAGAAACTCCTGCACTTGAATGAAGAACACATTAAAGCGCCACTCCAGCCAGTGTTTCTTCCTGTCTAGAATAGGGGTGTGGTTAAGAGTCATAAGTAATCATTACCATTGCAACCAGACTGCCATTCTAGCAAGATCAGTATCTATAGCATGGATAGCAATAGCATGAATATTATCAGGGGTAGTGATAGCGGTCACTTTTCAAATGAGGACTTGGGTATTGAGGAGCTGCAGAGTTTGTTAATGGAGAAGCTGTAACCTGCACTGTACATTTACTGCCACTAGACAACTTCACTGCTTATCTTTCCATCTGCTCCGGGCCGCCAATACCTGTCTGCTCTGACTGCAGCCACCATTGTTCTCTCTCTTTCTCTCGCTCAACAACACCCATACACACACTGCCTTATTCCTTAATGGAGCAAGGCTACTCTAACACCAGATATGCTTAATCCAATAGCTCACATTTTAGGAGACGCTGTATGTGCTTTCTTTAGCTTCTCAAACGTCCTTCTCAGTGTACCAAGCTTGGAGGATGATGCATGACCCACAAATTCCACTATAGTCATACATCATTGTCCCATTTTAGAAACAGCTTACATTTTTTAACTTTGAGACACAAAATTAAGCTTTGTCAAAAAGTATTTAGCAAAGTGTGTGGCTCATCAACAATGCTAGGAAAGGACTCCATGCCAAAATAAAATGGAGTGGGACAACTGTCTACGACACAGAAAAAGGTTGAGGTTTTCCTCCAATTTCTTTGTTCATATAAGCTCTTCAAAAATATCTCAAAAAAATCTGAAAAACAATAGTAAGTAATAAATTCATGGCAAATAAGTAATAATAGTAGCTACTAAAAATGAGTACAAGGTTTGTAAAAAAGACAATTTAGGTTAGGTTTCAAAGGTTTGGAATACTTGAATTCAAGAAAGAAAAGAATCATAACACAATTAATATTCCCTATTCTTGACTATGCAGACATTATCTACCAGAACACCACAGAAGCAAATCTTCGTCCTCTCACCGTGCTTTATAACAGCCTCTGTAGATTTGTTCTGAGATGTCCTTACAGAACTCATCACTGTAATCTTTATCAATCTCTGAATTAGTTAACCCCAAAAGCCAGAAGATTTTTTCACTGGTCACTATTAATTTTTAAATGCATTCACTTTAATCTTCCTTCATACTTAAAACAATTTCTAATTCCTTACAGTATACAATACAACCTAAGACATACTGATCACCTCTTTTTCCGCACTCCTAGAATATTTAAAGAATTTGGTCGCCCTTAATTCCAGTTCAAAGCTCCATCTGATTGGAATAATCTCCCATGCCCGCTTAGGTCTACTACTTCTCTTCATGGTTTCAAAGCATTACTTCTAACCCATTTGCAAACTCCTTGTTCTTGTTTCTGATTTTGTTTGTTCTTGTTTTTATTTATTCTCTTTTTTCTTTTTATTTTATTCTCATTTCTCATTCATTTTCTCACTTATATTATTGTTGTATCCTATATATTTTTCATATAAACTGATATTCCTGTAACTTTCTTTTTCCCACTTGTAAGCACGGATACTGCTAAATTGATTACTGAACTGAGATTTGGCTGTCAGTGGATTAGCTGGGGTTTGGAGAGCCTTGTCTGTGTCTGTGTGAGTGTGTGTGTGCATGTATAAGTCCTGTAATGTGTTTCACTGTTTTTTTTGTTTGTTTTGGCTTTGTACTATATGTATCATTTTGTGGAAGGACCCCCTCGAAAATGAGATGATTCATCTCAAGGGGCTATCCTGAATAAATAAATTCAAATCTGTTATGTTGAAAATCAAGGTATATATATGTATATATATATATATATATATATATATATATATATATATATATATATATATATATATATATATACATATATATATATATATATATACTGTATATGTACACACACACACACATACATACATATGTATATACACCGATCAGGCATAACATTATGACCACCTGCCTAATATTGTGAAGGTTCCCCTTGTGCAGCCAAAACAGCTCTGACCCGTCAAGACATGGACTTAAGACCTCTGAGGGTGTCCTGTGGAGTCTGGCACCAGGGAGTTTTATAGTGGATCCTCTGGGTCCTGTATGTTGGGGGGTGGGGCCTCCATGGATCAGACCTGTCAGTGGTTTTAATGTTGTGGCTGATAGGTGTATACACCTATCAGCTGCAATGTTGTGGCTGATAGGTGTATACACCTATCAGCTGCAATGTTGTGGCTGATAGGTGTATACACCTATCAGCCACAACATTAAAACCACAGGTGACGTGAATAACATTGATCATCTCATCACAATGCGATGTTCTGCTGGGAAACCTTGGGTGCTGGCATTCATGTGAATGCCACTTGACACACACCACCCATCCAAACACTGTTGTGGACCAAGTACACCCCCTCATCACAACAACACTACCCGATGGCAGTGGCCCCCCAGCAGGAGAATGTGCCCTGACACACCGCAAACACTGCTCAGGAACAGCTCGAGGAACACAATGAAGGGCCCAAGGTGTTGACCGGGCCTCCAAATTCCCCAGATCCCAATCTGATCGAGCATCTGTGAGACGTGCTGGAGCAGGTCTGATCCATGGAGGCCCCAGCCCCCAACATACAGGACCCAGAGGATCCACTATAAAACGCCCTGGTGCCAGACTCCACAGGACACCCTCAGAGGTCTTAAGTCCATGTCTTGACGGGTCAGAGCTGTTTTGGCTGCACAAGGGGAACCTTCACAATATTAGGCAGGTGGTCATAATGTTATGCCTGATCGGTGTACATATAAACCTTGATTGTCAACATAATCTGGTGTTTTATTCACACAACCTCTCATTTAAAACTCTTCTAATATCTAATTATCCCTTGGTCATCCTGGCAATGAAATTATTGAGCATTACAGCAACATTATCTAACCAGTTTATGTTAAAGTACCAATGTACTTACATCATCACTTGACGATGTAAGTACATTGGTACTTACATCATCACTTGACATGGTCCCCAAAAGGGTAACTTTATTCCATTATCCCCTTAACATAGGAGATAATGGAATAAAGTTACCCTTTTGGGGACCATGTCAAGAGGGTTGTGCGTTGGGGGGCAAGGGAAGAGAATAAAACACGGCTTTGTTTTAGTCTAACATGCTGGTGCTCAACTGCGACCACTAGTGGTGCTCAATTTGGCATTTAGGACCTTTAAAATAACAGCTTCCACATCATTTTTATGGTACAGTTACTTGTAATAGGGAATGGTGTCTCTGTCTCAGCCACTTGGCCCCCCTAGTGCCTATTTTCTGCGCTATGTAACTTAAGTGAGAGGGTAGGATAGTGCGTAACGCTTGACAGCAGTACATCACACACAGCACCAACTATCAGTGATTTTGGTGAAACTGGATCAAGTCCTCCAGCTGCTCTGCCTTGACTCTGTGATTTGCAGAATTACCTGAAAGCAACTTGTAACATAGGCTGTTAGCTACGCAAGCTGACTTTGCTTAGAGGACCGCCGGGAAGTGTTGGTGTTTATCACAGCAGCTTTGTGCCACTGGGAGGAGGTTTTCAGGTCTGGGGCTGGAATGTGCAACAGAACCTGAGCTAGGTGAGCGGGCAACGGAACTGAGCTCAGCTACAGACATTATGTGCAGATTTGAATCTCTGTGTGAAACTGACTCAAAGTTTGTGCTGAATCCATAAACTTACCATCAATGCAGCCTTAAAATGTTCAGGTTTCATGTAACCTCCACCAACTCCAAATTTACCAGACTGGAAAACAATTATTCAGGAGACATTTTTTAATTAGTTATAGGCCCTATCCACACGTACACTGAATTTATCAAAACTTAGCTTTTTCTATACGTTTTTGTATGCACAACGATGGACAACTATGTTGCAGACACCAACCTTTACGTCCTAATTTTGTCTTACCTGTGTTTGTAGCATCATTTGCCAATGTGACTGGGTATATTTTTTATGTTTTATTCTAAGGGAAGAGTTGAATCAAAAGATGACTTTCAACCCTTCCAACCATCAGGGAAGATTCATAGTTGCCATATGATCATTTGAAGAAAGGAGGGAGAAAAAGGTTTTTGATTCTGTTTAATAAAGTTCATGTTAGAAATGTATGCTTTGAGTATTATCAAATACATTTGAGGCATTAGCAATGTTCTATGCATTATCTGTTGTCACAGGGGTGGTGGCATTTGGTCTGTCCCGTTTCCATTCCACTACTACTTCCCTCAGCACTTCTGCCAAATTTTCACTTGTGTGAGCTTCATAGATGGGGCGAGTTTGAAGGACTGGATTTTCAATTTCCCAGTCATCATTAATGTAGGGACATTTAGCTCCGTGTTGCTCTGGAGGTGCAGCAATCTGTCTTTAAGGCCACTAAATCTGCACTGCTCAGACCTCCAATGACCTTTTCCTTCACATTATCATACATGGAGGGCAACACCTTTAGCGCGAGTTGAATTTTGTGGAATCTTAGCTCTAAATGAGGACAGAAGAGTTGGCTGTGTTAACGGTGTTGTTTTCTTAGTTAAGTCTACTTCTTTATGATGCCTGCCATATTTGTGTTATCTGTTGGCGTGTATGCTACACACACAAAGCATAGATAAAACTGTGGTTTTCTTGTCAACAACGCGAGATAACTCACCGGAAACGCACAATATTTCCACACTTATTTCAGAGAAGCAGGAGGGGGTTCGAGTTGGGTTAACGTGTCTCCTATAGGAGCAGTTGCCATGGTGTCTATTAATTGGTTGCAGCTTCAGGTTAGACGTTCCGCACTACAACATGCTGTGTGTGTTTTATTTCCCCTCTTGGCACACCTGCCGGACATGACCTGGGGGTGTGACTAAATCCTTGATTCCGCCTTTGATTTCGAAGGTCAAGATTGTGATCTCATTTCAATTGATATCTGACTTACAATCGAGATCATGACACCCCTATTTGGAACCCAACCCTAAAAAGTGGACCTGGAGTTGGGTTTCTTTCACTGAACTGGAAAGAGTTCCAATATCATGAATTAACTTTCCTGTTTATTTTAATTGAAAGCTAACACACATTAAGCACTGTTACAATAAAATAAATCATAGCAGCTACCGAGCTTATCCCTCTCAATGACAACTGATGACGACCATGCATGAGATACTCTGTATATAACTATTCAGCAGACCTTGAGTTGTTTTTGTCAAACTGGATGTGCATTTTATAGACGTTGGCATTTATAATGGCAAGCAGGATATAACAAATGATGTTGTTGAGTTGCATTGTGAGAAATGTAGCATGAAGTGTTTATTGAGTCAAAAAGTCAGGATATCTTAGATTGCTGCTTGACGCTTACCCATTCTTTTTAAAAAATGTGTCACTTGCAAGTCCCCTTACTGTAGTGAAGAACTGAAGTATTCTTTTAATAAACCCCTTAGTCCTGTTGTACAGTATACATATAGCAATAGCAGTACATTCAGATTTTTTTCTTTTTACGTCTTTTTACAAAAAATATTCAAGTAATCACTTTCTATGGGTATATGCGTGCACATATTTATGCTATCTATATGCTTTAAGCATTTAAATTGTCTCATGTAAAAAAGTATATATAAAAAGTATAAGTTACTATTGCATTACCAGTTCCAGTTTTTAAATACGGTTGTACACTTACAGATAACCATCTTGCATCCTGACAGCCCTTCAGAAGTTCTATATTTATCATGCCATGAAATTTCCTTTCGCTAACAGAGACAAATGGTCTATTAGTAGTCTTGCATTTTACATGGACTGATGAAAAATAGATACATCTTCCTCTGTGCCTGGACATCAATAAAGAAACTGACAGAGGAGATTCATTCACGCCTCGCTCATCAGTGCTCACTGAGAATAATTGGGTGTGACAAGCTTGTACAGGACAAGACACTGTGGATCGGAAATATCCTTCAGTGATGAAATTCAATTTCACACAATGTCATAACCTTTGCCGTGTGGGATGGAGCTGGGCTATGAAACATAGAGTTTGCATACAGGGATGGTTCACTGTACTGTATAGTCTGTCTAAGACACACTTGGACCCCATAAGTGTGAGGTAAAAATTTGATCCAGAGAATAACATTCAACTTGTTTTTTGATGTAAAATGGAAGTTTAACTAGTGCAGTGCCCGTTTAAAACATGCTGTTTGGCACAGATTATCTGATAATTTGAGGTGTTTAAAGATCCAGTGTTTAGCATCCTGAACTGCTCACAGACTCATCAGGGCCACCCTGATAATATCAAACAAGGTTGATATTTACAATTTAAAATCTGGATGATGACATCGGTATTTTCCGAGTCGGAACACAACAACCGATGAGAGAGGCATCCTGGAGCAGCTGAGGGTTCTGCCAAGCAACAGTTAAAATTGTAGCCCTTGAGGCTAATGTAAGCTAGCACGCTACCGTTGACAGAAACTTCAGTTCTCGCTGAACAATTAAAAAAAAAAACAGTTTTAACCACGTCTCCCCACTCACCCAGACTTGTTTAACCTTCCACTCCTGTTTTTTTTCTCACCACAACACGTTACTACAGCAAGTTGTTCACCATGCTAATCTCCCTAATTTGTTGTCTTACTGTTCACAATCAATTATTGAAGATCAAAAAGAGTTCCATTTCAAAGCAAGAATTGATGGCACTGCTTTTGTTTAGTGTCAGCTGGCATGAAAAGTTAAAATTATGATATTCTACTTTTTTCGTATTGAAATATTCTGTGGCTATGTGTTCAAGGTCGATCCAACAAATGCATTGAAATGAGCTTTTCTTTAACAATAGGGTCAGTTTGGGGTGTGCACAATTTTATGGGTGATCAGTTTCAGGCATAAGCAGCAGATAAAGAGCATAAAGCTAAAGGAACAGTAATGCACATAGATGATGAGCATAAATATGTTGTTTGTTTGGTTATTTTTTACAGATTGGCAGTGTATGCAATGCCTGATGCTGATTAAAAAACTCAACAGGGGAGTTCCACTGGCCAGCCATTGGAGACTTAAGGCCCTTTCAGAGAGAGGACAACATGTGTAAAAAGGGGTAAAGTACAGATAAATAATTGTGTAGCGGGGTTAGCTGTTCACAGTCACGGTTAAAGGTTAAAGGTTCGTTCATCATTTTAAAAGTCCAGGGTTGCAAAAGAAAACTGAGTTTGAGAATTTATGCTACATCACTGAAAAAACAGACAGTACAACTATTTTATAGACTGGAGTTTGGAGGATAAATTCAGGAGTCGCACAGCCTGAGGAATGAAGCTGCTCCGTATTCTGGCGGTACGGCAGCTGATACTTCTGTATCTTTGTATCAGATTGCAGTAGGGTTAACAGACAGTGGTTGAGTTGGGTGTTGTCTTTTAATATCCTTTGGGACATTGCACTTTACAGATATCACTGATTTTGATTTCCTCCCGATATGAGCTCTCATCATTGTTTGTAATGCGACCGGTGGTGGTGTCATCTGCATACTTCACTTCAGAGTTCTGTCCATGTCTGGGCAAGGCAGTCATGGCTGTACAGTGTGAACAGGAGGGGGCTGAGCACACAGCCCTGGATGGCTGCGGTGTTGAGCACTAACATAGAGGAGGTGTGACTGCCAATCTGGACAATCTGGGGTCTGCTTGTGAGGAAGTCCAAACATCCAATTGCGTGTGGTGCTCAAGCCCAGAGTGTGAAGTTTTCCAATTAGCTTTGTGGGGAATGCTGTTTGAGCTGGGGTCAACAAACAGCATTTAATGTAGCTGTTGTTATTTTTACAGTGTGTAAAGACTGAGTGGAGGACAGTGGATATGGCATCCCATGTGGATCTGTTTGTTCTGAAAGTGTACTGGTGGGGGTCCAGGCTGGCAGGCATGTTGTCTTTGATGGGCTGGAGAACCAGTTTCTCAAAGCACTTGATCAGAATCGGGTTGAGTACCACATGGTGGTAGTTGTAAGACTCGACACAGCAGACTTTTTAGGTAAAGGCACACTAGTGGCTGTCTTGAGGCAGGTGGGAACAGTCTTCTGTGAGAGTGAGATGTTAAAAATGTCAGTAATAATATGAACTAGCTGATTGGCTCATGTTTTTAGTACATGGCCAGGTATATTATCTGGTCCAGCAGTCTTATTTATATTCATTCGCAGCAGGATTTTTCTCAAATCTGCTATGGTTACTGACAGTGGCCGGTCCTCTGGAGGCAGAGTAGACTTTACAGCTAAGTTTTTGTTGAGGAGATCAATATAAAATGTGTTAAGCTCATCTGGCAATGTGGCCTCACACATGACTCATGCTTTTGTAGCTTGTGACATTTTAAATCACCTGCCACATATCTTAGTGTAGCCCTGTATAAAATCATTTAGGTTACAGTGCATAAAAGTTCATGATATTTAAAAGAGGAAGTTCATAATATTAAAAAAAATGGTTAAAATATGTGCTGGAAAAAAAGTATAAATATAATATGTACAGTTTAATAAATTAGACAATTTACAGTTAAAAGATACATATATATATATAAAGGTTTTAAGTTCATTAAGTTTATAAAATATCTGTGATCCGGGAGAAAAGGAGAGATGAAGTAGCAGTGTATTTTTGTGTGTAATCTAACTTGTTACCTGTCAATCATTTCATTCCTGTGTTGCCTTTTGGTTGTTATCAAACTCACGAGCCAATCAGAGTAAATTCACTGTGTAAGGGGCGGGACTAGTGGTGCAGGTTAGTGTGGAGTGTAGTGAGCATTAGGGGTGGGCGGATCGATCCAAATATCGATAGTATCAATACCAAGATGAGTACTGGTATCGGATCGATACTAGCGTGATGAGATCGATATTTTTGTTGTAGTTTCTCTTCTATAAGTTCAGCAAATCACTCGTATTTCTTCACAGTTTGTGTGAGCGCAGCATCTCTCTCAGTCCTTATGCACAGCGCTCCTCCACCTCTCTCACTCTGCTCACTCAGGTTCACTAGTTAATTCCAGCATTAATTAATGTTGTTTTTCAAAGTGTAATTGATGGTCAGAGACGTAATTTTAGCAGAGTGATTAAACTATTATCATATATTCAGACAGTTTAAATAAATCTTAATTGTTTTACTGGAACTCCAAAATATATACTTATATTAAGATATATAGCCTACCTCAAACCTGAAGTATGAATATGGCAGAATATAATAACCCTTTTGTGTATCTGCTGAAGGAACATTAGTATTCCTATTTAGGCTACATGCAGATTTTCAAGTAAAAAGTATCGGTATTGGTATCAGTATCGGCAATACTGGCCCTGTAATTACTTGGTATCGGATCAATACCAAAATTTGCAGTATCGCCCACCCCTAGTGAGCATGCAACAGGAGAGACAGACGCTATCAACCAGAGAGCTAAGACGGACGCGTCATGGTGTGGGGAGCATTTAAGTTTTATCGTGGAGGTCGACTACTCATGGTCCTGATATAAACTTCTGTGTGACCTGCAAGAGGAGACGGACGTTGGAGAGGGAGAGAGGTCGAGAGGTCGAGACTGGTTTCCAACAGACGGCCCTGCTGTTTTCTTCCTGGTGACTTCGCTGCTGTGTGCCATTGCCCACGTGTGTGTTTGAACTGTGACTGCCATTGCCATTGCCCTCATGAGACTGCCATTGCTTGTCCCCTTCTGTCCCTACTAACAAACAGTGGATTTGTGAGTACTAACTTAAACCATTGTGCACATGCTTTTATTTTGAGCTCAGTTGAGTGAAGCAGCCATTATAGTTTACAGGCCCCACCGCACACGAGCTTCATCCAACAGGCCTGCAACGTGTTTAAAATCTCATTTGTGTTTCATGTGAAGGTGTGTGTGGGCCCACAAGTTAATATTGAGTTTTGAGTTGTTGGAAGTTAAAGAATACTGTTTGAAGGTAACTTAAGGATATCAAGGTGGATCAAATTTCATTTATTTTCAAGTATAGAAAGCAAAAGGGTTTTCTTTGAAAGTAAAAAGAAGTGTTTTTGCTGGTAACAGAGGAGGTAAAGAGTACCTATTTTTTATTTTTCAAGTGTATGCAGCAAAAGGTTTTTGTTTTGAAACTTAAAAGAGAAGTAACAACTTTAATAAGCTGTGAGTTTTATTTGGAAAAGGAAACTATTCATTAGTACATGAAACATAATTTTGCCATTTATTTTATAAGAAAATACTTTCTCATTTAAATTGTATTTCATTTTGTATAAATAAATACCTGTGAGGTTATTGCATTTAAAGTACAGTGGTCATTATTAAAGTTACATATAAAATAGTTGTATTTATCTACAATGAGCCCAGGCCCAGTCTCATCGTATTAACCACTCTAGTTTTATCTCTTAACTACATGGGACCTGGGTTACATTAGGGATGGTGATGTCTCTTTCTGAGGTCTCTTTCTGGTCTCTGCTGTGGCTCCTCATTGCCTCCTTGATACCAGCTTTCAGTCTTGCACTGGTATGGTTGTTTGCAAGACCAAAATGCAGCTTTTTTGTTATCCTGCACTCAATAGTTCTGTAGAGCTGCTATTGTTTCATCAGTATACATTTGTATCAGTTTTTACTGATAGTTTGACAATCTTGATCAGCTGGGAGTAAGTAAGCAGAAGAAGCAGGGAAATATGGTCTGATAGGAATATTTGTATGTACATGGTCCAGGGTTTTTCTTCCTCAGGACATGCTGGTGGAATTTAGGTAAACCAAATCTGAGGTCTGTTTGATTAAAATCACCAGCTTATTCCAATCAAGTTGTTTTGTCATGTTGCTGCTGAGGACATCATAAAATTCTGGCCGTGCATTTCTTGAGTTTGCATCTGGAGGAATGTACACAGCAACAATAATAAAAAAAATAATGGTGAATTCTCTGGCCAGATACTATGGTCGACATCTTAACATAAAAATTTGACATTTGGTAAATACAATCCATCCACTCTGACTGTGTTTGAGCACTGCTCATTATTTAAGATGTGGGCACAGCATTCTCTGATTACCCATTGCTGAGTGAGCCAAAGTTGCGCTTCATTCCCTTTATTTTCTTGCGATTTATTTTTTATTTTTCCACGCCTCTTCTGTCCTTACCTGCCATGCCATCTCATCCCCGGAGTCATTGTCTTGGTCAGAGAAGTTGTACATCGCCTCCATACTGTATCCCCTTTCTTCAAACTGACCTATGTCCCTCTTGGAGGCTGTGTTCAGTGCCAGTTCAGTGTCTAGCAGTGTTAACTCTTAGACTGATTAACCCGGTTAATCAGAATCAGAATCGGACATACTTTATTGATCCCCGAAGGGAAATTGCTTACATTACAGCTAAGCACCTGATCCGAGGTCTTGGTCCAGACGAAATCTAGTGCTCTAGCTCTATACTGGCTCCATGGCTAACTGAACCATGAGCTATCTAGCTAACGGTAGCTAGCTACAGCCAAGTATAACCAGCAAAGAGCATCAGTTGTTGGTTTCTCTGGTGATATGCTGCCCACGGAATTTGTGGAGCTACCTTCAAATTCTGCCCAGGTTTTACAAAACACCTTTAAAGAGAAGCCTTAAAACCAGTAATAACAGTCAGAGTGGTTGTTTGCTCCTCTCTTCTCAGCTCCTGTCAGCCTCCCTTAATCAGTGCATTTGCACTGACCCATTAGTTGGACTGCAGACAGAACTATTGAAGTTTCAGTTTACACACCTTGAGCTAAAACTTTCCAGATACATCACAGAAACACTCCATTTTGTGCTTCTCTATTCAAATCCCTCCAGGAGCGAGCCTACCCTCCCTGGCTTTTTGTCTGAAATACTAAAAAAAGAATGTTGATCAATACATTCAATGTTTTTGGATTGCAGTGGCTTGAGCAGTGAGGGAGTGCGTGTGTTGGCTGAGATAGGATTCATCACATTGAGTTGCTGGACCCACTTATTGTTCCCAGGCAGAGAAAGGAAAGTGCAGGCCAGACAGCACTAGGGGACAATGACAGACAGGCAGCATGGATATGTGATTGTATTCATTATAATACATGCTTAAAACATGTTCACATCAGTTTGCAATATGTCACTCCTGACATGCATACAACATCCTTCTGGAAATTCTTTTCACATCCAGAGTCAATATTCGTACTTATCAGGAAGCTGCCATACACATTATACGAAAGCAGGCTGCATATTAAATCTCATCGTATAATTCAGTGTGTGAGGCGATGTACAGTACAATGTGTGACCCAGAGAAGTCATTCTTCCATTTTGTTCCCTTACCAGAGACCCCTTTACCAGCCAGAATGTTTCTTTTGTGTTTGTATAACGACATAAAATGGGGAATCCATAGATTTATCCGGTGGATTAAAATGTTTTGTGCCAAAAATTAAAAGGTAATGAGGAAATTCAGTTTTGATTTAGCAACATAACACAGTTCTTATGATAATGGTTGACTGACTGGGTGATAATTTCAGAGGATGGAACGCAGGCCATTTGTAAGCTCTGTAGAACAGTGTTTAAGTACAGTGGTAGCACGTATTTTGGCGTTCACCTGGTGAGACGGCATGGTGAAACCTGTGCAGGCGATGAGGATGCTAGTAAAGCTAGCACTAGCAAGAACACGCAAGACAAAGACACAGAGATTAAACAATTTTTCCCATCCACAACTTAGCCACAACTCTGCATATTCTGTAACTGCTGGTAGTACTGCACACTGTTCACTGTCATGTCTACTGAAAGTATGTACTGAATTGAACCATGCTGCACACGGTTTACTGTCTACTGACAGTTGCTGCTCAGTGCACACTGCAGCAACACAGAACTAATGCCTGAGAATCGCAAGATGAGGAGGGCAAGACAGCACCTGGTTACGGGCTACAGATGTGATCCACAACTAGTTCATCATAGTTGTTAATAATGCAGTGAGGACTCAGACTCTGTCTCGCTTGTCCATATGAGCTCTCTTGCGTTCTCTCTCTCTCTGCTGCATGTCTGCATCCTACTTTTTTATATTCCCTGTTTTTGCTGGAGTCTGTGATTTGGGGTTGTATTTCTTTTTAAACTGCTGTTTCCTGTTGTCAGACAACTTAACAATTATGACATTTGTTTGCAGCTCATAACATGTTTAACAGCAGTCAACAACTGTGTTGTGAGATTGGCTATATTGATGTTTAAAAGCTGACAGACAGGGTTAGGAGCAACTAGGGATGCAACAATATTCAATATTTTATCAAACCGTTCAATACGCCCTGTTAGGTTCAATACGCAAAGGCAAACAATACAATACAATACAGTACAATACAATACTACAATAATGTTTGGTGTTTAACTTGATTGGATACTGCATATGTTTATTGTGGAAGGCAATTAAGATAAGTGTTACATTTTTATAATAAGGTTTGTGGTTTGACTATATCTGCTTTGAATTATTTTTACATGCAATATTGCCTTTGCTAGTGTGAGTAGTTTTATATTAAGATATCGAAACCGTACCGTTACCGTGGCCCAAAAACTGCGATGCATACCGAACTGTGGGAAAACTCAACCGTTGCGTCCCTAGGAGCAACCAAAGGTTGCTATATCCAGCCATGAATGTGTGAATGCACAGGGAATGCCTACAAAGTGCAACACTGAAAAGCGAAAATCTTCAATAACTTCAGTCTTGTCTGCTGTTTCATTCCTGTGTTCTCATTCCCCAAGTTCTGTAGTCTAACCAACAGGAGACCACGGATGTATAAAGTCATTTTGGTGAAAGTTAGTGAATAGTTGTGTTTTTCGGTGTTGCACATTGTAGACAGCCTGACAGCCACTGCACATAGAGACCAGTGCAGTTTGTCCAGCTCGTTTGGATTAAAATTAGGTTGTAGCTAGTCGTCTATAATGAATGAATGAATGAGGCATTGTTTGCATTTTGACAACATTTGTTATTGAAAAAATGTTATTGATCCCCGAACTTTACCAGAGTCGACAACCTATCCAGGGGATAATGTCAGTAAACACAAGCAAAAGACAGATTTTGGTTATCCCATGCAAATGCGCCACATGGCACACAGATGGGGTAAACGGTAGGTTATTTTAAGTTACTTCAGATCCATAACTTAAAGGTCCAGTGTGTAGAATGTAGTGGCATAGCAGAACTTGGCAGAAATGGAATATAATATTCATAAGTATGTTTTAATTAGTGTATAATCACATATAGTCACGTTTTCATTACCTTAGAATTAGTCGTTTATATCTACATAGGGAGCGGGTCCCCCTCCACGGAGGTCGCCATGTTGCACCACTATGTTTCTACAGTAGCCCAGAACAGACAAACCTGGCACTAAAGAGGGCCTTTTGCTTTTTTAAATTTAGTGGGTGGCTGCAGGAAATGCACCGGTTGGAAGACAAAGAAGATGACAAGCAAGGGGCTGCTGTTTCCCACCAAACAGTTTGTACAAAAATGACAGGAGCGTGAAACATTGTCAAAAAAATGAAAACTCCAAGACACTAAACGAGATCAGGACAAGCGACAGCATTAAACAAGTGTAACCCTCTTTTCTTGCCTGGTAGCATATTCCAGTCCCTTCTGGCTGTGGATAAATAGCGGGCTACACTTCTCGTTTTCAGTCTTCTTTTAATAATCACCAAAACGGCAGAACAGTACAAATCTTCTCTGACCTCAATGTTGGGGTTCACAACATATCTTCTATCTTCCTCAACAAGGCGGAGCAACACGTCACCCACATACCTATCCCCACCAAAACAAAAGCATGAAGGAACCAATCAACCCAAACACTGTACATGAAAACACCCAAATCAAAGTGCTGCAAATGACAATGAAATATATAATGTAACAATAAAATAATAATAATATATAAATATAATACTAATGTATTTATCAGTAACTTAAGTAATACAAATAATACACATAATAAACATATATAAATTATAATAATATATAAAAATAACCCAAAATATAAAGTGTACAGTAATTACAGTTACACAAGAATAAACACTGGAGTTGCCTTTCCAAGATGGAAATCTCTGATGAAAAAGAAATGTTTGCAGACTGACCGACCTTATCTTTACCACCGCTGCGAATGGTGAAAAAAAAAGAAAATGCTGCCACGTATAACAGGTTACATATTAGCACACTGTAGCCTCAGTTTGTGCCTCTCAGAGAGCTGGTGGTAATTATTTTGATTTATTCCTTGTCCGTTGCAGTGAGACAACACATGGAGCGATAACCAGTAGGTGATTTGTTAATTTTTAACAGGGGGGATGGCCCAATGGGAGCACCACCCCGCCCCGACACACCTATGTACACCTCCCAAAGGACATTATTGACGCCTTAACCATAACTGACATTTCTAATTCTACAATTCCATTTTATCCAGTTTTCTTCCTTCTCTCCCTACTACAATTGTCTTTTTATAACTGTATTAAAGTAATGAGTAAATACACCTTTAAATTGTATGCAGTGGACTGAGTTTATTCAGGCAGGGTTTTCTCATGTTTCTCACAATACACTACAAGCAGGGTCATTTTAAGTTACATGACTGCTTGGAATTTTTTACCATCTAAATTCCTTGAAGGACACACATTGAACATTGTGCAAAATAGTAGAGCCCGACCGATTTATCGGTAGGCCGATTTTATCGGCCAATATTACCCTATCACAGATATATCAGTATCGGTGTATACTGTATATTGTCCGATATGCACCGATATGAAAACCTTATATTTAAAAACTATAATGCAGAAAAACATGCTTGGGGTAATATAAACTTGGTGTAATGACATAGTTTGTCCAGCAGAGTGCGCTTCAACTAATAAAACAGCTGGTGTCAGGAAATGTAACAGCTACCTCACTAATGATTAAACTATAAACCAGCACAAAAATGACAATTACCAACATAACATAAGCCACCATGTTCTGAACAGACACACTAAAAACACTTACAAAACTTGACTTGCTCAGATTTTGTTGATCTGGTCATTTTTCGTTTTTATACAGTCGGGAGTCTGCAAAGGGTGTTTTATTTTGAAAACTGACCGGATGCTCTATGTCGTTACTTCCTGCCGGCGCGATCTGCTCTGTGCAGCTTGTTGCGCTCTCCGTCAAAAATCGACCAGGCAGCCGGAACAAAGCAGCCGTGCACGGCTCGACTCCACTGTGCGCTGGAGCTGATCGCGGCCGCTTGTGATTTGTAACACACTTTCTGCTACTAGTGGAGAGTGATGGCAGGTTAACAAGGGGGATGCTTTTTGGTAATTTTGCTAACAAGGGGGACGGCATCCCCCCTCAAATCGCCTACTGGCGATAACTAAGATATTTAGAGCTGAGAGTGTGCCAAAGAGTCAAAGTAATGACTTAGTGTGATAGATAAACTAAGAAGAAGTCTGCTCATCACCGAGTTAATAAATTCTGTATTATACGTAATCACCCTCTTTATATAAATCCATTCAATATTTATTTTGTTGGACTATTTGTATTTTTTTCAACTGCGAGAAACACTTGTATCTGGACATTTTATATATGTTCTGTTGTTGTTTATTTATGTTGTGTGTACACATCCTTGCCAGTAAAGCTGATAGTGATTCACTCTTTGACCACAAAGATTTATCTGACAGACAATGGTGTCTTTTGAATTTGTAAAAGCTTGGTATGTCTGTTGTCTGTTTTTGTAAAAATGGTGTAATATATTGATATTAAACGTTAGTACGAAGTACCATCAATTGACTGCTTCCATTTAAAATTACTGGTGTCAATATCTCCTTTTCAAAGCCCCTGAAAACATTGCAATTGATGTAGCTGATGTCGAGCTGCATGCTTCATCTAATCGCTTGATGGAAAAACACTGAGGAATCTTTCATCATAGGAGTAGTGCCGGGATATTAAGCTAAATGTTGAGCAGCAGATGGGCCAGCTCATTCTGTTCCTTAGATAATTATAAACCATTGACATGCTGACAAATTAATTTAAAATGGGCATGTATCTAATATTCTGTTGGTTATTATGAAGATGTAATTGCTACAGGATTTTTCCCTTAATTAATTATGGTGGGAGTTGAATCGATTTTTTTTTTTCTGCTTTAAATTACTGCCATATCAGATAGCATGAATAATCGCACATACCAATATGTCGGGTCTGTCAACCATAAAAAACATATGGGGCAAACTCAGCATTTCGTCTGTGGAGATAGGAAACACAATTGTTTGTTTCACTCTACAACACTCTTTCAGTAAGTACATTCTTGCCCTCTTTGGTATAGTTGACACGTAACATTTTCTTGACCAATATAACACTGGACAAGATAATGTGTTTGTATCTACAACATGTGTAGGGTCGATGGACTCTCCAAGCCTTATTCTATCGTAAAAATAATACTGTAATACATTTATTGATGTACCACTGTTCAAAACAGATGTTACAAAGTGCTTCACAAGACAACTGAAGCAAGCAGAGCGGTGGACTCGAGTCACTGTTTAGACGACTTGACAGACAGAAAATAAATGACTTAAAGGAATAGTTCACTCTAGAACGAAATTCAGTCATTATTGACTCACCCTCATGCTGATGAGAAATCCGGTGTAGTTTCTTATTCCTCAAAGTGCAGCTGGAGACCCGCGGGGGTACCGTCCTGCAGTAAAAATCCATATAACGGGCGTCAATTGTACCCGAGACGAAAAGGTCCATAAAACTACACAAAAACTTTGTAATATTCCTCCATACTGCTCGTCTGCTGCAATCCAAGTGTCCTGAAGTGGCGACATCCAGAGTTTACTCGAAACGACGTCATTTACATTTTTCTAGCCTAGACAGTCACTATACTATATCTGCCTGGAGGCACGCGAGTCTCCCTCACAGCGTTTGCACTACAGAAGCCGCGCCAGACAAGATCAACAGAAGTTGCGATAGATACACACCGGTATTTACATCCTGCTGTGATGGTCAAAGTTTCAAATCACTAGTGCAGGCAGATCCCTCTTGTGTTTGTGTGTCGTTCGGTCGCTCACAGCTGGATGTAAATACCGGTGTGTAGCTATTGCGAGTTCTGTTCATCTTGTCCGGCGCGGCTTCCGTAGTGCAATCGGCTGTGAGGGAGACTCACGTGCACGCGGGAGCGTGCCTCCAGACAGATATAGCATAGTGACTGTTTAGGCTAGAAAAATGTACTAAATGACGTCGTTTCGAGTAAAGTCTGGATGTCGCCACTTCAGGACACTTGGATTGCAGCGGACGAGCAGTATGGAGGAATATTACAAAGTTTTTGTGTAGTTTTATGGACCTTTTCCTCTCGGGCACCATTGATGCCCGTTATATGGATTATTGCTGCAGGAGGGTACCCCCGCGGGTCTCCAGCTGCACTTTGAGGAATAAAAAACTACACCGGACTTCTCATCAGCATGAGGGTGAGTCGATAATGACTGAATTTCATTCTAGAGTGAAATATTCCTTTAATACTGAACTTAGACTTGGAAGTTAAAGACGTGTCTAAACTTGAATGACTTGTCTTTGTGTGTGTTTATTTTATGTTTTCAGTGTAGTTTTTTCAGTCAGTTGATTATAAATGTCGGTTAGTATTTCAACGTTTAAAAGTGATGGATGGGAATATTGTTTGATTGAGAAGAACAAATCAATCAATTCATTGTTGTACTTTTTGAATAGGTTGGATAAATTGTTTACAATTTAGTAGTAAAATAGTAAAATGGTTAAGTCTTAAAAACAGTAACAACTATCATTTTCAATTATCCCCAAAAGTGGTTGAAACGTTCTAAGGATCTGCAACTACTAGGCTGCACTACTATATGTCTCTATCAATTCAACCAGGCAGGGGTTAGTTATATGGGCCATACAATATATGGATTGTGTGTGTGTGTGTGTGTGTGTGTGTGTGTGTGTGTGCGTGTGTGTGTCTATAGGCTTGGGCTTTCTTTCTGCTCCAGCTTCTAGGAGACAGAACAAAAATACACGTACACACACACGCGCGCGCAAACACACACAAGCAGCAGGTAATGATGTTGATGTCACTATTTAGCAGGGGAGAAGTTTGCTCATGCCATCTGCACTTTGGAGTTTAATCAATGGAAACAAAGATAAATGAAGAGTTATCAAGTAGTGGAGTCTCTACACAGTTTTAATGGGATGAAATCTGACCAGCAGGACCAGAGCTGACCTGCTCTCCTGGGCATTGTTAAAGCACCATCACACATTTACAGAACCCTTCATGAATTGTCACTCCAAACAAACAAAGGCAGGTGCAGAAAAACTTTCAGTACACTCTGTCATTAGCAGGCTGTAGGATAAAGACTTTCAGCAATTCCTGTCTCTCAGACAGCTCCAGTACAATAACTGGCAAATAAAGCTGTTAGAAATATAATGTTTTACTTAATCATGTGGCTGATTGATAGCACAAGTCATTTTCCGGCTGACAGCAACAACACGTTAATATGTGATAACACACACCCAACACGTCACCGACAATCTGCCAGGAATACAAGACAGGTATACCTGTCTAGGCCTTACAAGCTTGATCTCACATGAGATGAAGTCTATCTCCAGAACAGAAATCCAGGCCATAGAATACACAGAAGTGGGCTTGTATTAGACATCATTATATTATTCTGGGCCCTGTTCTTTGTATGTGGATAATAAAGTTAATCAGATTGCAATTGTTTGATGATTTGACATAAGTTTCAGTATCTTAAAAGCTGGTTTAATAATTAATTGGACTCTTTTCAGAGCTATAAATCCTTGAGCCCAAAGCTACCAAAGTACTGGCTGATTGACATTTAGATGACAGACGTTTTAGGTTGAACCCACATACATGAAATAATTTTCAAATATAAATGGTTTGCTTTCTCAGAGTGTAATCATGATTTCAGATCAGAACATGCAGGTTGTTGAGAAATCACTGTGATGAGTTTTTTTGATTTCCTGACATTTCTGTGGCTTCATATAAGTACAACTATCATTTTATTAATTTAAGCTTTGTCATAGGACTTACATGGCAGATCAGGGACCCATTCTTCTAACGTGGCTTAACTAAGACTGGCTGTTTTTTCAAAACTCTAGCGTCATACTTGTGTCATGTACCTTGATATCTGAGCAGGACTGATCCAACCTGAGACCTCTGGCTGTGGAAGCGTATAGAGATCTGATTGCTGTGGCTTCGTACTACCAAGCCCCTCATCAGAATGGACTCGTTGGCCAGCATGGTGTTCTCCCCATGGCCCACATCTTCAAACACCACCTTGTCTCCCTCAGATAGATTCACATTCATGACCTGACAGAAAACAGAGGAGGGATTAGACCATTTATGCATCATATAATATCAAAAAGCAGGAGACCAACTTAGACTCTATTATCAAAAAGTCCCAGCAGCATCAAAGCTGAGGATCCTCATTCTGCTACAGGAGCTGATGCTCCGGTTCTACACAGCATCACTGAGGGTCCGATTTACAATGAAATGGCAATGTAAAAATTGCGCTGCCGTTTTCACTGAGTTTGCGGCTGCGATCTGTGCATATTCAACACCTGATTCACTGAGACAGCAGCTCATTACACAGTCAGCTTCTGGACTGAACCTGGTGTTGAACTCCATACTGACCCTAACCCAGAATGACTGAGAGCTCAGACGGCACACTTCACTGCTGGGATTTCTATGAGATCAGAAAATAAACAGAAATGATAACAGAGAGAGAGAGATCATGTAAGGGATTTTGAATAGAAAAATCTGCAACATCAGAGGTGGCAGTTGTATGACACACTCCATCCCCCCAAAAGCCAATCGTCTTCTTTATAACTGCCGAACCAGGACAGATATCAGCCACTCGCGTTGTTGCATTGAGGGGAGCGCACAGTTGAGATTCAGGACAATTTTAACAGATTTGGTGTGGCTGCACACAGACTTCTAATAAGCACTGACGAGAGAATATCCCACTAATGCACAAGTTTACCAAACAAGGTGACATTAGACATTTAACTGGCATTTGTTTGCCAGTGCCATTTGGGAGCGCCACTTAGTATTGAGCCGTAAAAGAAGTTGGTGTCGTGAAAGCATGCACATGTAAGAGTATAATCTGTAGGATTTTTTTTTTATTTTTAACCTTATTTTGCGGCGAAGTCATCTAACCTTTTGAGCAGATTTTATCAGATTTGACCGATTCGACATGCAGTTTTTGTGTTGCGATGACCATTGAAAGTGAAGTGGCTCTCTCCCCATTCATTTAGACAGGAGCCTGGTCTTGTTAGCCTGAAATGCAAAGATGGCTGCCCAGTGGCTGGACCTACTTATAAGGACTCTCAAATAAATTAGAACATAGTGATCTTTGCCAACTCCCACTGACAAAAAATATTACTCATAAAATTTTAATATTATAATATTTAGCATGTGTAGTTAGTAATACATTGGGAGGCATGCAACATGTTCATCTCCAACAAAACTAAAAGACATTGAAAGGTTGTTGGTTTCACATCACCCACAATAAACAAGATGTGGAGAATTTATCTAATGAAATGACAACTAAGAAAACTCTGTCTGCTAAGAAAGAGCATTAGATGCAGCTTTTTCTACCCCTTTTTTTGTCAAACTACTGTGATACAGTTTTCAACCTAGACCCTATTTTCCCATGATGACTACTGGGAAAATGTGAAATATTCTGGCTCGACATGCTGTTTTTCTCTGCCTCTCTCCTGCTCCTCTTCCAAAATGTTCAGGTCTAACAAATAAGATTTTTAAATCCAACCAGAGTTGGTGATTGTTGGAATAGTGGAAAGACTGACCAAGATGGTTTTGGTGAGTTTTATTTTGTTTCTGTCAAGTTTGAATGAAGTGTGTTTTACAGTCTGGTGGCATTGGTGAGCAGCTGTTTTTGATTTAGTAAAAATAATCCTTATTCTTCAGCAAAAAGGTCTTTCTCTGTAGGGATCCTTTCCATAATGTTATCAGACAATTAGAATCTGAGTATCAGCAACAACAACAATTTCTCAACCAACCATAGGTTGAATGTGAAAGCAGCTTATTAAGACCCATATTTACGTTTCTTGCTAGGCAGAGACCTTTAGTGGCCATAGAAATTATTGACAACGTCAGATGTTTGGCTTAAACAAGTGCAGGACTTTCACCCAGGAGACAGGATTGGGAGTTAGTGTGTCACATTCCTTCTATATTTTAACATAATAAAACCAATACATTTGTAAATTTGATTTTTATTCATTAAAGGAGTGTGCAGGCTAGACAAGAACACCCAAAGTGATCATATCAGAAAGTCAAGCTGTTTACCAACTACAAGTACATATAAAATGAGTAGAAAGCTGGTCAAAAACAGAGCCTTGCACTGTCTGTCACAACAACTATGCATAAGTAAATCATCTAAATGTAATTATTTGCATAATATGTATTTGCAGTCATAGCCATTCACATCAGAACTGCACTGAACTCGCCAACACATTATAACAGCAGTTCCCCACATTATTCTGGATAATTTAGAAATTGGCATGGAAAGTTTTTACAGACTTTATCCATTCAGAGAGGCAGCCACAATGCATCAGCCAGTGAGTCAGCAGAGCAGAGAGATTTTTCCACTTTCAGATCAATTAATAAAATGCTCCTATTATGAAAGGGCTTCGGGGCACAGGAGTGCCACACTGTAAGAAACTTACTATGAAATTCACAGTAACTAACTGGCAGCCATTGACAAATAACTTACTGTAAAAGAAATCACAGCATTTGACTGTTTTAATTTACAGTAACAATCATGTAAATGTAAATTAAAACAGTCATTAGTGTGTACTGTATTTTTAGCTACAGTAGTATTTTTTTACTGTAAGATAAAAAGTTATTTCCAAGTACCACATTTTTGTTTAAGGTAATTGTGTTTAAACTGCAAAATAAAATGCTGTGATTTCCTCGTACTGTATTTTCTTTTTTTACAAAAACAACTGTAACTGAAAATACTGTACTCTTTAATAATACAGTTATTTACCGGATTTTCCAGTAAAATGCTGTAACTGACATCTCTTTGTAGAAATCTGTGTAGAAATCATTAAAGAGTTTTTTCGGTAATTTTTTTGTTCAGGGGGGTAAAATACTACTTCCAACCCATTTTAGATCCATATCCATGCCATGAGAGCCTTGATGGCTGTGTTCCCTCGTATCCATGCAATTCCCATGAAAAAACATGAAAGCTACAGTATATTAGAAAATACTGATATGACAAAATGTATTGAATTTACTGTTTATTAGATCAAAAAATTAGACAAGCTAGCTAGCTAACATGCTATTATAGTACATTGTTGGTTACTGTATTTTTTACAGTACATTGCTTGTTACTGTGATTTTTTACAGTATATTTGCAGTTACTGTATTACAATACATTGCTTGTTACTGTGTTTTTTCTACAGTACATTGCTTCTTAATGTGATTTCATACAGTACATTGTTGGTTACTGTAATTTTTACAGTACATATTTATCTACTGTGATTCTTTACAGTAGTGGCCTGATTACTGTGGTTTTCACAGTAACTTTCTGTTTACTGTATTTTTTCGACTGAATACACAGTAAGCTACAGTGAAATAGTATTAATAAATTTACTGTGCACAAACAGTAAATTAATGAGGATTTCACAGCCTTTTTTTACAGTGCAGCCTTCATGGATTAATTTTACATCTGAAGCTATTTGCTCTTACAATTTGTGATGAAGGGGTTATTACTTGCACAGTTCAAGGGCTTGTTTTCACTTAAACTTACATGAATTTCCTAGTGAAAAAAAAAATCAGCACTGAAGTGAAGAGAGAGACTTGACAGATGGCCTTGACCTCTGGTTCAAGCACTGTCTGTAAAATGTGTTGGGGCAGACATTTTATTAACAACATATCAGCATTAGAAGCATTCAAAGTCTGCTTTGCATAACACATTAAGGCACAAATCAAAAGAAATAATATGGAAAAAGCCAAAAGGACGATGTAGAGCTAAGTGATTACACTGCAGATAGGCCTGATAATTGTCTCCTCTGGTGACAGTGCGTCTGGTGAGAAATGTCGCTTTTATCAGCTTTTATCACACCAGGTATATCTTTATTCAGGCGTTAAAAGGAAGCAGGCGTCTTGTCTTCATGTGGCCCTCCATAGATCATATCAGCTGTCTCCTATCTCACGTAGCTGGGAGATGAATCCACAGCTCCCCCGAGAAAAGCTGCTGAGGGAATCTGTGGTGATATGTATCCACTAACTGACAAGTGGGTGCTAACAGTGTGTTCATCTTAACTGAACATTCAAAGCAGACTTCAGACTGTTGTTAGGTGTGGAACAACATTGTGAACATATAAGAATTATCAGTTGAATAAAAATAAAAAAAACATTTGATGTAATATACTGTATGTGTGTTGCATTTAATAAATTTATTCAAGACAGCTATGACAGGACTCAAAATTATTAGTTTGGGAATGAAAAGGAAAGAAGGAACAGAGCTTTTTCTATGCGTTTTGGCCTTTCATACACATGTAAACGGGGTTCTAGGTCACTAAAAATGGACCTTTTGGAAAACTCCTTCCAATGTGAAGATATTCAGAAACTCAGTTTTCAGTGTTTACATCTGGACTAGCAGAAACTTGATAGGTTGATAAACTAGATTTTTGGAAACAATACAAGGTAAATTTATTGTCATTTTTTTTAACACACAAGGGTTTCAAATGTTATGTTTGAGTCCTTTGTGCTACATCTATTTCATAAAATGGAGTGTTGATGATCCATTGAGGAGTCTCACAGCCTGGGGAATGAAGCTGCTCTGTAGTCTGGTGGTATGGCAGCAGATACTTCTGTATCTTTTGCCAGATGGTAGCAGAGTGTACAGACTGTGGTTGAGTTGGGTGTTGTCTTTTAGTATCCTTTGGGCTCATTGCATCTCTCACTTCACCGATATCACTGCTGGTCTGTAGATGGGTACCAATGATGGGTACCAATCCGCTGTAGAGCGGATGATGCGAACCCCCATGCTTGCTTCCTGAAATGTATTCCTAAAAAATAATAATAATCAATGTATGTGCCTCATTAGCAAATGTGAACTCAGAGTATGAGTTATGATATTGTGGAGTATTTGAGTTTGTATGTTGATGGCATGGATGTTATATTTTCTAGATTAAGTCACAAACGGACATGAATACAATGATTGTCAACTCTCAACTTGTCAACATTTGTGTCAATATTTTATTAAAACTGCTTTGTTTATAGTATTTTCTGAAACTGCTGCGTTCCCATCAAAGTTTGAGGTCAGAATTTCCCAGCTGAAATTTCTAACTTCTGACTTCAAAGCATTCAAAGGTGCACAAAGCCAAAAGTTAACATAAAACTTGGCCGATTGTAACAAAATGAGGTCAAGTGTTCACACAACTCAATCCTCAGCAGTGCCGCCTACTTGATACATGATAATGAAAACGAGGAGAGGAAATTACATATGAGGTAACAGACGCCATTATAAATGTCATTTGTCTGCACTTTAATCATTGATAATGTACCCACATATTTGATTGACTACCCTTATACAAATATTGTAGTCTACAAACACATCCTGCTTTCTCCCAATGGGTGCTGCCATTGTTATGTGACATCAGGCAAGTGCTTCTTCATGAAGCTGGGGGGGATGGACGTGCCCCAAGTTTACAAGTAAGAACTCTGAACTTTAAGCGGCATTCCATTTAACATTTTACATTCCTAGTTGTCTGAAACGCAGCAACCAAACATGTTTCCTGTTTACACTGGCAGGCACATGCCTAGTGTATGTGAATGGCCATGGGATACACATTTTCAGGTGTGTTATGGATGGAGATTCTTTCTGAAATGCTGCTAAACCCTCGTCTGGATGCAGATCGTTCTTGTTTTAAAACCCCACTTTCAAAATACCCATGTACATGTGGATAGATATAGTGAGATTTGACTGCTTTACATGGAATCTAATCTTTAATCTTCACATTGTAAAACACAAAACATGATCCTAGTAATGACCCATAAATAAATTTTATTTTATTTTTTTTTTTAAATGTTATGCTCTTATGAGTCTGAGAACACATAAAATCTAACCTGAACAATCTTTATCCCATCATGTTACTCATCACAGCCCCATGTCTACCTGTATTATAATTAAAATGCAGGGCTCTGGGAGGTACTTTGATATTTACTTTTATGACGCACACAGCCTTTCCCCTGGTAATGTTTGGATGGACACACTGGGACTGGCAGGAATGGATGGTCTTGAGGGAATTCTTAAAGAGATGTTTCTCCCCTTATACAACCACCTGTAATAACATGACCAAAGTCCCATGTTTTGGTCACATGACTACAACTAAGCAAAACTCCAACCCCCGATTAAGACCATGAGACACAGTAGAAAAGGCCTAGGGAAAAAACAGCTAGTAGGTGATCTTGTCCAACTAATTGTCCTATTTTTCACATGTTGAGAATTAACAACTTGTGAGTCATGCCATAGATAGGTAGTCAAGGGCTGTGTTACAATTGTTTATACTGTAAAATGAGGGAGGAATTGATGACTGCTGTCACTTAAACCACTTAATACTGCTTATATACTGTACCTACAGTTCATTACTCAAGTACAGTGCACTTGTTTAAACTGAGAATTCACTTGCTGCCCTGTACAGTAGGAGCCTATCCAGCCTGAATGCAACATGAATGACTCAAACTGTACTAGCTCGGCCTCTTCAGTGTGCTTGTGTATAACAAGTCATAATGTGCCGTTAATGAACTCATGGGCACAGCATCAGGATAATAGTGCTCTGAACAAAGGGCATCACCAAGTAATCACATTATGCCTTCAGCTCAGGGATAATAAAACACTTGGGAGAACATCGGGAGACGTAATCCAATTTGCCCTGGCACCAGCCCAGCTTATGTATAACTGTACCTCACAAACATAATCATGAGGGGTGAACCCACGTCTGGAAAAATAGTTATTACTCTGACAACATAATGGATCACAATACACTTTAAATTGGATTCATTGGCTGCTGTAAATGCAAAGATTTCTGAGGATATTGAGCAATGTCAACAAGTCAAAGTCAGTAAAATCTATTTAAAGCTACAGCGGTTGTGAATGAACATTTTCGTTGTATTGCTGTTTTGCTGACATCGCAGTGCAATTAGTGAACTGATTGCATTTGACATGTCTACACAGTCCCGAACTCTTCCTCTAAAATTTTCAATTCCACTTTCTACAGTTCATTAGCTCCAACCTTATAATAGGCAGTAGAAATGGGATTTAAGCAATGAAACACACATAAACTGAATTTAGTGTCATCATATTCACCATCTTAGTGTTTTGAGTTAGCAGCTAATGTTTGATTAGAGCACTAAGGTAATGCCATTAGGTTTGCAGGTATTTGGTCTTAAACCAAAGTACTGGACAAACAGATAGTTTGACCTAATGATGGCGCTAGATGGCAGAGGATCAGCTCAGTTATTACACTTCATCCTGAGGAAAACGTGGAGGTCTCTACCAAATCTCATGATATTCTATCCATCAGTTGTTGAGAGATTTCACCCAAATTCTTGATGGTGGCACTGTACTAAAATAATGAACAGGGGCAACGTGTTCTCACTGCCAACTCATTAAATACAGCAGCTCGGTCAGTGGCCTTAAACTTTAAACGTTGACACCCTACCGTGGAGCCGTTCATGTACAAAAGTGACGCTTGAGGGGTAGGTAAAGTTAGTAAAAACAAATGTGCAACGCCCAATTACATTTTCAAAATGAAGCTTGCTGACAAACACTGACATATAATGACTTTAGGACTATTATTAATGGTTTGATTAGGGTGTTCTTGTTCTGCTAAATTATATTGCACATTTGTACATATTTTGGCAGAGGTTAAGCCCCAAACATTTTGAGTGTAGCACAAGAACATTTTAAATGATATTGGTAAACAAATACTAATACTAACTACTAAAATTTTAATATCAAAATTCATAATTTATCTGCAAAGCAAACAACTTTGGAGGCACATTTTAAAAAAGAAAATCTCTAAGCTGCCGAAGCCATCAGTGCACACTGCAAAGTGCAAGGTAAGGTTGATATGGTGCAAAAATTCAAGTAGGGGTTTTGTAAATGAAAAAGGTGGATAATGTTGTTAGTTCTTACAATGATAAATTAATTGCAGCAGGCAGATGTTGGGTAGGTGAGTGTTTAAAGGGAATAAGGGGATTAGGAGGTGGGATGGCACAAGGGATTGGGCTCAATTGTTTGGATTGGGGGCATTCCTCCAGTGAGAGATTGTTTTTTGAGGACTCAAAAAGGACTCATTGTGGAATCACTAGTACATGTAAGTGCCATTACCCATATTAGAACATACAGTGCCTATAAAAGTATTCACTCCCTTGTATGTTTTCCCCTTTTCTGCTTTTATAAATGGAATCATGGTCAATATAATTAGGCTTTTTTGAAATTTGAAATTACAAAAAAAAACTCCTTAATGTCAAAGTAAAAACAGATTTCTACAAAGTGATGTCAAAAAATTAAAAATATATAATGTAAAACAAGTGACTGCATAAATATTCATCCCCATTAAAGTGACTGACCTAATTCAGCAGAGGTCTAGCCAATTCATAGTTTTCAGTCACGTGACCCGCGCGCTGACCTGGAGGGCAAAACAGTAGACCAAGATGGCGGCTCATACCGGACTTACCGTAGAGACACGACAAAAGCCTGTAAATTTCCCCTCGCACGGTTCGATCACCTGTCAACCATAGAAAAGCAACGATATGGACATAAACTGCAAGTGTTGGGCACTTGCGATCCATATACAGCACGTGTTTGCGGTACACACAAGGGTTTCAAAAAATTATTTTTGAGTCCTTTGTTCTACATCTATTTCATAAAATGGAGTGTTGATGATCCATTGAGGAGTCTCACAGCCTGGGGAATGAAGCTGCTCTGTAGTCTGTTGGTATGGCAGCAGATACTTCTGTATCTTTTGCCAGATGGCAGCAGGGTGTACAGACTGTAGTTGAGTTGGGTGTTGTCTTTTGGAATGATGGTATTAAACGCTGAACTGAAGTCCAGGAACAGCATCCGAGCATGAGTGTTTTTCTCCTCCAGGTGTGCAAGGCTCAAGTGAAGAGCAGTGGAGATGGCATCCTCAGTGGAGCAATTTGGCCGGTAGGCAAACTGGAAGAGGTCAAATGTGGCAGGGAGTCTGGAGGTGATGTGCGCCTTTACTAGTCTTTCAAAGCACTTCATCATAATAGGAGTGAGTGCGATGGGCCTGTAGTCATTTAGTGATGTGATTTGAGGTTTCTTTGGCACTGGGATGATGGAGGCAGTTTTGAAACATAATGGGACTTTGGCTTGATCCAGAGAGGTGTTAAAAATGTCTGTTAGGACACAAGCTAGCTGATCTGCACATTCCCTGAGCACCCACCCAGGTATGTTGTCAGGGCCCAGAGCCTTCCGTGTGTTGACACTCTTCAGAGACCTTTGCACCTCAGCTATGTCAAGGCAGAGTGCCTTTTCATCCTGGTGGGGAACAGTTTTCACAGCAGGAGTGTTGTTCAGTGCCTCAAACCTCCCAAAGAAGTTGTTTAGTTCATTTAGGAAGTCCACGTCATCGTCATATGCAGGAGGGGCAATCCTGTAGTTGGTGATAGTCCGTATGCCTTGCCACATATCCCTGGTGTTAGCGGGATCATGGAAAAAGTCTTGGATTTTTCGACTGTGAGCACGCTTTGCTAGTCTGATGGCACGGTTCAAGTTGGCTCTTGCTGTTCTCAGAGCCATCTCGTCGCCAGACTTGAAGGCTGAGTTCCATGCCTTTAGCATTTTGCGTACTTCATCAGTCATCCAGGGTTTTTGGTTGGCCCGGGTGGTGATGGATTTGCTAGCGCTGACATTCTCCGTGCATTTGTTGATGTAGGCTGACACAGACATGGCATTCTCATCTATGTTGATGTGATCGTTGTAAGTGGCAGCTGCTTTGAACATATCCCAGTCAGTGCACTCAAAACAGTCCTGTAGTGCCTCCATAGCCCCCTCAGACCACACCCTCACCTGCCTCACTGTAGGTTTTCCTCTGATCAGCAGGGACTTATATGCTGGAATTAGCATAACAGATAGATGATCTGAAGCGCCAAGATGGGGGTGGGGGGATGCTCTGAATGCATCTTTCATGGTGGTGTAAGCCATGTCTAATGTATTTACTCCCCTAGTTGCACAATCCACATGCTGGTGGAAATGTGGCAGAACTGACTTCATGTTGGCCTGGTTGAAATTCCCAGTGACAATGAAAAAGCCCTCAGTGTGAGTAGATTGCAACTCACTGATAGTCCGGTAGAGAACTTTCATGGCCTCTTTAGTATCAGCATTGGGGGGCACGTACACAGCAGTGATGGAAATTAAGGAAAACTCCCTGGGCAAATAGAATGGTCTGCAGTTTACATTCAGAAGCTCAATGTCCGGTGAGCAATGGCTTGAGACAAACTTAGCATTTATACACCACTTGTTGTTGATGTAAATACAGAGACCACCCCCTCGGGATTTACCGCTGAGTGCGCAGCTCCTGTCAGCACGAAAAGTAGCCAGTCCCACAAGCTTAAAGGTTTAAAGGGATTTCCAAATCATTGCATTTTGGGTTTGTTTGCTGCTGACACAGCATCCCAACTCCTCAGCTAACTAGCTAACTTTAATTCATTAAGATCACTGCAGTTGGTCGCGTCGATACACGACAACAAACCATGTCAAAACAATTACAAACAGATGTGTCTTATGGCTAAAAATATGATAATTAATAAAAGTATATACTTGTGTTTACTTGAGCTTAACTTTGATGAAGTGTTTGCTGCAAATACGTGTGTATTTGGACGGCTGCCATTGTTTGCCCTCCCTGGGGAGAGAGGTACGTCCTACGGCACAAATCCACAATCCCCTCCTCTCTGGGTTTTCTTTTTCGGACGGAATTCGGTAGAAGCATAGCCCAGACTTGTCTCCTCGTCTTTTAGTGTATCCGATTGCACAACAACTATCCTGCATTTTGTCAAAATGAAACTGGTTCCAAACAAAATGTATCACTTGCTTCCTATGCTGGAGGGCAGCAGGAAATGATCTTTTGTCCTTCAAGGGGGCGTGCCCCTGGGAGCGTGATGTCACGTGAAAACTATGAATTGGTGCTAGTAGTCTCACAATTGTGCACCTGAGTGCAGTGAATGTGTCTCAAGTGATTGTATTATAAAGATACCTGTGTCTGAAGGTCCAGTCACTGGTTAATCAGTATTCCTGGCTACAATTACACCATGAAGACAAAAGAACACTCCAAGCAACTACGTGACAAGGTTATTGAAAAGTTTAAGTCAGGGGATGGATACAAAAACATTTCCAAGTCACTGAACATCCTCATAAGTTAAATCCATCATTAAGTAATGGAAGAAATATGGCACATGTGTAAATCTTCCTAGAGCAGGCAATCCTCACAAACTGAGTGACTGTGCAAGGAGACTAGTGAGGGAGGTCACCAAGACACCTGCAACTACTCTGAAGGACTTAATGATGGCAGCTGAGATGGGAGAGACTCTGCATTCAGCAACTGTTGCCTTGGTTCTTCACCAGTCAAAGCTTTATGGGAGAGTGGACAAGAGAAAGCCACTGTTTAAGAAAGCTCATTAAATCTCCACTAGAGTTCACCTAAAGGCATGTGGGAGACTCCAAGGTCAACTGGAAGAAGGTTCTTTGGTCTGATGAGACCAAAATTGAGCTTTTTGGCCATCAGACTAGACACAAAACACTGCACATCACCACAAACACACCATCCCCACAGTGAAGCATGGTGGTGGTAGCATCATGCTGTGGGGATGCTTCTCAGCAGCAGGCAGGTAAAGGGTAAAATGAATGCAGCAAAATTCTGGAGGATAACCTGATTCAATCTGCAAGAGAACTACAACTTGGGAGAAGATTTATTTCCAGCAAGACAATGAGCTGAAGCATACAGCAAAAGCTACACAGAAATGGTTTAAAGACAACAAGGTGAATGCTCCGGAGTGGCCAAGTCAAAGCCCAGACCTCAATCCAATAGAGAATTTGTGGCTGGACTTGAAAAGGGCTGTTCACGCCTGATCACTGTGCAACCTGACAGAGCCTGAGCAGTTTTGCAAAGAAGAATGGAGTAAAATTGCAGCGTCCTGATGTGCAGGCCTGGATGAGACCTATCTACACAGACTCAGTGCTGTGATTGAGGCCAAAGGTTTATCTACTAAATACTGACTTGAAGGGGGTGAATATTTATGCAATTACTTATTTTATATTAAATATTTTTTAATTAATTGACATTACCTTGTGTTTTCACTTTGACATTAATCCAAGGGAGTGAATACTTTCTATAGGCACTGTATATTACTTTGCAAATCAGAGTATGACTAAGTTTATCGAAACATTATATTAAAAATGTATCATCCTATAAGCAGTGCAACCAACATTTAATGAAAACCACCACAAATTTGAAATTGTGATGAATTAATATCAACTGAGCTGTTGAATTGAGAATGCAATCTGCTGTTCAAAATCCTCTTTAACGACAGCTGAGGACTTCTAATATGGCTGTCGCATGGTGTATTACACCACCTAAAAGCCCTCTACTGAAATACATTCCTCTTTATTCCATCATGTAACTAACATATTTACATACTGAATAACTAAACCTTCATAATAAAAAAAACCTCTCATCTAATGCAGCAACACAGCAGAGAATAGAGAACACTGTGGGATATGTTGTAAAGAGAAAAGCCTCTCTGACATCCATTTACTTTATAAAAGCAACAAATGACAGCTGAATAATTCAACTGACACTCCCTCATTAAATATAAGCCGACAACTTTGGGGGACAGCATGGAGGATGAGAGCAAAACAGGGACAGATGGAACCCTGGGATATGGTGTTGACTAATGGATCAAAGTCTATGTGTGTGTGTGTGTGTATGTGTGTGTGTGTGTGTGTGTGTGTGGCGGGACGAGTAAAAAACTAGTGGAGCAGAATCATGTTCAACAGTGTAGACTGTATTTCTGTATTATATATTCTCCTGTTCTCCTCTGCTCAGACTCTTTGTTGATCTTTATATTTTGTGTTGTGCAGAAAGAATGCCAGACCCGACAGAGAATAAGCGGACTATATACTACTAATTGTTCGCCTCCTTCTAAACATCACACTTCCTCCCTTCATCCATGATGGCAGATCTCTAAACAGCGGAACCTGCCTCTTGAATTCATCAAACAGTGTTTTATGTATTCAAGTATAGTATAATATCAGCTGCCCTATCATAAGGCTACTGTACACTCCACATGTGTTCCTATAACGAGGCAAATGTGTCTGAATGTGTGTGTCTGCTAATTAACGGCAGTAATTAAGAGGGAGGTGAGTAAATGATGGAGTCGAGGGAACATCTGTTGAGGCAGGAGAAGTGGGTCACAGTAGAGAGAGAGAGACTGAGACATCCCAGAGGCTGTCAGAAAGCCTACTGATGATATAAATCCTGTTTTTCTCTCCTCAATAACTGTCTAAACTGTCTCACTGAAGTAAGGACCACAGCCAAAAAGATGTCAACTGGCACAGTTTCACTAAAAATTAAATTCAGGAAAACTAAATTCAGAGTGCCTTCCAATTACCCCACTACATTAATGATGTTGGTTGTGATCATCATATACGTATTTGGCTCCATCTTTGGTTAAAGGATCAGGCTGGTATTTTCATGCAATTTCTTGAAACTAATACGAATGTAAATCCCTAGCCTTGTCCTGGAGCCTTAAGCAACACACTGCTGAGGTGTCACTACTGGTATCCTGGTTTGTTTTCTAGTATTTAAAGACAGTTCTGTTTACATTCATTCTTACACACTTAAAACATTTGCAGAACTGATTTTTTAAAATGTTTTTTGTGTCATGTTTGCCAGCTCCTACCTGTCTTTGTTTGTTTCTCATTTATCTCCTTGCACATTACTGCCAACAGCTGTTGATCATAGTGTGTGTAGAATAGTGTGAAACTGGCAGGGTTGGGAGGATAACTTTAATAATGTATTCCAATACAGTTGCTAATTTCCTGTTAAAAAATGTAGTCAGTTACCTAATTCAATTATCACAAGTAGGACCTGGTTGGCTAATATTATCGACTGATTACAGATATATCAGTGTTGTCTGGTATATGCTGATATTAATTTTTAATTTTTTTTTGTAATTTGTAGACTATAAACTTTATTGTTAAACTGTAAAATATCCTTCCTCTGTTGTGTTTGATAACCACATTTGAGGGATCATTGAAAAAATGTGTTTATGTCAGTTGATATATCAGGTGGTTAATTTGCTCATAAAGCTCACGGATCTTACAAGGGAAATCAGTATAAATGCATTCTACTATTTCTCCTTGTCATTGTATTGGTCTGCTTGAAAAGCTGAGGGCGCAGTCATACTGCTCAAGAAGACAGACTCATTCTTAAAAGGCCCGCCCTTCTCCACCTCTGATTGGTTGGCTTCGTTGGTTGTGTATTCTATGCTTGACTCAAACTGTTTACTCACACAGAAGCTCTGGTAATGTCTGTTTTCAGCAATGTTTGAGCTGTAGTAACACTCCAACTTATTTTCACCAACACACTGACCTCTTCGGCCTCTCTCCTGGTCTTCTGCTGCTCCTGTCAGGGTCACTTATCCTGCAAGGCTGCTCTTCACTGTAAGAGTGTCTCTAGGGTCACTGGGTGGAGAAAATAGGCTGGCTGTCCACATTGCGGGCTACTGCCATCGGCATCCCCTTCCCCCCAAATCTAAGAATTGGTCGAGCTATAATCACAATATTAAATTAACATAGGGATGGGCTATATGGCCAAAACTGTTACCACGATATGTTTTTTTATATTTATCGATGTTGATAATTATCACGATATACAGTATATTTAACAATAATAATGTTGAATTGACAGTTTTAAGAGTATTTTCCTTAGGACAGAACCCAAAACAAACCAGAAGATTAATTATGGTTTATAAAATACTATTATTTATTGTCAGAATGCATCTGTACAACAAATTGCTTGTTTCAAATGTGGCTCAAACATTTTAGAGGTAGTAAAGAAAATAAAATAAAAAGGTAAATGTTGAGGATGATTATGCTACTGTATTCTCTGAATATTGCACATTCTTGAGCTTGCAGGTAGTTGTTCAGTTCATCTTTAATGCCTCCTGTTCTGTAAGACCTGATGTGGTTCGGACGTGCGACCAGACTACATATCAACGGTGACATCTCTGAGCTGCTCCTCCAACTTTACCCTACACTCTGCGTAGAGCTGATTTTTCAACCGTGCTTATAGGCATCATATGTTTAGCGATACAGGATGTAATTGCGCGGGTTATGTCTTTGTGTCGTTTCGGTTTCTTTTCATATGGGGTAATGGCTGAAAAAGCAGCGTAACCTGTTGGTTGTCGAACTGAAGTTTGACTAGTAGAAGCAGTGGGGCTGGGCTGTTGGCTAGTGGATGGGAGGCTGACGCTAGCATGATAGCGCTAACGCTAAGGTTCCACTGGATGCATGTCCGCTGTGTTACGGCTCCGGTACGGCTCCGGTACGGTTTTGCGCCGTTGTCCGGCAACCCCCACCAGCTGCGTTTTAAGTCTGCCACGGCGCAGCTCCACTGAACAGCTGGAGTTACGAGGCCGAGGAGTTCCCGCAATGATTACATAATCACCCGCGACCGCAGTTATAGGTATGTATTATAAACAACACAAAGTGTTCTCGACCGAAGGATTAGAAGAAGGGCTTGTATTTGTCTCTTTTTTGAGTTTATTGTGCTGGCATCAACACAGAGTGTTTTATTTTGAAAATTAACCGGATGTCATGTTGTTGTTTCTGACTTCCTATCTGCTCTGTGCTGAATTGCTGCATTGAGCTGCGGCATCTGCCAGATATAGAAGTCCTGCGTATCTGCTCCGCAGGGCTGCGGACTGCCGGAGCTGGGACGCAGCGGACTTGGTGGAAGTTAACACATAGACTAGAGTGAAACCGATCAGCTCCGCTGTCGTGGCGGAGCCGTAACGCAGTGGACATGTATCTGGTGGAATCGAGGGGTGACTCATGCTTTCGGAGTACTGTTTGGGATGGTACCCTTTGAGATGATGGAAGAGGTTGGTGGTGTTTCCAGTTCTGCTGAGGACTGGTCGCCGACACATTTTGCACCTAATGCTGGTCCGTCCTTTATCAGACTTCAGGTAGCCGAACTATTTCCAAATAACCGAAATGGTATGACCTTTCTTCGGTACAATTTCTTCGTCTTTGTCAGTTTTTTGCGCTCGGTTTCGGTAGTCGTACCGCTCATTTTCTTGTGTCAGCGAGACACACAGGTGGTCACCGTCATTCTGAGTAGTTGTGAGTGGGAGGGGCCAGAAACATACATCAACCACATGCATCTGTTTCTCTGCTGTGCAATTGGCTGTTGGTGTAGTGTTTTCTAGGTAAAGGAAAACGGACTCAAAAATAACTATATCGAAAATAAATGTCATAAATTTATCATCGTTACCGGGTTTTTTTTGGATCACTTTAATACCAAATATTCAAATCAAGACAAGAAAAAGGAAATAACTTGCACTGTATTGTGATATTTTGATGATTTATGATTTAAAGAAAAAATAATGGTGAAATTCTCACCAAGTGAAAGCATTTTTTTAAATGACTTGGGAGCTGTAAAAACTAGTTTGATTTCACTTAAGACTGGAATGGCATTGTGAGTGTTGCAATGTGCGCATGTGCATATTGTGTATATTGACTTGTTGTTGACTGTCAGGGTTGGGAAGTAACGGATTACATGTAACAGCGTTATGTATTTAAAATACAAAATACGAGCAACTGTATTCCGTTATAGTTACAGTTTAAATTGGTGTATTCTGAATACAGTTACTTTCTCAAAAAAGGATTACTTGTAGGGATTACTTTACGGCGCTACATGTAGGTTGCACTGTGCGGATGCAGGTGGCGTTATGTGTGCAGGTACGCTGCAAGTCAATGCGCGAGAGCACTTTCCACACAACCGAATGACAATGGCAGAGGATGAGAAAAACGACCAGGAGGGGGAACAAAAATGCATTTTTGGCATGGAAATTTAGAGAACATTTTACCTACAAACCTGGTCAAGAAGGCCGCAACATCACACTGCAGTACAAGCTTTGCTTACCGTCAGTGAAGCTGCTTTCAGCATCGAGGGACTCCACGTCTAATTTGAAGAAGCATCTTGAGGTAAGTTGGCTAATTAGCGTTAACGGAGAAATGACCCCGGCAACTATTAATCCAGCTCCGCCGGCTGTGAGTGCTCACATGTGGGGAAAGAAAGGAGGGTTAATGTCCGCCGGCTCGCATGTTGCTTGTCCTACACTCACAAACAAGGCCTATTTTAAATTGTGTATTTTTACAAGGGCTTTCTGCATAAATGTTAGAGGCTCAGTGGCTGGAGTTTGGACCTGCAGAGCAGAGAAAGCTGCTCTATTTTAATATACTAATTTTATGTCATGGCTTGCCCCTGATGAACAGGAAGCCATGAAGCGGCTAATCGTCCAAGAGGCTCGTCATCTAGAGCCTGTCGCCGAGTCTTCTGATGATGTGAGCACCAGAGTTAATGCACCACAGTGTGAGACCGATGAGGATGACTTCTTCACTTTTGGCAGCACACAAAGATGAGCACCACAGCGGAGAATGAGGTGCAGAAGTACCTCCAGGATCCCGACAAGACTTTGGAGTCATTGAAGGCCTATATAATGGTCAAAGCCCTTTTCTTTAAGTACAACGCCACCCTGCCTTCAAGTGCCCCTGTCGAGAGACTTTTTAGTCAGGGAGGGCTTATTTTCACCCCACATCACAACCGCATGACTGATGAACACTTTGAACAGACTCTCTCGCTGCGTTACAACCGCCACCATTTGACTGTAGAGTAACTGATGTTACTGATCATGACTTTTGGCTTTTGTCATTTAAGTGCAAAATGTACAAAAAGAGTAATGTACTAAAAAAGCCATATCCTCCACCACATTACCTAGTGCATATATTGTCCTCACAACTACCGTCACAGTATACACCTACAGGCATGTAAACTAGATATGAAGTTACACTTAAATATTGCTTGTACACATAAGAGTGTTAAGCTTTCTGAGATATACACTGGCCTTTAAAGTCACCTTTTGACCATGCATAATGTGTTTGCTGTGAGTTCACGAAGTGCACGATTGCACCCTGTATTGTTCTCAATGCAATTTACAATTTTTACCATGTGCCATGCCATGTTGCACTTGAATTTCTCTAATTTCTGAGCTGTGGAAATTAATAAAGGTAAAGGAAATTGAATGGATGCCATTTTTCTTTAAATAGCATCAGTTGCAGGACAAAATTTACCACATTTGTGTTTTGTGTACGTGCATAACTTTTTCTCTGAAGACAGTAATTAGATCGTTCTCTAAAACATGTGTTAACTAAATTCAGTGTTCCAGATAAACACGCTCAGCTAGACGATTTTGAAGTAAGCTAAAAGTAATCCAAAAGTATTTAGAATACATTACTTTACTTGAGTAATCCAAGGGAATACATTACAGATTACATTTTAGGATATGTAATCAGTAATCTGTAGGGGAATACATTTTAAAAGTAACCCTCCCAACACTGTTGACTGTGTATAACACGCCAACAACAGCAGCCTGGTCAGTGGCCCTATGCTTAACCAAACCCCAACTGCTTTACAATATTAATAACAGTCCAAAAGTCACTGGATGTCTTAGTATGAGAAATGTTTTTTTTATGCAAAACTGACAATAGAGAGTTAAGTAGAGCTTCATATTTTGAAGCTGCTGTAATTGACAAGTTGGGAGTGAGAACATGTTGGCCCAGTGAAAGTTCTAATATATATGAAGTCATATTACTTCAAGACATAAAGCTATTCTCCTAAATGATGGAATTACCACTCAACGATCGTATGACCTTTTAAACATTGTACAATTCCCATTTCCAAAACCTATTATGTAAACAAACACTGCATTCAAATAAATTAGATAATTAATATAAAATAACTATTCAGCAGGGTTTAGAAAGCAGCAGAACCAATTTGCTATCCACAATCATTTGATCAGAAACATATTTATTATGTCTGATACAGAGACCATTTCCAGGTCACATTCCTCCCCCGGCAATAAAAAAGGCCTTCCATCAGCTAGCAAGTAGCTTACATTACTGCTCCGTACACTACTGATCAATAATAAATCAAGTCTGCTGCTGCATATTCAGTGCACTGGGATTTCATCATTTTCCCGAGAGTGATTGATGCAATAGATTGCACAAATGTTCCCATTTTTAAACCATGGACATCTTCTCACAGTCATGAGACATGCTAGTGTTTCAGTAACAAATCTCTGCAGCACTCTGCTTTAATGACCAGACAGAGATAAGACTATTAATGTAGTCGGGCATTCAGTTAGCATTCACTAATCCACTTTAATCATGACAGCAACACAGTTACCTTTAAAGGTATACTCATTAATGCTAATCCAATACACTTTTTGTGAAATTCGGTGCATCTCCTGATGGTACGCTAACGGTACGTTCTGTGTTCACTCCGAAAAAAACCCCTGTCTTCATACTCATCCTTGGCAGGGGGAGGGAGGCTGTGGGAATGCCATAAAGTGATCGATCGGACTGGCAGCGAGGTAATTCTGCCATGTGTAATGAAGACGGAGAGATGGCCGAAAAACAGCCAAAGAGCAGAAGGTCAGAAGGACAAAAATTGAAAAAGGACTATGATAAGGGAAGGGCGAAGACTAGTGTCAACATTGGCGAGGCTTTTCGAAGGTGGAGAGACCTCTGACTTGAAAGGGCTGAAGACGGATGCAGAGGGTGCTGTTTTTCTATTGGTGGGTAATTTCAGTGTTGCTATGTTTCACAGAACCATCCATGAATTTGGGGGCGGAGTTTCTGAATGAGCAATAATGAGTGTGTGTTTGTTTGACCACACATTTAAATATCAACAGCCTTTCCCCAGAATCAATGACTATACCTTTAATTGTGGCGCTTGTATTTTCTAACTTTGTTGTGATGAAAACACATAATTTAACAGCTTAATCAGTTTGATAATATTGACTGTACTTTGTCAAACCCTAAATCTGGATAGTTTTTAATTACTTTTAAGTAGTTAATAGTTAATAGGGTTAACCATCCAAGTTGCCGGAATAAAATGTTGGCAGTTAACATTTCTGCAAACCTCTGATACGTTACAAATCATACATTGCATGTTCATGACCTGACTTTCATATCAGGAGCTGGACGGATGGTGGTGGAATAAGAAAGAAAGCTGCCAAGCAAGTGACCGCAGTTCGGGATTGAATTTCAACATTTGTAAGTGAGACACCACTGGATATTTTTAAAGAGACCTTAAAGAGACAATAGCTGGTTGTATTTGTGGTGACAATAAACTTTCGGCAGGAAGTCAAGAAATTTCCAGTGTTTTTGGCAATGAAAATAAGTATTTTAAGCTAAAACATGATCTTTTCCTAACCCTATCCAATTTATTTTCTTGCCCAAACCCAACCAGATCACTGTCACAAGATAAAACTGAAAACTGAACCCAAAGAAAGCATTTGTGGGAAAATGACACTACATGTTTCCAAGTGTCCAACTCTCTTCTTGTTTCAGATCCCTTCCTGCCCTTGTGTGTTGTCCCGCTGTTGTGACTGTCCGCCCCTGCCTGATGTGTTACACCTGTGTCTCATTATCCCCACCTCCCTTGTGTAAAATAGGTGCTTCTCATTTCATCTAAATTGTTTCCACGTTTCCCTCACTTGCGTCTTAGTCCCGCCCACCGAGGATTCGGGGAGAGACACGAGGAAACTACGGAAGGACAGAGGACCGAGGAAATATGTTTTAAGACAAACGAGACGTCCATTCCTCTGCAGTGTCACGTGAAGCGACGTCCGTTTCTGATGACGACTGCAGCTGATCACAGCTGGATCAGCTGTCAGCTGGCTTTAATAGCTGTAGAGACGTCAGATAAATGTATGCCATAAATGCCATTATCTAAATATATTTAAATTATAACACAGAACTAAAACTTGAAAACAGATTTAAATAATCAATAAAGTTAAACTGATGTGCTGCGTGCATAATTGCGCACAGCTCTGTTAACGGAGAGACGCACTTATATCGTTTCTTATAGCGCAGGTAATGTGATGTTTCCCTCATTAATGACATGTATTATTTCACCCACCAGCAGCCCATCTGATATTAATCAGTGTTTAGTTTTATGACCTGGACCGCCGATCCACAGATTTCCCGCGATGTCCATGGATATAGGCCTACGCGTGATCCACACATCATCAAACGTGTGTCTGCAGTTTAAAGTTTAATCAGTTCAGACATTTATATGATTAAAGTTATAGTGAATATAGTTTAGACCTACACATGGACATTAGATTGTGATGAACATGATACATGGATGGCTTAAAATAAAGATGTTATTTCTTTTGCCGTTAGTACTTGCAGCTAGTACTGCATTATTTCAGCTGCCCGTCCTTAATATCTGTTTGAATATGTTTGAAGCGGACGGCAAACAGTTTGGCTGGATGCTGACTTTATTTTGTCAATGGCTGATCTCTGGAGAAACTCCAACAGCTGGATCTGCATCTGCTTTGCTGTCTGGTTTTGTGGTTTGTGCGAGTTCACTTCCTGTTTCATTCTCACAGTTTTATCACTCATTGGACATGTTGGGATGTGATGCTCCTGTTGATATGCTGATTATTCATTTTCGTGCAAACAAAGCTTCTGTAAACACATTAAACTTCTTCTGGATTTTTTTTTGTGAACCCACAACCTTAAAGTTCAAACTGTGCCTGTGATTCCTGTCTGTTACCTGTTCAACAAACAGCTGCACATGGAGAACAAGCTGCAGTCTGATTTATACTGTGTACTGTGTACTTATACTGTGTACTTATACTGTGCACTGTGTATTTATACAGTTCACTGTGTACTTATACTGTGTACTGTGTATTTATACTGTTCACTGTGTACTTATACTGTGTACTGTGTATTTATACTGTTCACTGTGTACTTATACTGTGTACTGTGTATTTATACTGTTCACTGTGTACTTATACTGTGTACTGTGTATTTATACTGTTCACTGTGTACTTATACTGTGTACTGTGTATTTATACTGTGTACTGTGTATTTATACTGTTCACTGTGTACTTATATTGTGTATTTATACTGTGTACTGTGTATTTATACTGTTCACTGTGTACTTATATTGTGTATTTATACTGTGTACTGTGTATTTATACTGTTCACTGTGTACTTATACTGTGTACTGTGTATTTATACTGTGTACTGTGTATTTATACTGTTCATTGTGTATTTATACTGTGTACTGTGTATTTATACTGTTCACTGTGTACTTATATTGTGTATTTATACTGTGTACTGTGTATTTATACTGTTCACTGTGTACTTATACTGTGTACTGTGTATTTATACTGTGTACTGTGTATTTATAATGTGTACTGTGTATTTATACTGTGTACTGTGTATTTATACTGTTCATTGTGTATTTATACTGTGTACTGTGTATTTATACTGTTCATTGTGAATTTATACTGTGTACTGTGTATTTATACTGTTCATTGTGTATTTATACTGTGTACTGTGTATTTATAATGTGTACTGTGCATTTATACTGTGTACTGTGTATTTATACTGTTCATTGTGTATTTATACTGTGTACTGTGTATTTATACTGTGTACTGTGTACTTATACTGTGTACTGTGCACTTATACTGTGTACTGTGTATTTATACTGTGTACTGTGTATTTATACTGTGTACTGTGCACTTATACTGTGTACTGTGCACTTATACTGTGTACTGTGTATTTATACTGTGTACTGTGCACTTATACTGTGTACTGTGTATTTATACTGTGTACTGTGTATTTATACTGTGTACTGTGTGTGCTTGGAGGCACAGGTCACCTGGTAGAATGTGTTTATATATCGATTCATTATCTGCCTCTGTATTCAGTGATATTCTGATTGTGAAATCATCATTTTATAACCCAGAATGTGATTATGGTGTCTTCTGGACACTGGAAGCTATCTCTACACTAAATGTTTCAAGAAAAACTGAAATGATGTAACATATTAAAGCCGACGCTTAGGAATGATCAGCCTGATGTGTTTAAAACAGACCATGAAAAGAAAAATGTTTCTAATAAATGAAGAAAGTTGTTTGTGGTCTTTTTGCTCCTACAGTCAGGCTGACACATTTTACCTTGCTGCTGAATCAGAAAACAAACTAAATATAAAACTTGATGGTGAAACACTTGAGTTTGATCTGTTATCTGTCTTCACTCCAGTCATGTTGCGATGTATCACATCAGTCTGATCCGCTGCAGCGTCCAGTCAATAACTAAGGGGGCATGTCGGCCGGCAAAAGACTTCCGGTACGGCAGCTCTTGTGAGATCAGAGATCAGAGATCGCTCCTCAGAGATCACTCATCGCTCCTCAGAGATCGCTCCTCGGAGCATAAATAAGAGAACTGGGATGGTCTGCAAGATGGCGGACAGGAACGACTTCTGGTTCAAGCGAGGAGTGAGTAAACGACAAATAAGAGAAATGAGAAGCACCTATAGTCTGCGTGCTCCTTGTCCTCTGTGCCATCCTGTAACAAGCATTCCAGCATTTCTCCAAGTGATAGCCTTCCTAGAGTTTTTGACCCTGTTTTTTTATCCTTACTATTGCCTCTGCCTGTTCCTTTTTTTAATGGTTGCTTCACTGACTGATCTCATGGTACCAAACCTGACTTCAGCAAAGGCTTCTTGCTTTTTGCTTTTTGAACCTGAACTGTGTCTACAGTCACGCATTTGGGTCCTAACTGAGTGTGTCAGACCTTGTCAGTGTGTAGAGGTGTGTGTTGTCATTTTTCTGCAGCCTGTTGTCATTTGAATCCAATTTAATCAAGGTAAACACATGGAACAATCTTGCACTCACACCACTCTTTAATCAGAGGCTGTAGATTTATCCACATATGTGTCCTGCTGTCTTCAGGCGGCTGCAGTGATTTAATGAACTGAAGGAGAAACTTTCCATACAGAGTAAAGCAGCTGTGGACAGCAGATACTCAAATAATCACTGATGTTTATTTTAGTGCAGACTGATTTATGGACATTCCTGCTTTAAACACATTTTTATTTTTTTTAATTTAAATACATCTACAACGTGTTTAGTGAAAACATTTTATTCACGTCTTAAGCTCCATTGTGTTATTTCTGTACATTCCATGCAAGTATTTCGTTTTTTGACAGAATCACCTAAGTGACAGCGGAGTGAAACAGATTAGGTCAAGCTAATTTCAAGGTCAGGAAAATACCAGACCATCACTGCTTGAGCTGGTCTTTGTGCCACCATGAAAATAGGACTCTATGTTCTCTACAAACAAAAATGTATTTTAATATTCCATACAGTAAAATCATCTAGACAAGGTGCTATATGACGTTTTTGCATTACTTAGTTTGGCTGTTGAACAAATTATTTTGCATCCTGCAGACATGCTAATGGAGTAGCAATAGAGAGAACATAGGGTGAGTATGGCCTTCTCTTTGTGCATAAAAGAAAAACAGCAAAAAAAATATCCAGCCTGCTTTCACAGCCCTGTCCTTGAGTTTCCCTGCAGTCTCAAGCTGCTATCACACAAGAGCCTCAGCAACAAACACAAAAGAGAGAGGCTTGAGATTAGTCTGGCTGTTTGAAAGGAAATTGAACATTGTGTCACAGCAACCAGACGAGAAGAGTTCTCTCTCTCTGTTTTATTTCTTTTTTCCCTCAGGACAGCCAGGTAATCATTGCTTCGTGGACAGTATGAATGCAGATGGGCAGAAGGTCGTCTGAACAGAGGAGCAGCCCACTCAAGGTCAAGACTGGAGAGCTTGCAGAGTCTGCCTTCACAAAGACAAGAATAATCTTGCTTAGTTGCACACATAATAACAGAGATCTTGAGAAGAAAATGATAAATTAAATGTCTCTCTTATAGCTTGTGATATTTTCGGGACATAAATGTTCTTTATGCTATTCTGCACTGGAAGTCAAGACAGTGGCATTCTGACTGTTCAAGTATATTTCCAGTCTTCTTCAGAAAAACAACCATAAAGGTCGACTGTGAACGCAGCTTATTACGATCCACATTCAGTTGTTTTCTACTGTATATATGTGATGAATACCTTTTAACGGAACCCTGTGCTAACCCAAGCTAGTTCAGGGCTCCATTTCCATTGCTATCTCCGAGGTGTTGGGGAAGGGGGTTGGCTAGAAGTTCTGTGCTGACAAACACCAACAACGAAAAGCAGATATTTATTACCCTTTTTCTGACCATGAAGTCTGAAGGCCACAGCTAATGTAACTCACGGTGAAATGATGATTCTAATGTGCAATGTTTTTTTCTGTCCTTGACATATACACTGAGATGTAAAGTCACATCTGATGGTAATGTTGCTGTCCCCTTTGACATCAAGACTGCAGACACTCGACACATTCTCCATCGCAGACTGGAAGCTCACATTTTCACTCTACACCTTTGCCCATAAATAAGATTTCTAAAAGATCAAACAAATCCCAGAACTGTTTTCTCTATCTCTTATTCACCTGTTGTTCTAAATGTAGATATGATGAAGTTTGATGTGTGATTCTTACAATTTACAAAAAAGGATACTAAAAGACAACACCCACCCCACAGTCTGTTCACCCTGCTGCCATCTGGCAAAAAGAAACAGAAGTATCTGCTGTCATACCACCAGACTACAGAGCAGCTTCATTCCTCAGATGTGAGACTCTTGAACTCTGCATGCCACTCAATAAAATAGTATCTTTTTTTCTTACGAAGCATAAAGGGACTTAAACTAATTTTTTGTTAAGCAACCCTGTTATTGTAAAATGAAAGAACCTTTAACATTATATTTTTATTTAGTGTCAGCTAAATACATAAATCTAATGTAATGTAACCTGGGAAAAGGGAAATGGGCTTGGTGCAAGGTCGGATTTTGCCATTGGTTGGGTAAATGCGGTAAAGGAAATTAATAGAGAAAGTTGTCCCTCCCTAATTAACTACTGTACTTCAAAGTGTCCCAGAGTAAGGCTAGGAAATGCCAGCTGCTCCAGTGGATTGCCTCAAAAAGCCCTGTGGAAGAGAATCCTTCAGTGTAAATGTGACAAACTGTATGACTGTATGCAGGGCTGGAAAATCTTTATACATTTACATTTATGTATAGAACTGGATCCAGTTCAACATACTCTACTCACCAGCAGGATAAAATCCTCATTTTCCTAAGCAATAGAACATCCACTGACTTTATGGGTCTGCACTTATCTTGTTTTAACATTCACCTCGCCTATTGCTGTTTCATTATCACCATAATCCCTACACGCCTGTCAGAAAATTGGTTTTATGCAACACGCCTGAATGAGAGGCAAAAAAAAATAAAAAAACGAAATCAGTGCACAGGCTGAAAAAACATAGAAAAAGAAACGATAACCAAAGTGTAAATGAAAAATATATTTAGGTGCATTGCAGTGTAGAGCATGTATGAATAAAAACAGAGTGGAATTTACATTCTCTTGCTGGTTTCTCATTGGAAATGGTGCTGCAGAATTGAGAGTAATGTACATACATATTACATAGTAATGGTATGATAATACCAGGACTGTTCTCGGAACATTTAAGATGTTACTGTAAGTACAAGCAATATCCAAAGAGAGCCAAGCACTGATAATGGTCTTTCTAATGAGTTATCTGTGCCTCTGCTGGACTCAACATCATTGTACAGAGAGGCAGCTTACATTTATACTTTTTCACTAAACGAGTCTCCCAAAAGGGGATCTCATAATGTATACAACTGTTTTTGGTTCAGTCAAAGTGCTCTCATCAACCTTGTTTACAGTCACGACAGCCAGCTGTTCTGATTAACCCACTGTACACCACCTGCCCACAAAATAACAGCACATAGATGAAATTAGTAACTAGCTCTTTAATCTTGTGGAGCATTAATTTGCTAAAGAGACAGATTCTAAGTGCTGTATCATAGGCTACTTGATATTTTGGTAGAATGACGCTTTACTACAGAAGTGATAGGGAAGAGAGGGGAAGTAGTGAGGGATTACGCAGTATGATGCAACACTTAATTTAAGGTGGCCCAAAAGTATTAACTAATATGTGAGTAAATATCAATGAATTAGTAATCATTAGTTGTTTTGTTTTTTTCTTTTTCTTTTTCTTTTTTTGGCTAATAAGCAGTTGTCAGACTTCATTGCCAATCAGGAATAAGTCATTAAAGGGTAATTCCACCAATGTTACACATTAAAGTGTGTTTACAGGTCTTGGGGAGTACTACTGTATATGTGAAAAAAGTAGGATAAAGCCTTTTGTGGCTCCAGAGGAAGTTGCATGTAATCTGATAAATTATCCCCAGTAATTTTTACTCAGTGGTTAAGTTGCATTGTGGGTAATGCAAGGTTTTGAAAAGCAGTCCACTGGTCTATCATTGCACTCATAAACCATTTGTTTGAAAACAAATAATCAATAATTTGTATTCTGCACATTATTCTTCCTTTTCAAGACCTGCTGCCTACATTACCCATAATGCAGTTTAGCCACTGGGTGAAATCACTGGAAATAATTTGTCAGATCACAGATCTGACAGATTTTACAGATTACTCTAGTGTACAGTATATAGCATCTCTACTTGATTGTAATTTATCTATTTATTTAAGTATATTTTATTTCATTCAATTTTATAATTCCGTTAGTCAACTCCAATCTTCTGCTGCTACGTTTTGTATTATATTGGTTACAAACAGTTTGTTCCCTTCACTGCTGTGCCTAATTGAAATTCTCCTACTGGGATCAATAAAAGCACATCATTTCTTATCTTATCTTAAAGTCTGTTCACATGTCAGTTTTGAATTATCCATTATAAAATCCTCAGTTTCATACGACTTTTTTTATTGATGTATCACTGACATAGGCAGATGCGTTCTGATGCAGGTGACATCCAAATTTGCCATCGAGGAATGCTGTTGCCATGAGGGGTTGTACTTGATCTGCAACAGTATTTGGCTGGGTGGTGCATGTCAAAGTGGCATCCACATGAATTCCAGGACCCAAGGTTTCCCAGAAGCACACCATTGCAACAAACTGATCAATGTTGTTCACTTCACCTGTGAGTGGTTATAATGTTATGGCTGATTGGTGTACATTACATCTGACAAATTGTTACAGACCTACTGAGACTAGTTGGCCTAATATTCTAACTACTTATTAGTGAGTGACTAGTTATCAATTATTTCCGAAACTATTATATAAGATTCAAGGATGTGAGTCCAGTTCAGTGAGTTTGCTCCAAACTGCACATTTGTGAAATTCATTCACATCTATTCAATTATTTCCAAACCAGTGCCTGAGCTGTTAAAGGAACTTCCATTTGTTCTGCTGTTTTCCCATTCTCCTCAATGTTTCTGTGAGGTTAGCAGAACTCCCATATCCTCCTCACTGTGTCAATAAGATGTTAACACAAGACCAGCTTTAATTGATTGAACAACTCGGAGCAGAGAGGAGCCCACAGGTAGCTTTACTAATATTGTGGTTTTGGTTCAGTCCTGTTGCAGTCTTCATAGCTCTCAATCGAACTCTGTTTCTCTTTTGTTCTATTCAGGAATATCTTTCCCTGTGGCATTAATTATTATCATACTTCCACTAAGACAGAAAGAAAAACAAAAATATATATATTTTTTTTTTATTTATATGTGGCTCCTGTCTCTGTCCTAAAGTAAGCTTGTGTTGAGAGGAGGCTGGAGTTTCCAAAAAGCAAAGTGAAAAGTCAAGGGCAAGAACAAGGAGACTGTGTATAAAGGCGTGCGTACCTGCACTGTGCTCTGTGAGGTATACATGTTTATATGCATGTGTGCAAGTGTGTGTGTGTGTGTGTGTGTGTGTGTGTCTTTGAGTGGTAAATCAAAGGCCTTGTGTGCAGGGCTGCACAGAGCTGATAGCTGACCCATCAAGCGTGGCCCACCTAAAGCAGAATAAAAAACACCCACATCAGAAAAAGCCCCAGCAGAGAGAATTTCTAAAGTGCTGTGCTGTACTGTGCACATCTAAAAGGCCTGCCTCAGCCACAAAACACACCTCAAATCCTCAGCCAACAATGGGCGCTTACAAAAGGCGGAGCTGAGGGCAAAGAGACCGGGGAGAGAGAGAGATGGGTGAAACAGACTTATGTCCTTCACTCTGGAATCTACAACCTTTCATGTTCGAGCTGTATGCTTCCTGTCAGCAACACATTTGTACTCTATGTTTTCTGGAGTAGAGGCCAAAGTCCCCTCTACCCTGTCTGCAAAGATCAGATGGATACAGCACAGTCAAGTTTTTAGTACAAAGGTTTAGTTCTACCAGAGATGGATTCCTTTGACCTGGTCTGGGGTCTGATTATACTCACCAAACACTATTGTGTTATGTAGTAATGATTTTATGATAGCCTTTGCCTTGTATTTTATTCACATGTACAAGGATGCAAATGCAAGTGGGACACAAGTCACACTTACAGTTTCACGCTCTGGCATCGACTTGGGTTAAACAGTGGTGAACTAAAAATGTAAATAATATTTGATGAACTCATGTTGTGATGAGACTGTGTGTGCTCCAACTGAATGAGCCCTAAGTATTTTTTTTCCTATTGGTTCGCCTGGTCTTTTTAGATAATAATGCTTGTATAACATCAACCCTGTAATGACCCTGTAATCAGGACAACCTGGTCTATCAGAATATGTATGCTGTGATGTGATGCCACATGAATGTGTAAATTACTAAAAGACCAAAAATACAAAGCGGAAATTGAATCTCACTGAAATGTATTCAAATCACCCAGAGAACTATAATGAACAAGGTTGTTGGCTTTTGATACTTGTTCTCCTAAGTCATTGATGGTTTCACTCTTATAGAACAATGCACTGGGACATGCAAATCTTCCGTTTTTGGGTCTCAGAAGTGGTCCTTACTTATTTTACAGCCAGTCGAACATATATTATCGCTGACCACAGCCAGCATCACTGATGGCCGTGGTTGGGTATAGTCTGAAGTGGGCTTTGTTGCACCTATAAAAAGCTAGGTGAAGAGTTAAACCACTGAAAGTCAGCAAAAAAAGATTTTTAAGGGGTGTTAAACTACCCCATAAAACTGCATTAACTTTTTTTTTGAAGCACTGAAGCAAGTTCTGAATAAAAAATTAGCATATCATCGACTTAAGACGATATGGTAAACTTGATAGCAAATAGTTGCATTATCATTAATTTGGAGTCGTGTTTCTGGCCCTCTAGCAAACATTCTAATTTATCTTTTAGTTTCTACAAACTCCTGTGGGAAATATCTGGCTGTTAAGCAGCTAAATGCCCCACTATGAGCAAATATACTATCCTTACGGAATACATTTGTCATTCAAGAGATTGCAGCAGAGGGATTCTATTTTTCTTATTTCCTGGTGGCACTCTTTCGGTTGTGCTCATTTTGTTATGAAAACAAAGTGGTCTTTATTTTACTCACATATGTCAAAAGTGGAAGCAAGTGTGAAAGAAGAGCAGGAGGTTCCCGTAATCCAACGTCGGATGACAGTCAAACAATCAAAGTGATGTGAAGACAGCCTCAATGATATGTTGTCTCATGTAATGAATTTGTTGCTAGTTGCTAATAAATTAATAAAGAGATTAAAACAAAGAAAAAGGTCATTTTTGTCATTACATCTACAATGAAATCTAGTTGCAGCCATATAAGCAGCAACTTAAGTCATTAATTGGTTTACAGCTTACCAACACTCATTCCTTTTAACATAGTACTGATGAAAATACAGCCCTGTTACCTCACTCAGCTTTTGCCCCACTTGCTTTTTGTGGAGAGTAGCAAATTCAGAGCAGAGAACAACCCCAATCAGTGTCGCTGCATGTTTTTCACACCATCGCCCAGGTTGACAGTGGCAGGAACAATCACAGCCAGATGATACAGTCACGACTCCCTCGCTGCCAAATTAAGTGCAACTCCATGTTTCTCTGCTCCCCGGGAGTGATGTTAAGTGAGGCTCCACATGAAAATCCTATAATTGAACCTCTCTCAGGTCTTTGCTGGTTTTTCTGAGGACTACAACTCAGCCAAACAGGAGAGAAAGACAGAAAAACACTTATCAATGAGCTGGTTTCTCCCTCCACAGGTTCAGATTTATATCATATTTAATTATTTTGCAATCTAAATCCATAATCAAAGGCAACAATGACAACAGCATTATCATTTTACAGCAACAGACAACACTGGTCAGACAAAAAGCAAGTGTGAAGATCATGTAAATTGTCTGTATATGAAATACCATGGGATAAGAATTTTTAAACCCTATATCTGTATAATGTTTATGTGATTATTGTTCTGATTCTATTGACATACGTTTGTAAAAGTTTATACTACATTTCTTGTGACATCATATTGTACTAAATGTTTTTATCATTGTAACAAAATGTACTATATTTTCTTTATCACATTATAATACAATAGGTTTACTCATTGTGACATCTTGTAACATTGTTTGTTTCTTATGAAATCATGTTATCTACTACATGCTGCTTATTCATTGTGTACTGCAATTAGTTTTTTGTCACATTGTGACATAATATTGTGTAACATTAATGTGTTTTACATTTTGTTCAGTTATTGGGACATGATAGTGTACAGCATATTGTCTATTATTGTCTCACAATTGCATATACATTAGGAAATCATATTTTATAAGATCTTGTTTATTTCATGTTTACATCATGTTTTACGGCATGTTTATTCATGTTGTGCATTCCTTGGGGAGAAGAGCAACAACACCACCAAAATTTGTATTCAACAATTGTTGTAATCAATAGTTCATCTCACAACGAGACTGAAATAGAGTCTCAGGGGCTTTTCCAGCCTGACAGAAATACACTTCTAAGGACTTATTTTGGAATTCTAGACACACATTGATGGGACAAGTTTATGTTTAAATAACTACACTAGTTGAAATTCATTAAAATTAAATGATCACTTCTTTTATTCATGTTGATATTTTTTATAGATGTTCCTACTAGTTGTTGTTGTTGTTGTCTAGTTGCTGTTTTGATTTTGAATACTAAACTGAGCTGGTAAAGCTTATCTAAATTGAACTGATGACAAAAGAAAGATCATTGTGCATGTAAGAGAGAGAGAAAGAGAGAGAGAGAGAGAGAGAGAGAGAGAGAGAGAGAGAGAGAGATGAGCCTGCCACTACAGTAGACTTGTTCCAGGGTGATGGCAGAGGAGTGCAGAGGTTGTTTTATTGAATGCTGCTGTCTATAGAGCTGTTTGACTGCTGTTCATTGAGCTGCTCACTGCCTGAGTGTAAACACTGGAGTCATGAGGGAGAGGCAGAGGCAGCTTTTCTACAGATGAAAGGGAGATTGGCCTGGTTTAACGTGGCTATGCATCATGGGAGTTTGAACAGGTACAGTATTCTGCTGCAGTGCCTTTCAAACCAGGGGCTAGGAAACCACCAAGGCTCTCTGTAGCAATGGTGGTGTCATAAATTCCTGATACTGTAATATGGTAGCTGGTCAAAATGAGGTCAGAATGAGTCCAAATCCAGTGTGATGTCATCCTTTGGTGTCTGAAGCCTTGAGCTCGGCATTACAGCTGCCGCCAACAATCCTGATTGGATCTGACTGAGATCCCAAGAACACGTTGTAGTTGCGATTTGTCAGTGACAAAAAAACAGCAGAATATCCCTTTGTCAGTGTGCAATAACTTAGGAATGAGTTGGGCTTTTATTACATTAACAAGTTACATTCACAGATTTCTTGTTTTTTTAAATTAATTAATAACAAATTTCCATTTAAGCTTCACTCTTCCTCATTTTAAGTTTCACATTTCATGTTTCCCTTGTCATATTTCCATTTATTTCATTTACAATTTCATCATTACAAAACCTCTCAGTTTGAGCTTTTCAAAGCTTTGGCATTTCAATTTTTTATTTTTATTTACTCACCTTACTGTACAGTTTCAGATCATTGTATCAGTTTACATTTCAGAGCATTTCAGAGCAATGTATATGATGTTCAATCAATGTATGTCTTGAAAACTTGTATGTTGATGTATGTAATGTTGTGATCCTACCCTCTCACTGAAGTTTCATAGTGCAGAAACAAGTGATAGGGGCCCGAGTGGCTGAGACAGAGATACTATTCACCAGTGTTGGGGAAGCTACTTTGCAAGCGTAGCTTGTAAAACTACATGTAGTTCAGCCTGGCAGTAGTTTTACAAACTACATTTCTACCCCTGGAGAAACGTAGTTTATAAAACTACTGCTAAAAAAAGTAGCTTTAGCAACTACTTATACTCATTATACTCATTCAACTCAGCGTTAAATAAATCAACATATGGTGTATATGAAACAAAATATAATAGCCAAAAAATTCACATGCCAGCAGAAATATGCCTCTCAACTCAAGTTTTATTTTTTAAAGAACAAAAGCTGACATTTTTGGTCAACATCACAGGAACTTCAGAGGCACTAACACTTAGGCACTAGAACTAGATGCCAGAGCAGAATCGCTTGTTGACACAACACATGAGCAGTCTCTCAAAGTTTTTATCAGACAGCCGGTTCCGTTTGGCACTAAAAACATCTTTACCAACACTAAATAGCCATCTATATCCAACATGTACAAGCTCAAATATGGCCATGGAGGCAGCATTGGCTTAGCATGTCATGACATGTTTCATGCCTTTTTTCAAAGAAAAATAAAATAAAATTTATATTATATAGGTCTTTTTTTTTTTATAAAAAAAAATATATCATGTTATTGGCCAAAATTGTAGTGTGTAAATTGAGTAGTTAAACTACAAAAAATGACCCAAAAAGTAGTTGAAATACTTGACGCAACGCAAAATATGAATGTGGTTTAACTACCAGCAAGTTACAGCAAATTGTAGTTAAGCTATGTAGTTCAACTACATGTAGTTTAAGTCTTCCCAACACTGCTATTCACCCTATTACAAGAGACTGTACCACCAAAATGATGTTGAGGCTGATAAAAAAAGAAACAAAAGAAACAAAAGTTACATAATGTTGCTTTAAGTTTACTTTTTCTTTTTAAGTTTATTTATGACCTGATGATTTCTAGTTGTGTAGAAACACAATAATCTTCCTTCCATAAAATGCCTTCTGAAAATGTAGTGTAAATGATGAATTGCCCATTGCTAGAAATGCAGAATCCTCACACTGCCTTAACAGCCAGAATTTGAACTAGTGATCTTGCAGTCCAGTGCATTGACATGAGCTCTATGCTCTACTTCTGGATGACTGAGCTGGACAGCAGTGTGTGCGTATAAAAGTTGAATATAAGTCTCAAAGTATGAACGATGTGGAATATTTATTAATTATTGTTATGCTTTTATTGTGAAAGGGCAAGAAAGAAAGGGTCACAACTGGGGTCTGGAATATGTTAACATGTACTTCCTGTCATAGGTTTTCCAACAGTTAACATGTGACCTGTACCCTTACTACTCGACAAGGAGCAATCCTGGCACAACTGAGGGCATTAACATTTGTAAAGGAGAGAGGTTTTCTTTGTTCTACATATTTCTTTGAAAAACATTCAAACACTGCTACAGGTGTAATCAATCTTCAAATCAACCACATGTATGTATGAAGTTTGGAAATAAGTTGGACATTTTCTTGCAGTCAGGAAATAAAGAATCAAACCCCTGAGCCTAGGACCACAAGCCGTGTGCTTTAACCACCAGCAGTAGTAGCAGTAGCTGTAGTAGTACAATTACAAGTAGTAGTAGTATAAGGCTGTAGTAATAGTGGTAGTCTTAAGCCCCTTTAACATATCCAGATTTTACCCGGAGTGTGTGTTTGAACACAAATGCTTGCATTATTACCCCCGGACTTTACCCTGTCAGCTCCCTAGTCCCCCAGTGAGCAAAAAGTGGTCTAGATCACGTCTTTTTCTTTTAGACATCATTTATGGACATCCAAGACGTCTAAAAGACGTCCTCTGGGGAGCCAGAATGAAAGTTTATTATACGTCTTTTCTGGACGTTGTATAGACGCTTATATATCGTTTATCGATTAATTCTGGCTGTCGGTGGATGTCCAGATCATAGCCAGTATGAACGTATATTCTCAACTAATTCTGGATGTCAGTGGATGTCTAGATTATGGCCTGACTATTGACATGGCCAGGCCATCATCTGGATGTCCATTGACAGCCAGAATTAGTCGATGAATGACGTTGAGAAAAGACGTCCAGTCAGGCCATAGAAAAGACGTATAAAAAACTTTCATTCTGGCTCCCCAGAGGACGTCTTTTAGACGTCTTGGATGTCCATAAATGATGTCTAAAAGATGTGATCTAGACCACTTTTTGCTCACTGGGCCTAGGTCTGGGTGAGCCACATGTGTAAATGGAATGGTAAATGGACTTGCATTTCTATAGCACTTTTCCAGTCTACTGACCGCTCGAAGGGCTTTACTACACTTGTCACATTCACACATTCATACACTGTTGGCAGAGGCTGCCATGCAAGGTGCTAATCATGAAATCAATTTCAGGTTCAGTATCTTGCTCAAGGATACTTCGACATGCAGCTGGGGGAGCCGGGGACCCTTGCTATCCTGAGCTACAGCCTTCTCTGCTTCCCTGTACATTTCTTTCCGCTCTTTTGTTGATATGGCAGATATGTCCAAACCAATGGTGTAAAGTAATGAAGTACAGGTACTTCGTTACAGTACTTAAGTAGATTTTGGGAGTATCTATACTTTACTTGAGTTTTTATATTTGTTTCAACTTTTACTTTTACTTAAGTACATTATAAAGAAAAAATACATACTTTTACTCTGCTACATTATCATAGGACACTGTCGTTACTCGTTACAAAACAATATATTTGAATAATAGCCCAATTGTCTCATGACATTGTATCTGGACTGAATGTATTCACGACACGCGCGAACGACTGACGTTAGTCTCGCTGTAAACCCGAACATAATCATGGCAGCCATCTCGTCCACTGACACTGTTGGAGGAAATATGGACGATGCTGCCACAATGGCATCCGCTAGCAAGGCTAGCTTGGAGGAAGAAGAACACCCGTGGCCGTATTTAAAACAAATGATTTCCTGTGTGGGAATGAAAGATTCGTCCTTCAAAATGAAGTGCCTCCTGTGTCTGTCTAGGAACACAGAAATACTGGCATTTCAAAATTCTCCATTGAACCTTAAAAAGCATATTGTGGTAAGTGAAATAACTACTAATTGCAGTAAATGAACCAGTGAAGATAGCTAAGATACCAACATTTTAACGTTACTCAATATCTCAGGTCAGTCAGCTAGTTATCCAAGCCTTGCTAGCTTAGCTAATGTTAGGCAGTGAGACGGGTCGGCTCACAGCCCCCGTGGTACCGAGCGGACAAATTATTATCACTAATGTTAGCCCTTTACCTAACGTACGTGTCAAGCCATGTGTAGCTACATTACGTTGACAAAACCACTTCAACCACTGAGAAAGCCACGTTCCCCAACACTGTGGTGATGTGTCATTCTCAATGGAGTCTATTTGATACATTTGTGAAATTAGTTTATAAAATAAATGACATGTAACATTATTAGAGAACAATCAGGCTGCCTGTCATTGTTATACCATCTTGAATATAATTAGTCTTGAATGTCATTTAAATCAGTCAAAAGTGCTAATATGCTAAACTAAAATATCTCTCTTTTTCTTTTATTGGTGTAGAGAAAGCATGTTAATCATGTAAAGAAATATGAAGACCTGACATCACCTAAAAGAAAGCGGGCTCCAGAAAGTGAGACTTCCTCCCTCAAACAAACCACATCTGATGAGGAAGACTTTTTCTCTTCCCTGAAGTCATCTCATGCAAGTCTGCAAGTTGTCTGTGAACTTGAATACACCTCTACCTGCCTCTGCAGCCTGTGAACGACTGTTTAGCATTGCAGGACTTGTCTTCAGCCCACGAAGAGCATGTCTAGATTCTCACAATTTTGAAAACCAACTCCTACTGAAGATTAATAGCAAATCTGTTGACTTTAAGGAGTAGAGCAGAGGGCGGGAGTGAGGGGGTATGAGAGAAGAGAGGGACGGAGTGAGAGGAGATGATGGAGAGAGTAAGATGAGGGAGGGAAGGAGTGGAGCAGAGAGAGGGAGTATCGTTGTGTTCTGTCCAAGTGTTTGGACAGATGCTTTAGCAAAATTGTTGTTAAACTTTCATGCCAATAAAGCCCCTTTAAATTTGAATTTGAATTTGAGTAAGGGGAGAGGGATGGAGGGAGTAAGCAGAGGGAGTAAGGGTGTGTAAGAGGAGAGAGGAAAGGAGTAAGGGGAGAGGGATGGAGAGAGTATAAGGAGAGAGGGAGGTATTAAGCTGTTGTTAATCCTCAACTATTTTGATAATAGATTAATCATAATTTTGAGTCATTTTTTAAGAAAAAAAAAGGCAAATTTCTCAAATTCCAGCTTCTGAAATGAATATTTTCTGGTTTCTTTCCTCCTCTATGGCACTAAACTGAAAATCTTTAAGTTGTGGACAAAACAAAACATTTGAGGACATCATCTTGTGCTTTGGGAAGCTGATCCACATTTTCAACTGTTTCAACTTTTCTGACACATTATAGACCAAACAACTAATAAATTAATGGAAAACATAATCAACTGATTAATCAACAATGAAAATAATTGTTAGTTGCAGCCCTACTGTTAATACAGTTTAAATTGAAGAATTGAATTTCTGGCTGTTTTATTTCTGTGTACTTTTACTTTTGATACTCAAGTACATTTTAATACCTCACGAATACTTTTGATACTCAAGTACATTTGATGTAAGCTACTTTAAGACTTTTACTCAAGTAATTTTGTCATGGGTACACACCTACATAAACTTCACTGATTATTTAAAACTTCTGACAGGACTGTTTAGTATTTCATGTTAATTAATGTTCTGTGTTCTCAGGTCACACAGTCCAGATTCAATAGTTTGGAGTAAAGTAGCCATCCCCATGATAAATCCTGAGATCCTGTCTTAAAATATTTATTACAGAAGATCAAAGTTTAATTCTGTTTCCGCTGGAGGGTTTACTCTCTTTTAGTTAAACTGATTAATGCCACAACTTTTCTGAAGTGACATTACTGTGTGCAAGGAAATGTTTAAAATGACTGACAGCAGCCTCTCTAATTATTAAATCAGAGTGCAATGCACCTGACCGCACTTTAAGACCAACACGTCCAGGGGGGCTCAAATGAAAACTGCGTTGATCTGAAACTAGCAATGACACTTGCGCTACACTGTAAGATAGAGCCCGCTGTCAGGCATTGAACTAGTAACCGCAATATCCCCAGATTCCGTTCCAGATCGTGTGATTTTAAGAGTTGTTGCGTGAGGAGAAACTTAAACTGTAAAACAGCTACAGCAAATCATAAATCATTCAAGCCTTCCTGTAAATTTGCTGTACCAGCCTGTCTGCTTCCGTTTCTGAAGTGCGTCTTACAGGTGGAACACACATCCTGCATTTTTAGTGTGTGACAGCTGCACTGCTGGACTGCTGCGGCTAGTGCTGCTGCTGCAGGGCAGCTACTGCCAGCCCTATCGTTTTACATGGAGTTTTAATTATCAATAAAAATGATAGAGACTTTCCTTAACCCCTGTTGAAAGAGAGAGAAAGAGAGGGAGGGAGGGAGGGAGGGAGGGAGGGAAAGAAAGAAAGAAAGAAAAAGAGAGTGCACAGGAAGAAAACTGCCCCTCACTTGTTATGTGTATTCTCTTCATGTATGTGACATATTCTACAGGTACAGACATTAACTGCTGTGAAACACTGGTATGATGTTGATATGACTGTCTACCGGTCATTGTCATCTGTTTTTGTTGAGAACTGCGTGCGGCAGTGTGAAAAGCAAGATGTTCAGCCACGCAGGCTGTGTGTTGTTGCCAAAACAGCTGTTGGAACACTGTTTTGACTGGTTTAATCATTTACATTAAATTTACTAAAGACAAACAAGTAAACTTTTTTTTTTACAAATTTTACAAATACAGTTAACAGTAACCAATAAAGGCTACTTCTTTGTCTCCTGTGGAGAAGGTCCCAAACTCCCTCACAAAAACTGCTCAATTTTGTGTGTACTATATAAACTTTCTGAAATGCTTTCTACAACACATTGAATAAATAAATAAATGAATGAATGAATGAATGAAATCTTTATTTTAAACATGAACCTTTTTGTGAGTTTTTTTGTTGTTTTTTTAAAGACCATAAACAAACAAACCGACAAAAGAATAGTTGCATTTCTCATTACATGTTCGAAAAAGAGTCGGAAAAAGTGTGATTTTATCTAATCCCATCACCTCTCCCTTTTTTAATTCAGCATAGTAATATCTCAGAACTCTGCACATTGCACATTTGCACAGTAACATCTATTTCACATCTATTTTCACATTTATTACATATTGCACACATCACATACACACAAGGACAGTTACTGTATATAGTATGCTTATTTTTATTCTAATATTTTTTATTATATTTTTATTCAATTGTTATTTTATTCTTTGCTACTTATTTCCCCCTGTACTGCTGTTTTACCTGTGAATTTCTCCCAAGGGGGATCAATAAAGGAACATCTTATTTTATCTTATAGGCGTCCTTTTTTTATCATAAATTATGAACACATAAATAAATAAATCTGAATTAAAAAACGCACACAAATATAAAAACATAGAAACACATTCTTAACTATGCATTATATATATTAGATAATAGTAAATTAGATACAGTGTGTACGTGCACAATTCCACCATTTTTCCTTTAGACAATTTTTTAAACTAAAACTTAAAATCTTGTTTATGAGCCTCGTAATGAGATCATATTTTTGTTTCATACAGGTCTGATTATTATTATTATCATTATTGTTATTATTTTTACTTGTATTGTTCGAGATTACCTTTACCTTTGTATTTTATAATTAACTTCACTGTGCTTAAAAACAACTTAATTCCTATGAATTTCTGTTGGAATGCAGAAAAACAATCAAATACAATCATCTGCAGCACACACACACACAGAGAGAGAGAGAGAGAGAGAAAGAGAGGGAGGGAGAGAGAGAGAGGGAGAGAGCGAGAGAAAGAGAGGGAGGGAGAGAGAGAGAGAGAGAGAGAGAGAGAGAGAGAGAGAGAGAGAGAGAGAGAGAGAGAGAGAGAAAAAACATCATTGGAAAAGGAAATATAGATATTCATGCCTGTGCAGTTGCTGCCTAACACCATATCCTGGTCAATGAGATCTTGACAGGCTGCTGCTATCTAATCAACCCCTCCACCGTTTTAATCCTCTGGCCCAATCTATTGCCTTCCCCAATTTCCTCCTCTCTGAAAGGCAATCACAGAGTGTAGGGCATTTTAATAGCTATTTGGCAGGATGCACTTGAAGGCACCATGAGCTCAGTACAAGGATCTTTCATTAGATTGTCATCTTTGAGTGATGTGAAGCACTCTGGATGGCACGAGCACAGGGGCAGGGGAGGGGCAGTGGAGTGGAGGGTAGAGCTGTGACCTTGCTCACATGATATCTCTGCAGATGGATAATACAACAACTGCATCTATCTACCTAACTCATACTGACTGTAATTTGACACATAACAAGAGTGTCCTTTGTGATTAATTCTGGCTGTTGGTCCCTAATAGACTCATTCAGGATTATTATCACCATTTCTGACAAGCCAAACAAGCTAAGGTCCAAATCATGCTGCAGACACATTCTCATTTCATATTGTAGCAGTGTCCTGCAGTGTTGTGTTCAAAACAGTAGCTTTAAATTGTAACTTTGTGTCAGTTGACTGACATGTACTATATGGCATATAGCTGCTGCTTCTTTGCAACATTCATCCCCTTTATCCATCTTAATTCTTTACAATTTGAAAGCTTTTGGACAACACATCCTCATACCTAAACGACTGAATATGTTGATTGACAGTGACTCCAAAAATATATAACATATACATATATCACCGTACCTAAAACAACATGACCGTTGCAGCGTAACATTGACAGGAGTACTGGACCTTCGTTTTACAGTCACAGGTTTATAACTACTTGGTAAGTTTGGAAACATTGTGGTTCGGGTTAAAAAATAACTGTTACTTTGAACGTTCCTGCAGCACATAAGTAACTTTCATTATGTAAGTAATGTCACTTAACTACATTACTAACAGTGGTATGGACATTTCTCGATTATAGGATGCACCACGATGCAGACGTGAAATATTTTGCATCGATGTAGAGACAGGGCATAATTGGGATTTTGTGGTTTATGTTGATTGTTGATTTTGACAGTTTCAATGCAATTTCGCTCTCATGGTTTGAATTGTGGGCGGACATTAGGATAATGCGACAACAATTATTAACCATGTAAGCTGTTCTCACCTGAAGCTAACATCTGCAGCTACAACGAGTATAGTGAGCTCTGCTGGTCAGTCTGAGAGAGGTGTGTGTGGCAGAGTCATTTTTATGATGTTTGCCACATTCAGTAAGTGCACTGTCTTTGAGCTACTATGTAATAATAATATTCTTTTAGATTACATCCCACTTGTAATGCACTGCAGACAGATTTATGTTGTGTTTATTTTTTGTTCATGTACTGAGTTGGGTAACACAGAAACTGGTATTGAAAATATGCAGTTTTTATACTGTAAACTGTTGTAGTCTAAATATTGAAAAGACTTTCTAAATAACAAGGGAATTTAAAAGGTGACAATGGAAAAAAGTAGCCGTGTGCAGTAATAGAGAAAATTGATTATGGCATACACTGAGATGCATCAAGATACATCTTAAATTTTTGTGCATTTGAATTGTTGGCAGGTGAATTGTAATTGAATCATATCATTAGACTAGTGAAGATTCACACCTCTAGTCAGTAAGTTATGAGAACATCATCGTTAACTTCTGGTTACACACTGCATGAACAGTGGTCTCCTGGATGAAAGTCCTGTGCTTGTTTAAACCAATTGTCCATCTTGACTACTTCCTTTTGCAGCGTTTATCCTCCCTTATACTACTTGACTTCCTCCTTTGCTGCTGTAAAATTAACTATGGCCACTAGAGGGCGCTGCTTATCAAGAAATATAAACATAGGTCATAATAAGCTGATTTCTCAGAGGACCTATGTGGTCATTTTTTTAATGAAGACAAAATTATTTTGGATGGATCACAGCTTTGTTGCATACAATTACTTGCTAATGAAACTCGACATATTGACCCTATGTCAGTCTCACAGACCCTCAGGCTGGGAGACTACTGTTTTCATCCTCAGCACTTCGCTGTTAAACATGGTTTTCATTTTATTTTTACTTATTCAACCCGTATTGGTCATAATGAGACAAGTGACAGGCTTCAGGAATAATTATAAAAACTATTAGGAGATAGCCAATCCTCTCGCTGATGGTTTTGCTTGCTTGTGTAAATAGATACATAAGCACATACAGAGGCATCAGTATTCAATTATGGGAATAAAATGGCAAACGTATACTACAGGTCTGTGACAGGACACCATCTCCATTCTGCTGCATTAAAGTGTGACGTAATAGACGCCGTCTGCCACCCCGACCTTTACATCCATATTTTCAACATTGCTATATAAAGGGTGCACTACTTCTTGCGATTATAGTATGCTTCAGATGAGGTACTGTAACTTAGCCACCACTGGGTTAAGGTCATGGAAAATAGGTGTTCATAAAATGACAGTGCTGACTTTGAGACATGATGCTGATGAAGGCAAATGCTTTGTACATCCTCCTCCCTAACCTCCACCCCTTCATTTACACTGCACTGTATGAAGGTCACACTGATCTCTGCCACTGAGTATTGCCATTTAATGTAAATCTCAAATGCAGAAAACTGCATATGAATGTGATTTGTAGAAGAATGGGTTGACATTGTTGGGGAAAAGGAACAGGAGAAACAAGAACTGGCAAGCCACTAACAGCTTTCAATGACTTAACAGCTTTCCCTTTCACAACTGGATGCTCTGCTGTGCACACACAGCAGCAGAATGAATGAGGAAATAAAGTGTGCCCTTTACTGTATTGCAAACAAAGTTTAGCCCGTGGCTACAGTCTTGTGAATTCGTGCTCATCTATTTTTTCAAAGTGTAACCAATGCAATTAACCCTTTGAAGAAAACCCAAGTCGACCTCTCCCTCTCTGACAGTGCAAAAAGAATGAACGAGCCAAAGGGGAAAGATATGCATGTTTATGGTAATGAAGTTCATGCATAGTGTAGCATTGGCATTCAGCTTTGGTTGAATTAATTATCCTCTACTTCAGGTATCCTTCCTATGCATGTCATTTCTCAGCTTCTCTGCCATTTAGTGTGCATGGGATTATTAGTCTAGGTGACACCACAATAAACCTACAGGTCCCTGCATGCAAACATGGTTCAGTAGTAACAACACGCAAGCTCAACCACTCATAATACACTGTGGTGGCTCATTATTACAAGCTAACAGCTGAGCAGAGACATTTAACCTGTGAGAAACCTGCACATATTGCAAATGAGTAGAAAAATACCTTAAAGTGATGGGGCAGCTGCTGCTACAGGTCGTGACTGTTACCTATTCGTCTTGGAAACTGTCTTAGCATTGACAAATGCTTCCTAATCAATCTCTGTCATCAGTGCAGACAGGGACTGAAGATAGAACTGTGCTTTATTGAACTGAGGTGGAGTCTGGCTCAGCTAAAGCAGTTGAGGGTATTGATCCATCAGTCGATACCCTGCACTATTCGTGGCCAAACCTTTGCTGACTGTTGTTTGTGTCTGTATCAAGCGCTCTTCAGGGAGATTGCTATTTGGCCTTGGCTCTCATCTTTATATGGTCAGCTGAGATTCATGCTCAGACTGCACACACCAGGAAGGCTCTCATTAAGCTAGAAAACTGTCAAAGTAATCACAACACAGTGTCACAGCTCAGAGCAGCATCAATAGTTAAGCCAATTTACTTATAGAGCGCATTTACAAACCACACATGTTGAGCAAAGTGCTTTATAGTGAAGATCTCAAATAAAATAGATTTTAAACAAATATACACAAATATTACTGTATTAACAGCACACAACTTAATAATAAGACTGAATTGCAAAAGAGGTTTCCATTAACATAATGATGAAATGTTGTTAACTAAGGTACCTGGGAAGCCACAAAAATGTTGATCCTGATCTGTTTTGCGTGTGTGTTTGTGTGTGTTTGTGTGTGTGTGTGATTGGTCAATCCAAGACATCATGGGATTGCCACTGGACGGCTAACAATTATGCTAACAACAAAAATAACAACTCCATTTTCAACATAGAAAAATGGATCAATAATCACAGAAGACATTCAGAGTTAGATTTATCATTATGGATTATTTTACAGTCTTCAAGTCTCCAAGAAGACACTGCAGTTCAAGGCTGGCTTACAAAGTGGCTCAAAGGGAAATGATGCTACTGGAGCCCTCATTTTCGTTATGGTTTCCTTCTTGACAACAACAAAGCAAGTCTCTGACATGCAGCTTTCCACAGATATTCAGTAAGTCATATACAACATATTTTGATGTTGTGTATGACATCTTGGACCCCATTGGACGAGGTGTTCTCAGGTGGTAATGCATTAGTTACTACCTCTGCCAAGGATTATGTTTTTCAACTGTGCCTGTTCCCCCAAAACTTGGATGGAGGATGGGCCCTGGCCCTGACCCCATTAACTTTTAGTGCAGATCCAGATGATTGTGAGATGGGGTGTTTTTTCGACATTTTCATAAATATCTCAGGGAATAATGCGTGGATCTTGATTAAAAAAATCTGCCATATATGGGTGGCTGGTGTGTATGAGTGAGTACAATTTGTCGTGGATCCAAATAAAAAATCTGGATCTAGCAGATTTAAATATCTTTTATTTGATTTTGGATTAGGCTTGATTGAATTAAAGGGGATTTTTTGGAATTGGTGGAGGTAAGCACTCTACTGAGCCATTCGAGTGGAGTATTTGTTAAGTGTGAACTTGCACACAACTGATCACGTTCTGTCTGTCTGTTCAGCAACACAACCATGCAAGATGCAGTCATGAAACTATTTTTCCTTATATCTATAGAAATGTCAATATGGTTCACAGCATATGACACATACGAACATGACAGTATCAGTGTTGCAGAAACCTTAACTGCTGCTTTTTATACACAGGCGTGATGTGGACACTTTAAGCCCCCCAAATTTCACCAGCCATCACTGCTTTATATCATAATACATATTTTATCCTATACTTTTAACCTGCACTATATCATGTCACAGATTCTAGTTACTTCCACTTACAGTATTTTTCTCTACGTATACTTTTTATACATATCTCTAATAACACAGATGGAAGGAGCTTGAGATCTAAGAATTTCAGAATTTCACTGCCAATGACTGCTTCTATGCAATTGCTGTGTACATGACAATAAAACAATTTGAGACTAAGAGGTCTGAGATCATGATGCTTAAAAAATAATTAACCAAACAAGTGAAACAGGATGAGTGAATAAACTACATTTTTGGAGTTGCACATCTTTTGGCTGCCTCCCCCCTTAAGGACAAGTAATATAAATGACTCTGAGATGCATCCAGCTGATTTCAGAATATAGGAGACCACAAAGCATACACTAGTTGTGTCCTGAAATACAGTTACATTTCTCTGCTACATCTGAATAATAAGTGTTTTGATCTGGACAGGGCTAACTGATCAGTGTCTGTTTACAACCTATCCGATCATCTGACTGCTCATGTTTATACCTCATTGAACTTTATTGAAGCTATGTTGCCATGTTCCCAGGTCTAATTAACTTTGGTAAGTCTGATGTTATCATAACCAATAGAAAGGATGGACAAAACAACCCAAGTAAGAAACCGCAATTATCCATCTACACCCTTAAACGTGACGCCAAAGAAGAAAGAGAAGGTAAAGAGCAGAATATGTACAAATGTAAAAAAAATATTTAGTTACAGACTTATAAACCTAAGCAGGGGGGAAAGCTAGAGCTGTGGTCACAGCTGACTTTGCCCCTGAATAGGCTCCATTAATAACTCACCATCTAGTGTCATAATTATCATTGCAAATTATTAATAGGTTGCTGCTATGACAACCACCACCTCAGGATTCTGAGTGAACATCTTCATCCTTATAATGGGAGATTGTATATCTGTACTTGCAGACATTTTCATTATCTAGAAGTGAAAAAAGCATCTGTTTGAAATGGTGTTCTCTCATAGTCCTAGAGCATGTCTCAGCTATCAGATGTAATGCAGGTTCTATGTTGCACAGGTCTTATTATGTTCTGAGATAAGAATTGCGACACCTGGGCTCCTTCGCATTTCTGGGGAGCACGGCCAGGTGAGGAAGAGGAGATTGAACAAAGCTCACCCCAGGGCTGCCTTGTTGGGGTGATGAACTCTCTATTCTCCTTTGCTGGCGGCACTTTTTACATATTCTGTGTGCAGATTCATACACAGAGAGTCCAGCACTTCAGACCCCCAGGACTGAGAAGTTACTAAAGTATTTGAATTTACTGGAATTAGAAACTACCTTCATACTGATAATGCATTTCACCAGACAGCCTGAACACATCTGCAGTTTACCACAGGACTGACACAGACAAAAATACATTAATTTCTTTTGACAGTCAGGAGCAATGAACCCTTAAAAAGGAAAAACCTTCATCCACTGTGCTACGTTGCTCAATAATAATTAGTTGTTAGATATCTCTAGAAACACATGCAAGTAAATTCAAGTCACTTTTATTGATATAGTGCCACAACAAAAGTTATCTCATGACACTTTTAAGAGCAGACTTAGCCTGTACTTCTTATTGACCAGATCTTACACTAGACAGTCCATCATATTTGGCTATAAATTTAAATAAAGAGACATTAAGGTCTCTTAAGTTTGTTAAAAGACTTAACAGGCCTACATCTATGTTCCACTGACAAGGACCTCCATGTTAGTTATGACTCATATCTGTCACTCTGTTACTCTCACAAAGCTCAAAAGTAGTTTGAGGAGGTGAAAGGAGGTCGAGGTAGGAGTGATGGGATAATAAATGGGGCTTTTCCACTGTCACTTTTGGACACAAATATCAAACCGTGCCACGCTAATTTGCTTTACCATTACCATATTAAGTGTCAATGTAAGGCGGCTTTTGTATTGTATCAGAATTAATACTGAATTTAGTTTTGATGTAACTTAAATCAAATAAGAAAACTAGGTTGTTCTGAGTAACAATTGTTTTTCAGCCTTAAGGACAGGAATGGATGGAATCGTGTCCCTCACCTACAGTTGGATTCAGTGAATACACTGTAATGCTGTCTCTATTTACACAATTCACCTGAGTGGGAGTTGTTAGAGCTTTACTGTACTGCTCCTGCTGCAGGTTTTGGAATTCTTACCTGATAAACGGATCCAAACTCTAAATCAAAGCCCTGCATCAGGGTAAAGAATCTGGCTTATCTTGTACAAAAAGACAATTAAATTAGGCCGCTGTGATCCTCTAGGGCTAATAAAGACCCCTGAAGTAGATTAATGAGTGTGATTTCTTGATAAGACAAATTAAGAGCCCACCTTTTAGTGTATTAAAAGCTCTGATTGACCTCCCTGGTCCATCTGACAACTTAGATGTACATCCAACATTATTTGATTCCACTTTTGAGTCTGTCTACCCTGGGAGGGAACCCTTTCAATTTAGTTAAGAGGAGCTGATAAGACATTTTAGCCGAGGCACATTTAAAGAGGTCCGTAAACAAACAAAAGGAGAGGACAGATAATCCATGAGCAATTAATTAACTACTGCCGCTCAGCACATCCGGGCACTGGAGTTGTTTTTAATAATGAAAGTAAATGGAGGATGAGAGAGGACTACATTTATTTTATCTCAGGTGTTAGTCTGCTTATCACCTCCCCTTCTTCGCTTCTCCACTGCTTTCCTTATCTTTCCTTCCACACTCTGTCCTCCAGTCATCTTTCTGCTCTCTCTCTCATCCTCATCTGCTCCTACCACTCTGCCCTTCTTTTCTACCTATTCTTAATTTCCTCACATTTCTCTGATGGCCTTTCTTTTCACTCACCTACTGCAATCTATAACCCCCCTTTTCTTTCTACCTTTTCTATTCTTTTTCATTCTCCTTTTACCCTTTCCTATCCATCCAGTTAACTTCCCACCAACACAGAAGTTGTGTTTAATAGTTGCTCAGCTATATCACCAGTTCCAGACACAACCCAAGATTATGTTCTTTACATCCAAGGACAACCTTTAAAAAACTTGATCTTTCAACAACATGAACATTGTAATTACATTTTTACATTTGTCTTGTTGATTGGTTGCCAAGTGTCAAGAAGGTGTAGTCTTATCTTATATGAACCTGTCAAAGAGAATACACCAGAGGGTGAAGCAAAGAGAGTGAGGAGGAAGGCGACAAACGTAAGACATTTAGCATGCTGCAGGTAGTATGGAGCTCAATACATCCTCATGCCTAAATGACTGAATAGGTTGATTGTAAGCATCTCCCAAAACAACATATATCACCGCTCCCAAAACCATTGCTCTGTAACAGCCACATGTGTACTGGACCTTCGTCGTACAGTGGCAGTTTGGTTGGATTTAGGCAAGAAAACTACTTGATTAGGTTCAGGCCAACATTGTGGTTTGAGTTGAAATCACTACGTTATTTATATAACTTCTGTTACAGTCAGTCAGAATCTGAATCAGAAATACTTTATTGATCCCGAGAGGAAATTGCTTGCATTGCAGCTGCTCCCATTCAAAGTCCAGAAATATGCAGAAAAATAATAATAATAATAATAATAATAATAATAATAATAATAATAATAATAATAATATAAACTATATATCAGCAAGAACAACAAAAACAGAACAAAAATACAAGAAATGTACATTCTAGAATATATCCATATATACAGTGTAATAAATAAACATACCCATATTACCCTAGAAACTTAACAATGTAACTTCACTGTGCGCTAGAAAGCTAAAAGCACTCACAGTTGACATCTGGTTTCACACTGGACATGAACAGTGGCCTCCTGAATGAAAGTCCTGTATTTGTTTAACCCAATGGTCCATCCCCACCCTCTCCCTATACAGACTTTTCACTCTTTATACTATTTCTCCTCACTTCTTCCTTTCCAGGTGTAATAATTACTACAACTGATCACCACCCAACAATAAATGTTAATATGGTTGTAATAAACTGCTTGCATTTTCAACCGATATGGTTGTTTTTCTGATGAGGACAGGCTTGTGGAACTCTATATTTGAGGCCCTGATGTACAGTACAATGAATGATTACCCTCCTCCCCAAAGTTTTTGGTGCAGTTTCTGTTATGATCCTTCAGTGCATGGTATTGGGAAGGAACAGAAGATGAGGGCCCTGCTCTCACCATGCAGCAAGTGAGTCAAGACCGCAGGGAATGAGTCAAAGTCAAGGGGCTCAGGTAGGCCAGCATCCTTTCTTGGTGACCAACAACCATGGCATTCAATATATGCTATGTTGTGACTTGAATAGACATAAGGCATAATATGAATTGGTCATCCCAGACATAAGAATAAATAATTTCTCCATTACTAACTGTTCTGTGACAGCAAATAAAGTTAGGGAAAGATCACAGTTATTGGAAATAAACTATGGTTAAACAATGGTAAGGGTTAGGCAAAACACTAAAAATCAGTTTAAAAAATCAAGTCTGTGATGAGATGCAAACTCCATTCTCCTGCATATCCAACATGCACATCCAACACTGTTACTACCATACCTTTACTTTCTGCCTAGCTTCTTTAATAGAACACAACTTCCTGAATCGTATTAAACTTAATTATTGGACAGGATCAGTGTGCTGAAGAATTGTCTAATATGAATTTAATTTCCAAGTTGATTGGGCTGCGTTGCAGGACATAGCATTTTTCACAGCAATTAAAGAAAATGTTGATATAAGAGTTGTTTTTTTCTGTAGTTGACCTACAATTTACTACCTGTTACAATCTGTACCTGTTTTCGTGGATGTAGACCAATAGCTAGCTATGTGAGAAGATGATGTATCCATTCCTAATCTCAGCAGAGGACCAGACCTGAATCAATGAACAAATCTGACAGATGATTCAGAGGCTGGTAACAAAACTACTTGTTTAGATTTAGGAAAGCATTGTGGTTTGGGTTAAAATCAATAATTACTTCTGTAACTTCAGATACAAGTGTATTTATGTTACGGAAAAAACATAACCACATTTGTAAGTTAAAACAATTCCCCGGTGTGTTTCACTTCAACACTGGACACAAACAGTGGTCCCCTGAATAAAAGTCCTATGCTTGTTTGACCCAATCAAACCTTCCCTGCCCTCCTCCCTATACAGCCTTTTTGCTCTTTGTTCTACTTCTCCTCATTTCCTTGTGATTGTGATTTTGGACAATATATATAAAATTGATTTGATTTGACAGGCTGAACCTTTTAGATATTCATGTATTTGAGATGTCTTTCCTTTATTTGTTGACTGAAGAATCCGCCCATGTCTGAGAGTAGACCTCTACACCATTGCTCTCATCATGTCTTTTTATGTTTTTCTTTTTTATTTGGCCTCATCTACCTCCCATTTCTCTCCCTTCCTTTCCCTTTATTTCCTTTCGCTTTTTCTCTGCATCAGTGACAGGAAGCAGCTGGGAGACATCATTGACAATGATTTGCAACCACATATTCATTTTTTATCCTAAATATATTAGGCCAGGCATCTGGAAGGTCAGTAGCATAATGGCCATTGTATATTTTATGAGCAGCAGGAAGCAAAGCTCTTGGAGTTAATCATGTGGATGAGGGGGTTTTCAGGTAGAGACAAGGGCGCTACTTAAATCATCACATAAGCCTCCCCAAAAAGGTCAGATGCTTCAAAACGACACTGAATGCCCTAGAGTGGAGAGAGTGGCTGTAATCATTTGGAGCTCCTGCCATTGTCCACGGGCCAAACACATTTGTGGAGGTGACATTGGACATCTACGGTATATTTCCATGGCCACTGTGTGCTAGTATGTGTCATTTCTCTGTACGTACACTCACTATCTACACTTGGTACGTTCACATTTTGACAAAAAGAGGTTAAAACCTGTTTTCCTTCACTCATATCTTCAGTGTTTTTGAATCTTTTTAGTTATTCATGAGGTAAATTTAGCCATTAAGTGTTTCCACAGGAAATTGTCAGCTCAGTGCTGCCAAGTGGTGAGTGATGGCTGCAGCCACATTAAATCACTGAGAAAATTAAGACTTGCAGCTCTAAAGCAATTAAAGAGAAAGTGTATTTAAATGAGACAACAGTAAACATGTTGTGTTCCATCCAGTACAACCTCTAGGTGTCAAATATTGTCAGATGGCAATGTTTTCTGTCAATGCTGTAAAAAAAAAAAAAAAGAATCCTCAACAGTGTCCAGAACATTTGGCATGATTAAAGGATGAATCGATGAACTGACGAATTAAGCGTCAGACACTGATATTCATCCATAACTGAAGTAAATAAATGAATGAAGAGATTGTAACTGTGGTGGAATGTATATGTGTTTGGTGGCGGGTATACATCTGTGGTATTGATGTTGTTCTCGTTAAGTTGTTTGTGTAATTCTTGTGGCTGTACGGAATGTAAAAATAATTATCCTGGAAAGGACAATAAAATCTATCTATCTATTCACTCTTGTTTTGAAATACAGTTTAAAGCGACTACAAGAACTTTTTTGCATGTTGACTCTGGTGGGCCATGTGGGAAAACAGATGATGTGGGAGAAACAAAATAAGCTTAGTTTTACTGCCATCCCACCAGACTACAGAGAGCTTCTTCCCTAAATTGTGAGACTCCTTAATTCATCCTCAGTACTCTGCCATAAAACATAGTTTTATTTGTATGGCTTAGCATAACTGGATCAAGTTACAGGCATCAAGAATAACTATGATATTTTTTTAGAAATAGCCTACTGATGGTCATGTTTGCTTATGTTGGTCATATATAGGCTTCAATATTAAATTGAGACTGTTTCATTACCAGTTGAAACTTAAGACTTTCCCTGGTTGCCCATGTGAGGGACCTGTCTACATTTGCTATGCTGGTTAGTTTAAGTCACATCTTAGTGTGTGACTTTTCTGCCTTCTCAGATGATCTGGCAGTTTTTCAGTTGTGATTTACTTTTAAGCCACTCTGTGTAACATATAATTACCTAAAGATGTAGTTCGTACAATTTTGTTTTACTATTGCCGCAGAGAATTTCTGAAAGGATAATAAACAAAAAAGAGCATAAGACCATCACTGTTGTTTCTTCACACTGTTGATAACTTGTTCATCTTTTTGAATGTTTTAAACTAAAACTCTGGCCATATGCTCCTTTAAATTAGTAACCAGATATGTTACACTGTGTGAAGGCTAGACCTCTCACTTGGGATTGTGAATATAAAACTATACAGACATTAAAAGACCCTACCAGGCATGTTTTAGGACATATAGGAATAATTAGCTCTGAATAATAATTTCTGATAAGGGATTTACACATTGTTCTCCCATATTGGAAAATCATGAACCTATTAATATGGAATGTGGTGTACACAAGACATCTCTTTCACTCAAAAATCTCAGCGTATGTATACAGCAGGCTCCAAGTTTTCATATCACACTTTAAGTTACATATTGGTTCAGGATGATGAAAACACATTTTGCCGGAGAGGGACTAACAAACAATAATATTGTCAAAATAAAGAAATAAATAGATAAAGTGAGTTAAAAAATGTGTTCAGTCATTGAATTATACTTTAAACTTAAGCTCATTCCCTGGTTAGCTCAGTGTCCATGTGATCTACTATCATGATGAATGAACCACCAATAGCATCAGGCGGAGAGACATGAAGAAACAGAAAGAGTGCTTGAATGGGCAAGTTTGAGAGAGAGTGTGTGCATATCGGTGTGTGGACAGAGAGAGAGAGAGAGAGAGAGAGAGAGAGAGAGAGAGAGATAACAGCTTTGCAGCCCAGTAGCCAACACTGTGTGGACCAGGTTGCAGAATTTCTACTTTAGAGGACCAAGCAGTCTCACTTGGCTTTTTTATAATGTCACAGTCCTGCTCTGAAGTACTGAAGCCCCGGACTTCGAAGTCCTACCACCAGATATATGCAAAGAATTCATGCTTCTGTTGAAGCACTGAGCTTTGATGCATAAGTTAGTGTTGGTTCCCTCTCATTTCTTTCTTAATATATTCCAAATATGTGGATTAGTCTTATTGGATTGTCCTTGGTGGGGTGTTAAACAACTCTCCACAAGTTAAATTTACCTTTCTTTTAAATCTTTGTTTAAATGTGCTGTTGAACAGTTCATTATGTTCACACAGCCGACCAGCTGATGAGGTTTAATGTCAAAGATGGGACCTATGATCTACAGTATGTACAGTGTGAATTCACATGGGTATTAAGAATGGATCAGCTTATAGCATCATGAAATGTAAACGTCTGACAGACAAATAAGAGTCTAAACATGAGGAAACTGACCTTTCTTCAGTCTTCACTGACCTTTTAATCCAAAGCATCTTGTCATACATGTGAGGAAACATAAACTGGTATTTCAGAGTTGGGTGCTATAAAACCATTTTTTGTGTTTCGGAAATCTATGACATATTTCTGGTGCAATCCTCTTATGAAACCAAACATATTGTAGGAAGAAAAGAGTACATAATGGAACCATAATTTAACGCTGAATTTGCCATATAAGCTGTATATCGCTCTACTGCTGGCCCATACACATCTGGTGATATATGTAGCAATAAAACTTTTATATTCTAATTGAAGCATCTGTCTGGTCATGCCACCATGCTCAGGGTTTGAACTGGGACACTGGTTTGCACAACTGGACAATGTCAGAATGGTTCCATAGCCATTACATGCACAGAAACAACAGCGGGTCTGTCTAAATACAAAACTAAGCCTGACAGAGGTCACAAACACACACACACTGCTGATTAGCATGTCACTTTGCTAGAACGTCAATCCATTTAAATGTCTAAACAATATGTCCACAGTCAGTAGGTCACTGAGATCACACTTTCAGTCAGACAGCCCAGTCGCAGGATAAAATGTTGACAGTTTCTGCAAACCACTGATAGGTTCACATTTGTCCATGTCTATGTACCATAGTTACATTTTACGTTCACATAATATACAGTATAACATAATCATTTTTAACATGCGTTATGATTCAGATTCAGTGCCATGTAAAATACTGTATTTCCTGAATGCTGGGGAATGAGTCCCACTCAAGCCAGTGTTTCTAACTGTCAAATGGTTAACATTCTTTCTCAAACCAAAAATGGGCTGTGGTTAATAGTCAGACGTTATAGCTTAAAATACCCCCTCCTTTTAAAGTTTAGAATGGCCATTTGTTCATTGATTCACTCATCTACCAAAATACATTTGCAATGAAATATTTTTAAATGCTTACAGCAAATATCGGCATATGCAATGAATTTAGTTTAATTAATCACTAATAAGCTTGTAAATAATTACAAAAATTGTTTAAATCACTTGACAGCCCTAATATAGACTCATGCTTTTCTTTATTAACATTAATACTTGCCATTATGTAATTACTTGCATGTTGTATACTGTATGCTCCTGTATTAGATTCAAATCACACTGTTTTTTGTAGCCTTTCACAAATTATTTCTTGGCCCAGTAAAGGTCTGCACCTCAGGAGTTGGAAACCACTGTCTTGAGGACAGATTTACTCAGGTAAAGGCAAATAACTGTCATTGTAAATAACACTACGATTGGAACATAATCAATTGCATGCATAATAAAGTGTCTGTGCATAACTAAGTAAGTGAGTTGAGCATCAACTTACTCTAAAGACAATCTGAGGGTTTTAAACCTGGAAATGGCTCTGAATGCTCACAAATTAGAAAATAATTTGTTGTTTTGTGGAAGACATTGTGATTTAACAAGCAGTAACACTGCTGTTGTGTTGGAGGTATTTACTTCACATCAACAACTAGGGTATCTCTTTTGACTGCACATAGCGCTGTAGAAACCCCATCCACACAGTGAAGCCACTTGCTACACACATTCTCCAACTCTTAACTAAAAAAGCTTATTCCTGAATGTAGGCTTACCAGTGGCTGATGTTAGTAAGCCAGCCAAAAACACACAACATGTAACACTTTTTTTTAGCTAATAGGTTGGTTTAGTTATTTTAAAGGTGCACTATGTAGTTTTATGGAAGAAATTGTAATCAGAAGAGAAAGATCTTCATTGACTGATTTTCTGTGCCTAAACAAACTAAATATACTATTTTACTTAGTTTCTATGTGGCGAACCCTGACACCTTTCTAACCTCAACGTGTTTCCTTTGAGAACAGCTTGTTTATTCAGTTATGGAAAAAAATAATATTTATGATTCTGTATTATTACGTCATTAATATTGTAAATATATAAAGTCTGAGTTTAAATTTCTTCTACAAAACTACATAGTGCCCCTTTAAGTAAGCCATTAGACAGACAGGCAGATAGACAGACAGACGGATAGATGCTAGTCTGGCTCTTACCTGGACCTCCACTCCATAGCCCATATAGACAGTGATGATGTAACTGCAGTCCATGGTGGAGTGAAAAGCAGAGCTTGACTGAGGAGGAGCCTCTATGTATCCTTCTGGCCCGGTCAGATTCAGATGGCAGGGAACTGCAGGTACAAACAGCAGCAAACATTGGTATTCCAGATTCACAAACAGTTTACTAACATTTTGCACGAATGTACTAGTCAATGCATCTTCTATCATAATTTTAGTAATGGCAACAATGAAAGTATCCTGAAACAGCACTGAGGCCATGGGACAGCAGGAACTCTCACCACCTAGTTTAAGGAAAAACCATGACCATGATCTTTCTCTAATTTAACCAGATGATTAGCTGTTGCATATGGTTATATGTATGATTTTGGCAGGCACTGACATACATTCTTATCAATACAGCTTGTTTGGCTGTACTCAGGCAAAAATGTCAACCTTGTACACAAAGTAGCTGATCATAATTATGGTCCAGATTGTGCCTGACTGTGATTGCAGTGCCTCTGTAGCAATTTTGCTGTACTCTATTTCATTCCTCCTGGTCTCCTGGTCTCCTCTGTCCTCTTGCCTGTGATGCAGAAATCGATCTGAGCGTGCCCTCTTAAAGGATGTTTCCTGAAATGCATCTTGAGATGAGAGGAGAGAGGAGGCTCACCAGAGGGGCAAGGATGCAAAGGTGTATCCACACCATGACATAAAAGAGGCGTGGCGCTGGAATATACAAACCATGGTGGGAGCAGGACTTAACAAATATTCCTGTGTATTCACAAGTTGTATTAGTTCTTTGAGATCCATTGTGTAGCGCCTCATGAGGAGCTGTTCTAACCACATTCCTCAATCACATTTTACCTTGATGTCACATTTTGCCACATTGTGAACTGAATTAAGTTGTAATGGACACTGTTATGCCCATCTGACAGATCATAAAACACAGCAGTAGACTATATCAAAACAATGAACAGACGATGCAGCTGTGCTGCATGTCATATTTAATTGTTAGTCACACCTCCTCTATGTTAGTGCTCAACACCGGAGCCCCTCAGGGCTGTGTGCTCAGCCCCCTCCTGTTCACACTGTACAGCCATGACTGCACTCCCAGACATCAAGAGAACTCTATTGTGAAGTATCAGGGTTGACACCACCATCATCTGCTGCATTATAAACAATGATGAGAGTTCATCTTGGTCATCACACATCACCACAGTGGTTAAAAAAGCACAGAAGAGGCTCTACATCCTACTGGTCAATTTTTTACAGCGGAGCAACAGGAAGCATGTTGACTGGAAACTTCACAAACTGGCATGGTTCAGGCTGGGCCCAGGACAGGAAGGCTCTGCAGCGGGTGATTAAAACAACCTAGAACATCACTGGTACCATCTACTGAGCATCAGTGACATCAGTGAAATGAGATGTCTTCACAGAGCCCAAAGATACTAAAAGACAACACCCACCCAGCCACAGTCTGTTCACCCTGCTGCCATCTGGAAAAAGATACAGAAGTATCTGCTGCCATACCACCAGACTATGCTTCATTCCCCCGGCTGTAAGACTCCTCAGTTCATCATCAACACTTAATTTTCCATAATAGATGTAGCACAAAGGACTCAAACATTGTTTCAATTTTTAAACCCTTGTGATTGTGCCTCCTCTCTCCTTGTGTCTCTTCCTTGCCTCCTCTGCTCATATCTCAGGTGGGAGGAACTAAGACATGAGGAGAGGAGGCAAGGAAAGGAGTCTCACCAACTGGGAAATAAGAAGAGTGGTTATTTTTTCCTTTTCAGAGGAAGGGTTCGTCTGTAGTTTTTTGACAGGTAACTTGGGACGACAGCAAGAGGTAGAATCAGATGATCTGTACTTTGTTGGCTGGATTTTTCTTTTGAAGGATGTGGTCACCCTGTACAGATGTTATACGTTGCTGAGATTAGATAGCAATGTAAGCCAGGCCACTTCTTAATGTGGTCCAGCCAATCTGGAATGAGGGCAAGTTTTCTCTGATTCATATCAGATATCCACACAGCGATCACATGTCATGTGCCAGATGTGAATGGGAAATCGGAAAAGCCAAGATGAGCAAACCTGCATACATCAGTGTAATTTTATTGCACATTCTGTACAAGTACGGACTGTGCTATGAACACACATATACACTATCTGACTTTGTTTCAAGGTTTCTGCCTCTCCCGCTTCCTTTCTGAATAGCTCAGCCCTGTGATGACAGAATATTTCCTGGTGGCCTTCTGGGGTTTCTGCTCCACCACCTTCATCCCTCCCTCTCTCGGAGCTAAAATGTAAACTTTCGCTCAAGTGCTTCCTTATGAAAAAGAACATCCTCTCTATGTCCCCTCAGCACTTCACCTTAGGCAGTGTCCACTCCAACATTATTACTGCACTACAGTGTTTTCATTCACCCTGTGCCTGGATATACAGTCTGTGCCACACTTGGATTTTGTGTACAGTACAGGCTGTCTGTGCTTTGACCTGCCATCACCGTGCACATGGATGAGCTGATTAATCTAGCTGCTTCCATCTTGCTCTTCCTAGAGTCCACCAAGAAATCACACCCCTGATGTGTATTTTCTCCATCCACTCTCTTCATGACAATCTCAGGGTGCTGTGGTCCCTGTTTGGACCACGTGATTAAGGGTTAGTGATGCACTGATGCTGCTGTAATTTATTTCAGCCCCATGGCTGTGTGATCGTGAGATGCAAATACAGAGGATATTAGCTGAGGGTGTGAGGACAGTATGGGTGCACTCTAAAGTAAAAAAACATCCTTTGGTTAAGTCTCAAAAGAGAGAGGACTGCTGTGGCATAAGTCAGAAAAATGTGGAGATGTAGCTCTGTTTTGAAGGATTCTAATTGATTAATATTTAGATAATTCAATTTTATTTTATGAGTAACATTATTTTCAAATAAAAGTAATTATATAGGATTTTCAAATATGTTTTGTTCTTTAGAAATGTAATAATTTTGTTAATTTGTTATGGTCCAATGTTACCAACAATATACCTGGTGTGCATGCAATCTAATGCATTTGTTGTTTGCTGTCTAATGCTAGGAGCTGATATCATTTATTTATGTCACATTGTGAACTGAATTAAGTTGTAATGGACACTGTTATTCTCGTCTGACAGATCCTAAAAATACAGCAAATGCCAAAACAGTTTCAGTTTAATGGCTTCCTGTTTTTTATCCTCGTGTGTCATGTTATCTTTTATATATTTCCTTAGTGATTTTCCTCTTTTTTATGACTGCACTACTTAGTTTCAGCGGTCCTTTATTAGTCTTCACTCCCTAGAGTATTAAAAGTCTGTGGATGTGTTTGAACTTGCCTACTTATACTACTATTGCATACTATTCACACTAAGTATGATGTCAAGTTGAGTAAGTAGTGTGTTTCAACTGCATAGTGTGCAGATTTTGTGTACCAAGAAATACCCAGAGTGTATACGACATTGGCAGAATTTCTGAGTATGCTGCATGAGTTTACTGCATTTACTCAGCCGCCCCTGAATAAATTGCAATTGTTCAGATTGTCCGATGGCAGATTGAAAGGCACCTGGAGCACCACTCTGGAAATGTATTTAAAATGTTTATTGTTATTTTATCACCAACTTCACTTCTGAGAATATTTTATGTGGGAAATCAACAGTGAAGGTTTCAAGTATGTGCAATTTTACAAAAGTAAAATGCACAAGGCTTGATTATGTTTTTATCTTAGATGCTGCAGGTGGTGCAAAGTTATACTCTATATTTATTGACGCTGAATTGAAAATATGCGGCAACATTTTCGGACTTGAAGCTCCACAAGTGCCTGCAAGGGTAGCTAGCTAGCGGGCCAGCTACCTGCTTCACTGGATGGCTAATAGACCCCTCTTTCCCCCAGTTACACATACCACTGCAGGTCACACAGCAGACATGTCTGCAACATTTCTGTCAACTATATTGCATTTATTCTGTTTATTTACCATTATTATAATTAAGTGCCGCTTCAGGTAAACTTTATAAGATAGGCAGTATGCAGTATATACTGATTGAGTGCAGTAAGTTAGTATGCACTAACTTTGGATTTTCTGCCTGTTCTTTTGGATTTGTTTGCATTATTTGGACTTCTTTCCTGGTTTTGACCTCTGCTTGCTTCTACCTGCGTATAAACCTTTTGTCTATTCATTATTATTTGAATTAAATCTCTGAACTGCCTTCATGCTGCCTCCCGTGCATCTGGGTCCTGTTCAACATGCTCCTTGTTTCCACACAACCATGACAGTACAAAGTGACCATTTTGGACCCAGCAGACACAATGTCTAATTCACTTTTTGACCAAGTTGATGACCTCCTGTGAATAAAAGACTTTTGGAGGAAGACTTCATGTGAGGAACACAGAGAGGCCACTCTGTCTTTGGCTTGAAAGAAAGTGTCCCTTTAAGTATCACAGCTGTCCCATATGAAAGATTGCAATTGTGAAAGATATGTTGTGAAATCTTTAGTTGTCAATCCAAAACAGTGATTCTAGATTTTACTATTACACACATCCACCGATTGTGATTTAGCCCAAAGACAGCCTTAGTCTAAATTCTGACAGTGTCAGAAATTTAGGACTAAATTCCCAGAGAAAAATGGAATACAATATGAAATGAGATCATTTATAATGGCCAACATTGTAAATTCAGCACCACAGCATTTTTTTTATTTTTTATTTATTTGATCAAGACGAGGGGTATAGATGAAATGTTTTGCTTAACTGCAAACAAACTGGCAGACAACTACTAACTAAGGGGGTATTCCACTGAGTTAACACATGTGGAACAGTTTAGTCATAGTTAGTTTTACTCAATGAAAACAGCTGTATAGCCTACTATCAAGTCTGAGTGAAGTCATCAAAGCTTTCTTGAATCCAACTCAAAACATATATGTTTTCAAAAAACAGCCTGTGTAACGAACTGGACGTTGAATGATGTGGGCATTTAATGGCCTTTAGTGTAGAATGTATGTTAAGCACAAGAAAATAGTGCAAGTAAATTCTTTAACTAATTGAGATAAGTGAACCTTGGAGAAATATCTGAAAAATCTGACTTGATGGAAATAATTGAATAAAAATGGATGGATTGGAATGAATAGATTTTATGGCTTTAAAAAAAAAATAATAAAAAAAAAGGCAAGTCATTCCACATGTGCCTGGTGACATGTAAAAGTAAAACACTTTTGTGAATCAGGTATTTCAGTATGACACAAAACATACAGTATATGTCAAAATGTTATGCTAAAATAATTTATTGTTGTAGGAACACATGTCCATCGCCTCTGCATTTCATTTGAGGTTCTGTTTCTTGCGTTAATTAATCCTTTCATCTGCAAGCTGACTGTTGTCAGGAAAGAGGCCCTTGGAGCCTCTCACCTCTTCACCTGACAAGGAGGACTTGTTTTGCTTTCAATAAAACCGTCAAATAGACGATTCTCAGAGATCCTTCCTGGTATCTACACCCATCCCTAGGGGGCCGTAACCTAACCTATAACGGTTTCTGCACTCATCCAGATTTCAAACAAGTTCTAAATAACCATTAAACCAGAACCTCATCTTCCTAATTCTGACAAATTAGTAAACAGAAAGAAAAGTTATTAAATCTGATTTTTCTTACATTTCTTTACGATTATGATTGACTGAGATCAAATTTAACGTGTAAAATGTCCTGTGTTCCGTGGAACCACAGTACCCTCTAAGGATGAGTCCTGGTATGATTGGGAAGAACTTTTCAATCATTTTGTTAATACGTTTTTGAATTATTACCAGTGAATGTCTTTGATATGCCCTGTTTAATAAGTATTAGGCTAGAACTAAAAGAAATATATGAGTGGTTAGTTCTACTGTATAATCAAGTGTGTTCAGATGTTTTGATCCAGTTTTAATTCCTTTTTGAATGTTAAAGTGGTTTTAATAATGACATATGATTTTGTGTTAGACAAAGTCCACATATTAGGCCATGGTGACATTCTGGGAAAGGTGAAGCACGGTTTTCAAACGTTTAAAGCTATAGTTTAGTTTAGTGAGTTCCTGTGAATTTTCACACTTTCTACTATCTACTTGGAGACAAAAAGCCGGCAGCCCTGCCCCCAGGCATGCCCGCCATTTGGAGACAACAAAACAGAGAGATGTCACTTCTCTCCTTTCTCTCTTGAAAACTCTTACTCTTAAAACTTACTCTTAAAAACTCTCTTCTTTTAATTTTTCCGCTCTTTACTTTTACTTTGAAACAGCTTCAAGACAGCGATCTCAGCAGAAGTGCTCACGCGTTGATTTTTCTCACTTTTATATTTTTCGCCTTATTGATTAACTTCTTTTTATTATGTTTCTACCAAAACGAAGTTCTGTTCTAATTTGTTTTATACAGTTAAGTATCGTAACCTGCCTTTGAAGAAGTGAACTTAATTTAGATTATCTTGCATTAACTAACAATGGAAGATCCGCCTGATCAACGTATCATCCTCAGTTATTTTATTCAAGAAGTTAAATTTAGTTTACAAAGTCAGAGCCTGAGAACCACTCGAAGCAACGAAGAAGAACATCTTTATTAAAATCATCATCACGACACTACAGCAACTTGCTGTGTCCGAAACTGTGCAAGCGGTTTCCAACGAAAGACAGACTCTTTGACAAGCCAGACCGGCCCTGCCCCCAGCGCTCACTAGCGGTACCATCCCGCTCGGTACTGCGCTCTTCCTACGACACCTGCCGAGGTCGCCAACCGGCTGAAACCGGACGAGCAGCGACACGCGGCCATTGGACCGGGACTGCCAGCTAGAGTCGCAAATCATCGGAGGAAACCCGCCACCGCTGACTCCACAACTCTGCTAGAAAGTAGGCTCTCCATCACTCATAACAGCTGGATTCACACATGATACAAGAGTTGGTGTCTATGGCTCTGATTCATATCTTTTCAGCTTAAGAGAAATTCAGTTAGGGTCTCGATAGTAGGCTAGGATTAAAATTACTCTCGTAATATTTAAATGCTGTCACCCAACCCGTGACCATCCACACATAGCCTATTCAACTAATAAACCATTACTTAGTCATTACAGTATCCAACATTTTCTGTTATCTTTTGTTATTCGTTTAAATTGCCATTTCATTTATTTACTCTGAGTTATTTAGTCAATAAACATATTTAACCGTATGTCATTGTCTGTGCAGGTTTGTTTTAATGTGGAGAACCGATGGAAACTGTGTAGAAGTCACTGCGTCAGCTATGAGATTGAATAAATTGAACTGAAATTGTTACAAGTTAACCTTGTCCAGTCGAATTTGATTAATTACCTCCGGATTATTCAAATAGATAAAACAACGGAGGTGGTGCCCCATTTACGAGTGTTTTATTAATCGCCAGTGATTAATAAATTACATTTATTATTAGTGTATCTCCTACATTGTTATTATCATCATCATTTATAATACCAAAGAAGATGTTAGTCTATGTTCAATATATAATATTGTTGTTAGGGAGCTGTTTTTAAATGATTTCCTATTTTGATCCAACCACATTCATAAACCGATATGAACTAGTTATTGGGGGTATTATTCATATTAGAATTAATCAGTCCAATACAATCAAACTTTATTATCTAATTTCACTGACTCCAGTCACAACGCATCCCAACTGTCACACCCTCCACCCCAACACACTACCACACACACACGCACATGCACACATGCACATACACACACAAAAGCACTGACAAAAGCACATACGTAATATTTCTCTATAAATATTTTCAAATCATCAGAAGGAATATAATTATCATGCTATGTGGTTTATCAAAAAAAGCATAGTGAGTCTTTGTTCACCTGGACTCTGCATTGTGGTGATGATGGTGGTGGTGGTGATGGTGGTGGTGGTGGTTGTCTCCTCTTCATCGCTGCTGGGCGCCACATTCTGCTTGAGGACAGGCTGATCTGGCCTCACTTCATCTTTCTCCCTCAGAGTAGAAGCAGCAGAGGGGATGATGGCGGCATGTTCTGGATCTTTTAGCACCGCACCGGTGACTGTAACGGGGGTGTTAGAAAGAGAAGTGGCAGCTAATGCATGCATTACAAGGGTTGTTTGCATGTTGGAGCTTTCAGCGCTCTCATCTGAAGCCCTTTTATCACCGTTATCCAGTGGTGTCCTGGTTGGTGAGGTGGAGAACGTGGGCTGAGCGCTGGCGTGAGAGCTGGATCCCCCGCTGTCTTCGAAGTATTTCGGCTGACTGTGAGGCCCGAGCGTGGCCGGGTGTTGGAGGGGATTCCTGTAGAGGGGGTGGTGGTTTGGGACGTGGACAGGTGGGGCGGTGGTGACCACCATGGGGAGCCTCCTGCCTGTGTCCTGGGTGGTGGGGTACAGACTGGCCCCGCTCTCCATAGGGCCCCCTGGGGTGATAGAAAGATCATCCTCAGAGTCAGAGGCTGAAAGAGAATGAAAGAGAATAATAGATATGGTTGGATGGAACACTGATTCATACCAGAGACTCAATCATCACTTGGCTGTGCAGGTGTAGAGGTTTCTGGCTTCACTTCTCTGCTCTGGCTCCATCACAGCCATTTAACACACTGCCAATCCCATTTTCAATTGGTTCATGATGGAGCATGGTGCTACAGCAAGCAACCAGCCGGTGTTATAACACATCTCGCCAACACAGGCCAAGACGCCTTCAAGCCAAAAAACATCAAGAGTACAAGCAGCCTTATTCTACCAGTAACTCACAGATTTCTCATGCCACTTTTTTACTCGGCAATCAAAACAGTAATTTTTGTCCTTTATTTCTTTTCTTTTTGACTCTGGCAATAATTTAGTTAGTTAGTTTAGTTTCATAATATTGTTAACACATATTTAACATATTAATGTAAAAATAAAAATGTCAAAAATCAGATGGTGAACATTCACCTTCCCATCTACTGTTTTGTGTTACAGGATATTTCAATTTCAATTCCTTCCGGTGATGGAAGGATTTTTCACATTTTTCTATGAAGGGCAGTGTTTGGTGTTTTTCCTATAACAGGAAAAAATTTCCGACATGGCCAATTGATTTGCTTGTTGTATGTTCAAGGTCCATTTTGGAAATAATACATGAGGCTTTTCTTTGATGATTTTGATATGTATAACTGCTGCAGGTGGCGCAGAGTTATGCTGTAATTTTTATCATCAAATGTCTGAAGTAGTCAGGGCCAGTTGAAGGTTTAAACAAGCAAGTGCATGTCTAGGCCCAAGAGACCATCCTTTTCACACACTGTGTATTATATGGAGGCATCCCATTTCCTTTACAGGGAAAACCTGCTATTTTTTTTAACCTTGGCTCTATATCCAAATGTTTTGGTGCAGGCATGTGTACACATATACCCTAAAAAGAGCTTGAGCCCCTGCACTTTCTTCCACCGTGTTGGCTGGTGTTAATTGGCTTATTGTTATTATTTTTTTATTAATATAATGATTGAAAGATACACATCAGCAGAAAAACCCCACAAAGTATCTAAACTCTGCTATGCCTTGCAACGTCATTAACTGAGCTTTGGGAAGTTTTCATTGGTTTGGGATCTTGTGTGTGGACTGCCTGAACTTACCAGCCCCGGGTAAAGTGACTCAGCTGGGTGTGTTTGTCATGCATATCAGTATGCAATTTAATACCATACTGCTATTAAATATCGCTATGGCTTTTGTCGAAAGGAGGTCTTCCAGGGTAAGTGATGTACGCTTTGGTGATGTGTACTGCGCCTCCTGGCACTGATTGTTGGGCCCTGGCACACACCTTTCCAAAATCACATGAATGCCTTTTTGAATGTTATTAGTGCTTATTTCACACAGATACTATAGGCTCCAGACAGTAGAACTGTCAAAAATCTCCAAAATCATTTGAATTTGAGTCTGTACTGGGTTAGATCAAGGGCATACCAATATCTGCCTGTATGACAGCCATCTGAAGGCAACAGGGCCGGTGTGTCATTCTATCTCGTTTGAGGAAATGGTGTACATATTCAAAGCAATGCACAGTTATGCACATGTTATCTAGAGTGGATAATTCAATGATATGCCACAAGCACCAGGCTCTTACAGGAGAACAAAGTCATCTTTGGTTTTGTCCACACAAAGATGGTTGGTTAAAAATGTCAGAGAGGAACTGCCTGTGTCTTCTCCTTTCTAACAGTTTTTCTAAAAGTCGCTCCTGAAGGTTTTATTTTGAACAGATAAAGGCTCGTGGCTGTGATAAATACATTGTGGTAGAGCAGAAACTTGGCTGTAATGGTTTTGGTTAAATCAGAACAAGTGTGGGGTTTTTTAACTCAATTTTCCACATTTCTCTGTGGAAATCCAAATAATAGTTTAGCCTTAGGTCAGAATTATAAGAAGTTTTCAGTCAAAACCATCATGAATAGCTTAAAATCCTGTTATTGCTGTTACTGCTTCATTTTTGCTTCATTGCAAGAATTTAAATGTAGTTTTGACTAACTGAATGGTATATAGTTGAGATCCCATTAATTATTGATTTAATTAAACTGTTCAAGGAAAATAAATTAGCCTACATGCAAACCAACAAAACAATGGAACTCGATGGAACTTGTAACTTCACTGTAATTATATGAATGACTAAAAAAACATTTTGATGATCCAACTTTCACCATCATAGACATAAATTCAACCCAGAAAGAAACATACCAAGCCACATGTTACATACTGTAGATACACAGATGAATATGAATAAGATAATGTTGCTGGTAAAAAAAAAACGTTTTCATTTGTATTTAAGAGAACTAATAAAGCATATTTTCAATTATTCATTGTGATCATCTGCTGGTTTCATGCACAGAAAGAAAAAGCTTCAGAGAGAGAGAGAGAGAGAGAGAGAAAAGAGGGACAGCAGGGGTATATTGACATGTTTGCCTCATAGTAAAAAGAATTTGCAGCACTAAAAAGTTTGTCCAGTAGAAAGTTCTCCAACCCCATTATTTCTAACACTGATGTAGTGATGTGAGGTGGGAAAGCACAACACACATATTGTTCTCCCCTAAATCTGTATTTTATCAGTATAAAAAGAAAAACAGTCAGGCTCTTGTATGTACTCAGTCTATTTGGTTGTCATTAAATTGCATCCTTCCTAATTTTCCGACTGGTCTCACAACTGAACAGTGATGGAATTTAATGAAAATGTTAAATTTGTGGTTTCTTCAAGGATTTAAGAACATGGCACAAAAGTGGAGCACTATGGTGGGGTGGGAATAGAAAATGTTAATGTTGTCAGGCACTCACATGGCAGCTTCAGTATTTTGCTTTGAGAAATATGTACCATGTCAGCAACTGGAATAATAAAAAATAAATAAACAGATTTTGACATGGGCCCACTTACAACAATTATTTAAAAAAATAAGGAACCACCTTAAGGCACTTTTCATTTCAGTCTACATTGTACTTTTGATTTAAAATTAATCAAACTACCATAAACTAACTGTCACAAAGTGAACCAGGGGACTTTAGGGCCTTGATGGTCCCAAGGAAGATTCTCACTTTAGCTGAGAATCCAACCTTGAAAGCTTTTGCAGTAGTGCAGAGCTGGAGAATTTTCCTTTCCATGAAACAGCTCACCATGGCATTATGCAATAACCCATTGTTGAAAACTGATGTGGTGGAATTGCACTGGATTATGAAATATCCTGCACTAAACAAAAATTCATTACTTTACTGATTTAGTGTTGAATTCAGCACTTGCTGCCTTCTGCAAAACTGGAATAACTGACCAGAGTTCTACTATAATTAGATTTTGCTGCTGTGTGTTTATTTGCATTACAAGCCACAGGAGCCGTGCACGTGTGCACATTATGAGTGTAAATACAATTCTGTGCTGCCAAACAATGCTGTTTCTTTACTTTGAAAGGGAGGGGCATCAATTTTCAAACAGCAGCTTTCACAAACTGTGTCATTTATTTATCTCTCTTGAAATGTAAGTTTTATTTCACAGAGCAGTAGTGATTTTGACAGCAGAAAGTATAACTTCATAGCCAGAAAATAAATCTGAAATTCAGTCATCCTCTTTATCTCTCCCCGTTCACTGCTCTGCTTCACTGTACTTCACTCTGACATCAAGGCAGAGAGAACCTGTCTCATACTTCTGGCTGGAGACAGGAACATTCACTCACATAGCTCTGCACTCTGCAAAGTTATTCCATCTTTCAAAGCTGAATTTTAGCCATATTTCCTCTCAAAACGTCTTTCTGTGGAGCAGTGCATTAGTGCCAAGCAGCACAACCCAAACAATTCTCACATCATTGGCTTCTACCCTCCCTATCCCCCTTGCAATAAGACTTAATATTCATTCCTGAGGAGATTTGATGAGCCGCTATAATTCTCCCAGTGTAATGATCAGCGCTCCCCTCCCAAGTGCACCTGTGAGATCTAATCTGAGACCCCTTCAGGAGACTATCATCCACTGAGGGAAGTCTTATGTTTCTTTAACAATGCTTCATTTCCACCATAATAGCTCCCTCTCTCTGCTGGCTAATAGCTATCTGCCTCAAACAATCAGGGTTTATTGTAGCTGTGTCACTTTCTAGCCAGCACCTCACTTCTCAAACGCTCACAGCTCTTTGAGCAGAATCAGACACACTGGCATCGAAATCTACAAGAAAAACTGTGAAAGACACAGAATTCCAAAGGACTGACTGGAGGTCTGGCATCAACCTGCTGCTACAATGTATGAAAGGTAAGGTACACTCTATGGGTGAGCAGTGTGTTTTGTCAGTTGCTATGGCTCACAGTAAATCAGATTCACATATGAAACATGACAGATGATGCGAGGGGAGACAGCATTAAAAATGTACAATCATTCATGCCATTTAAAAAAAAATTTAATTAATTTATGTATTTATTTTTTGATGGTCAAGGGCAGTCCAGTCGCCAGAATAAAATTGTAGTCGTTAACATTTCTCAGATCAGAAAACACAAATATGAATTGTTGCACAATGGTGATTGGTAGATTTTAGAGGACACTGACTTAAGTTTTGTTGTCCTGGTGATAGGAAGGTCAGATCAGAAAACTCTATGTTTTGCAATGTTTAGTTTGGAGGATGTGTGGCAGTCTTCAAATTATGTATGGCTTTTGACAATTTCTACTGTTTATATTAATAATTTACACAATTAATGCAAATTAATGAATAGTTTTTCACAATTAATGGTTAAGTAAACTTAAAAACTAACAGCAAAATGTTAAACTCTCTGTCTACCTATGGAATTAGAAATTACTGTAGGAGCATCACGTAGATTTATTCAGTCAAATTTAGAGGATTCAGTTTCTTAAACAATATAAAATTGTCATTTGCTTTTCATTAACATTTTGGGTTCCACTCACATTCCATTTATTAAAAAAAAAAGGTTAATAGTGTTGAAAAATGACATTTTGCAAGTTTAATTTAATTACGTTTCTCAGCCATATTACATTATAAACAATCAACCTAATGTAAAAATATTCATATTTGAGTGAAATAAGGGTAAGGACATCCAGAAAGTTATCTCTACACATAAATGGAATAAATAAAGAGGATACAATCACTCACCCACATGTTATAGGACTAGTGTGACTGGTGTGAAAATGTACCTGTAAAATGTGGGATGACGCTCTAACCCAAATCAAGACTCAACAACACTCAGTTTCTGATTAAGAAACCATGAACAGCCACACTCGAAGGTGGTGTGAAAGCCTGCAGTCAAAGCCTCCTCCTGCTCTGCTTTCCAGATCCCCCAGAAGAGTCTTTTACGTGTCTGTCACCTCGGCATGTGATTTGTATCATGTGTATTTTATGTAATGGAGGTAACAGCACTCATTGTCAGACAGTCTTCCCTCAAAAATATTTCTGCACCTGACCAATCGTTGTATGTCGTCTCTTTTGGAAAGTTCGTTTGAAGCATATTAGCTGGGAGTAAGGATGGAAAACCTTAACCTGTGGTAAATATATCAGGGATCAACCAATTATCAACCTGGCTGATTAGTCAGATTATTCCAATTGTTTTTGTTTTTATCGGATTGACAATAAAATACATTAATTCATAAATGTACTATTTTGGCTCTAGTGCAGTCGCCTCTCTATGTCTGTGGTCACCACTGATTGGTTGGTTACTTGTCATGAGGAAGAGCCATCACTGAGGAACAAAAATATATTTATACCGTGGCCAACAAGGGCAAACGCACTGCAGCATAACAAAACACATGCAAATACACAATTTACATGCAAATAAGAAAACATGTTCATCAATTTGATGACACATGCGCAGCTTTCAGGAACTTGTCATCATGTTAACTGCAGTTCATTGTTTAATACTTCATGTTCCTCAGAGAAATACTCAGTCCTGACGGTGTTTAGCTCCACTGTAAGCTAATTCTTTTGTATTTGGCTGCTTAAAGCTAACCTCTTGCAAATTTCTATACGGATTTTCAGTGCCCTCTTGGTTTAACCAGCGCATATGCACCACATATTGCTATGATGACAGTGCATGTAGATGCGGCGTTCAGTAGTTCCTTTAAACATTTTTTGATATATTTTTCTAGTTTTTCTCCTTTTCCCCTCCTAATGAAGCACGCTTTGCCCACGACAGAGATACACTCACCAACATCGGAAAAGGAAGTGTGGGAGTTAGATTAAGTGCAGCATATCGCAAGACTATCTGCTCCAGTGGCATCTGCCGAGCAGCCAGCCAGACCCACGCGACAAAACATCATTGAAAACAGTGCAAGCATCCCAGGAAGAGAGGAAAGAGAGCTGGAATCAGAGCTAAACTGACCCGACTTGGACCTAAAGCTATCCCTCTACGAAACCTTCTTCTGGCTCAAGTCAGGTCACAGGAAGATAAAGTGGATGAGGTGCAACTCAGGCTCACTGAGCAACAAGAAATCAGAAACTACTTCTGCCCATATCTTTACCAAGACATGGTTAAACCCTAACATCCCAGATCAAGCTATTGCACTGGATTGGTGGACCTTGTTCAGAGCTGAAAGGACACAGGACTCTGGTAAGTAGAGAGGAGGAGAGCTCTGTGTCAATATAAATAATGCTCAGTGCTCAAACGCTGTCAGAGAGGATGGACAGTGTTCCCCAGATGTTGAATTTCTGGTGCTAATATGTCGACCATATTATTTTCCTAGAGAATTCACCAATATTTCTATTGTTGCTGTGTATATTCCTTCGGATGCTCAAACTCAAAAAATTACAAGGACTTGTACGATGTCATCAACAGCAACATGACAAAACATGCAAAGCACGTCCACATTCTTACCAGAGTTAGAAATAACCTCGACCATGTTTCTACTAATATTCCTGGCAGCTACAAAGCCCTCCCACATCCTCACTTTGGCCTATCAGATCATATATCTCCCTGCATCTTCTGCCTACTTACTCACAGTTAAAGAGAGGTCAAACCATCCGTTAAAGTGTGGATAGATGAAGCTACAGCAGCCCTACAGGCCTGTTTTGAGTGCACAGACTGGCAAATGTTCAGAGATGTTGCCACTCAGGATAACAACATCAGTCTTGAGGAATATACATCTTCAGTAACATCATATATCAGCAAATGTGTTGCTGATGTGGTGATCACAAAGACAGTAAGATCGTTCCCCAAACAGAAGGCCTGGATGAATGTAGAGGTGAGGGCAGTAGACATCAGCTGGCACGGTTCAGGCACAGTTCAGTACAGGAAGGTTCTGCAGTGGCTGATTAAAACCGCCCAGAACATCATTGGCACCCACCACCCGGGACACAGACGCATCTCCACAACCCCCCTCATGCCGGTCATGCTCACATGCTCCAGTCAGATCTCCCGACGATTCATTTCTGTCCGACTGAACGCTGGCGGGCCTCCAGAGAGCGTTAAAAGAAAAATCATCCACCACTGCTCAGGTAACAAATTAAAAGTTTTCCAACTCCTTACACACATTTCAATTGGGACATTGTGTGTTTTCCAAATCGCATGCTTTTCCTTTTACTATTAGTACGTAATGCAGCGTCCCCCACAAGTACATACTGTTGCATGCAGTATACATACAACTGGGACACTGGGTGTTTTCCGAATCGCATACTTTTCTTTTTACTATTAGTACTTAACTAACATACTAACTTTGACCCTCTCCCTCTTATATCTGTTGCAGCCTTAGCAAGAAAATTTAGAGTACAAAGAAGTGTAGTGTAGTACCGACCCTTAAATGCGCTGTCATCCGTCGTTTGTCATTCTGTCAACTTAACTGACATCTTTCAGGGAGCCATTAAATGTTTATGCTCTCTCGGCTTCGTTTGTATTTGCGTGACACACCGTGATGTACGTGACATATCTTCCGCTGCACAGAGGATTGTGGGTCCGAATATCCAGAAAAGCACGCTGGCTTGCATATTGCAAAATAAGACCAGATGTAGTAGGACATCATAGTATTTTTGCATACTGCATTTCACATACTTCGGGGTATGGTAGTATGGGTAGTGGAACGCAGGGAGTCTCTCATTTTTGTTGCCAGTTCCCGCTACCTCTTCGCAACAAACTCTGCTAATGTCTACTGGTGCTAGGTTGGCAGGTCCTCTCACCACTACCTCCTCCATAACAACCTCTGTCCCTCTCCACTGGCACCGAGCTGCCAGTCCCCCTCCCCTTCATCTCTCCTCTACAGCAACCTCTACCACTTCTTTCTGCCACCGGGTTGGCACTCGCACCTAGCAGCTCAGGGCTGGCTGTCTCCCAAGTTTCTCTCCGCAACCCACCAGCCATCCTTGCTGCTCCATCTACAATTCTTCCATATGCACCTATCTCATCAACAAGAAACATTCGGTTTTCCTTGGCTTCAGAGATCCATCTAGCAACCTCCTAAATACATCAACCTAGCTGAACTATTCCTTCCCTTCCTTGACCAAACTTCTCAACCAAGACTGATTGATAGCCACAAAGGCATACTCATCATGCATGCTAAACTCCCAACTCGTTCTAAAGAGCTCACAGTCTTAGAGGTTTCTCTCTATATAGAGATATTTTCTGTCCAGCTTACCCAGCTCATGGATAGAAGTTTGATGATTACCTGACTCTGATCCTTAAACTGAACAGGTTTCATCACATTCAGTTCACCTCCAACGCAGCAGCACAGCTTCAACAATTTAGGACACCTACTCAGGGTGCTTTACCCCAGGCATGGACAAAAAGGTAGACCAGTGCTGCAGTTAGGAGTTTCAATCCATCTACAATAACTTCAACGGATCCAGCTGCAGCATGCCTCAGTGCAGATTACTGCATGTGTGCTCCTTGTGTGGCTGTGGCCACTATCAACCTCCCCATCTCCACAAACCAACCAACCACTAATTAACTACGTCCGCTTCAATGCCCATCAACATCCCAGCACTGGGAAATTCAGTAACATAAATCTTCCCATTAACAGCTTCTCCTTACATAATAGAAAATAAATGTCTACATGAAACAAAGAATTGTATCGGATTGTATCTTATTGTACCCAAACGGGATCGATTCCAAATCGTACCGTATCAGAATCGAATCGTATGGAATGATTCCATAATAAAAAAGAATCTTCCCTGAATCGTATCGTACCCCATGTATCTAGATACATATCGAATCGTCTTCAAAGGGAGAGATGCACACCCCTACTGGAAACACCTTCTCGCAAACTGGAACGGCATCACCTTCTTCTAAGAAGACCAACTGTCTAACCCACACAACATTCAGCTCTTCACTGATGCTGCCCCTTCTGCCGATTTTGGGGTTTCTACAGCCAATGGTGGTTCTAAGCCATCTGGGCACCCAAGTTCTCGAGTTCTTTCAAAAACCTCTTCAACCATCTTCATCAGTTTTCGAAATCAATCATTCTAATCGCCGCTCCCCTGTGGGGACACAAATGGTCATGAAAATCCATTCCTGTTCACTTTGATAACATCAACTCTCATTCCGCCGTTTCAATACCCTACGTTCTAGCCTCCTACCTCACCATCTAGCCCATACTCCGGAATCGACATTCCCATCGGCCTTCTTTGGTTTCCTTCGGTGCTCAGAGTTCCTCACACCGCCTGCTACATTCAATCCTCATCTCCATCCCTATGTGTCTGACCTTCACTGCATCTCAGAAGACTGCCTGGTCTACACATTCGATCTAGCAAAACCAACCAAACTCGCAATGCAATTCTCGTAATGTACTTCAAACTAGACACACAACTTAGCCTATATGAGTCACTCGCACATCATATGCAATTCAGAAAATCTCGAAATGCTTCTTTTTGCAGCAACTCGGTCATCACATAATCTGGCAAAGTGGCTACCCAATCCTAGTCTCTTTCCCAACTAAGGCAAATTCTAACCTTGTCTGGGATCTCCCCCATCTTATTGTTGGCCACTCCTTCTGGCCTCCAGCTGAAGGGTCCCAGAACACATGATTAGAGCCTACCAAAGCTACATCTGCTCCCATTTCCAAGATCTGATCATTTCCATCCCCACATCGCAGCCTCTCAACACTTCATCAACATCGCACCATACTCAAATGCCTTCTTCAACATCTTACTCATATTCCACCTCAATAAACTATCATGTACATGTCATTGATGGTGTTGTCCTTGCCCTTGAATTACAAATACATTTGTTTTTGAAATTAAATATCATTGTCCACCTGAAGTGAATATTTCTCCTGGTGTGACAGGTTGATAAGATGACACTGAAATGATGTGCACAGAAGAAACCATTGACTAAGTAGGGTTTTTTTTCCCAGTAAATGTGTACATTTTTATGTGTAAATTCCACAACAGCAGAGAAGAAGAAAAAAGAAACTACAAATGCACAATATAGCAGTCAGATTTTTCAGGGCTGTAACAATGTGGACAATGAAGTCAGTTCTTTGGTATTTTTTACAGGGAATTTCTTTACAATTAAACAAGTTCTTTAAATAAAAGGCTCTGTAATTTACAAGTTTACAAGTGTTTTTGCCCTAAGAGTTTCCTTGGAACAACTATGTAATTTGGACTTAATGAGTTTTAGGGTGTTGCCAAGTAATTGAGTGATATTTATTGATTTTCATAAGAATTAAAAAAATATATAAGTAAGTGATGTAAGGGGGATGGGAAGCTCTTTTAAGAGTGATTAACAGAGATACTTTTGTCACTAATTAATTAATTGTTGTCAGGTCTACTTTGCTTTTTCATTTAAACGTGTAAATGTAAATGTTGATCGCACAATGTAGTGGATATAGAATAATGAAACATCTGTGTTAACATTGGTTCTCTATAAACTCTACTATCACTATACAATTTTATCTGTCAGGAAGATTAACAGGCAATCCATTGCTATTACGGACTACATTATTTAATAAACTCATGTTTTGTCCTGTGTACTTGTTATCTGTGACTTTGAGAAAAACGGAAACAATCCTGTTATCTTTGCAACAGCAGCGCGGACATTAATACCACTTGGAAACGCAAGGTAGGATAAGTTGTCTGCTGCCACTTTAAGCTATTGTCAATAAAACATGACACAGATGTTTCACATTCTAACCCTTTCAGTAGCTTAAAGGCAAAACTATGTCTTTCCTGGTGTAGTGTTATAGGAATTATAAGTGGCGGTCACTGTCTTACAATACACCTGGAAGCTGTTACTAAGAGTTATGTGCTGGAAGTGTTGAGTTTCACTGACAGTGACTAAATAGTGATTAAAATAATGGTAGAGTAGACACAATTAAAATGATTAGTGAATGAAAACAATATTTCCATTCTCAAATCTCATTCCTATAGAAAATAGAAATAAGAAATAACGAGAAGAGACACTCAGAGCAGTCGAGTGGTATAACATGACTGTTGTTGTACTTATGGGATTAAACCATTATAATGAATTTAACATTTGAGCCTTTATAGTTTAGCTTATTTTTTTATATTCTATTCTATTCTAGTCTAGTCGAGTCCGTCCAGCTTGCTCTCATTAAGACAAACTAAGAAGATCTACACCTGTGCTCCAGTCTGTATTATCTTCCGAACAACAAAAGCACTAAAATACAAACACACACACACACACACACACACACACTCACTCTTGACCCTTTCACCACTGTAGTTATAATGTGTCAGAAGCACATGGCCATGGCCTGCTGGTATCCTTTCAGTGCTTCCATGTCCTCTGTAGTCTTGCACACACATTAAGTGGTCAGTCAATCCAGCTGGAGAAGCTGAAATCAAAGAAATCCCATTAAAAGGCACAGAAGGAGTTTGCTTCTCCCTCTTCCTTTCATGTCTGTTTTTAGTTCATCCACAGCAAGACAACTGTTTGATCCAGATGCCCCTTGCTACACAGAAAGAGATTGAATAAGTGCTCAATTCTGTTCATTCAGACGACAAATAAGAGTGAATTTTCCAGGGGAAAAATACAACTCTTCCCCAGTGACATGATGTTAGTTACCATAATATCTATGTGTATGTAATAAGGACATACAGACTCATATTCTTCTCTTCACGGCACAAAAACACCTTCATGTACAGTAGCAATGAATGCTTATTAAGACAGAGAGGTGTTTTATGTATTGTATTTTTCAGGTGAATGACCACGAATGATTCTTAGAGAGAGTTCAAAATTAGTCCAGTGATCAGACTTCAAAAGCAAATGGGAGATCCTTTCTTCCTGACCATTTTGTCTACTACTGTAAGCTCTTGAAACTGAACTTTAATGACTGGGATTCGTATTGGACTAATGGTTTATGCAAGAGAAGGCTTGAATTCTGTTGTGGCTTTTTGACAGTGACAGTGTCCCTTTAGGTGCTTTGCCCTTTTTCACATTCCTCCTCTTGCTGCATCACAAAGACTAGAAAATTGCTGTGGGAGTGAAAAAAAGGAAAGAGAATGAGGAACAGCACAACTGTATCCATTATAAAGATGATCATTTAACATGAGCTGAACACTGTGTTAATGTACTGCTTTGATATAAATTATTCAGCTGCCAAATATTTTTGGCCCAGAAGCAGGCCTGTAGCATCTTGGCAACTCAGTGGCATAAAGGATTATGTTAATAATTTTAATGCAGTGGTTTTGTGACCCCGGTGTTTGATACCATATTGACTGATTGTGATGTAAATATCTTTTTTTCTTTTTTTTTTTATACTTTATTGTGTTCATTTCAGTCAATTTGACACATGCTTTACATAGTCACACATTCTACTTTTCTTTGAACACATTTTTGTTTTTGTTTTTTGTTTACAGTCACCATCCCTATTTCCCCATCCCGTCACCAGTGTTAATAACAGTAATAATAATGATAACTATTAAATAAAAGAAAGAAAGAAAAGAATACAATAATATAAATAAGTAAATAAATAAAGAACCTCTTGGGCTTTCTGTATACATCTGGTTTCAATAGACAACTTAATACCTTCATAAATGTATACATAATAATAATAATAATAAGAAGAAGAAGAAGAAGAAGAATCCTACTAATTCCCCCGATAAGAATTTAAAAAACAGAGGAAAAAAAAGAAAAAAAAACCAAACAAACAACAACAACAATGATAATAGACAAATAAATCCATTATAAATAATCTATAATAATAATAATAATAATAATAATAATAATAATAATAATGATGTCCTATGGCTTTGTCCACTTATTGTTATTATTAACTTACATTTGTGTATGTAAATATCAGTTTCAGTTCATTACGTCTTTGTACAAAGAGAGCATTGCTCTGTAATACAGTCCAGCCAACCCTATTTTCAAGAAATGTATTTTGTATATTACGTGGGGTAATGGGGTCCTGTCTGTAGTCAGGTTTGGGCAACAAAAGTAGTTTGGTAAAGGTTCAAGGTTCAAGGTTAATTTACATACCGCAAGACAGGGTTGTACAATGAAATATAAGTTGTAGTCCTATTATGCTACACAAGAAAAAAAACTATTTTATATGGTGGAGTGTTGAGGATGAGTTCAGGAGTCTCACAGCCCCAGGACTGAAGCTGCTCTGTCGTCTGGTGGTATGGCAGCAGATATGTCTGCATCTTCTGCCAGATGGCAGCAGGGTGAACAGACAGTGGCTGGGGTGGGTGTTGTCTTTTAGTATCCTTTGGGCTCTATGCAGACACCTCACTTCACTGTTATCACTGATATAGATGGTAGATGGGTACCACTGATGTTCTTGGCGGATTTAATCATCCCCTGTAGAGCTTTCCTGTCCTGGCCGTGCCAGTTTATGATGAATCCAGTCAGGATACTTTCTATTGCTCCTCTTTAAGATTGACAAGAAATTTTAGAAAGTGAGATTTCCTGTCTTTATTTTATTATAAAGCAGGACTAGTTGTTGTATTAATACTGTGAAAGTATCAAAATGCTTAATCCATGAAACTGTGCCTTCAAACAAGCCATCAGAAGTTGTCACCGCTCTCTGCCATGCCCCCAGCATGGTTTTAGTTACAAAACACCTCCAGAGCTGATGTGGAAACACAGTGAGTGGTGCCTGCTCAAGCCTGTGAGAGATGACCAATCAGAGCAGGCTAGGCTTTTCAGGAGACTTAAAGAGAGTGTTCAGACAGAGATTGAATAGAGGCGCTGCAGTGATGTACTGTGTGAGAAAAATAATGGGTTTTTTTTAACATTAAAGCATGTAAACTTTTCTACTAGGGACCCAAAAAAGGTAAATTAATACAATACAGAACATTTCAAGTTAAATGTGGATAAACATGTTGGGCCCTATTTTGACGGTCTATAGCGCATGGTCTAAAGCGCAGCACGCTAGTGCATTTAGGGCGTGTCCAAGTCCATTTTGCTAGTTAAATGGCGTACAGCCCGGCACAAAGTGCAGCGTGTGGCATAAAGGGGTTGTATTTAGACTTTAGACTGAATTAGTCATGGGTGTGTTTTGGGCAGAACATAAATCAAACCAGTCTGAGTATCATCTTCCATTCCCTTTAAGAGTCAGGTGTGCCAGGACCTGGAACATATTAAACAGTAGCACTCATCTTCGCTGAGGAACAGGAATGTGATCCTCTGCCCCGCCATTTCACAATCATCTGTCCCATCAACAATTCTGTTTGTCTGCATATGAAAAAATAAACTGATATTTAACTGAGGTGGAGGAGGAGCGTTGCTGCGCATCCCTGTGTATGCACAGATCTCAGTCCATGGATCAGGCGGGACGGGTCATTAAAGTATTATCCTGATCAATAACAGGTGGGATGAGAGGGAAGACATACAGTACATAATACAGTATGTAAGTATTTACACAAAATACTAATGACATTACCAGCAGGAGAAATGGTATGTGTATCTCTACACTAACATGCCCATTTGTGCATGAGGAACATCGGATGAACTTATCTAGATATTTAAAACTCCTGACTCACCGACAGGATCGGTTAGTATTTCATGCTCATTAATGTTCTGTGTTGTTCCACACATCCCCATCCAGATTCATACAGTTAAATAGTTTAGCATGAAGCAGCTGTCCTGATAAATCCTGAGATCCTGTCTACACATATTTATTTTAGAAGAATTCTGTTTCCTGCTTAAATGTGCCACGATATTTGTTAAAGTTACATTAATGCGTGAATCTAGGATTGACACTTGCGCTGTGTGCTGCTTTGCACCGAGCGTATGATAGAGCCCGTTGTGTCACCGTGGATCTATTTTGTATTAAACCAGATCATGATCTTTCCCAAATCTTTACTATGTGCTGTGAATGAGTCAAGATAATCATACAAACTTTAGTAATGCTGCAGTCACTGCAAGCCAATACTGTATTGCAAGATCTGATATTTTGGCAGAAAACAAAATGAAATACGTTGTCAGTGAACATTTTATTGATACATTCAGTATCAACATTTTTACCATTATGTTAATTGATTATGTAATCCAGCCAGAAATATGGTGATTATGTTTCCTTCAAAATGTATTCACTGATGCAAAGTAGTTGTATATAAAACTTTTTTACGAGACAGTCCAGCCTGAGCTAAGGAACAAAGTCAAGTAGGTAGCCACTTTGGTGTTTTTAGTTATTGCGGCTAATTAGATCTCTGATCAGGTTTAAGTGAGCAGAGCTCTGGCCGGTCCTCTCAATGCAGAGTAGACTTTACAGCTGAGATCAACATAAAGTGAAGCTCATCTGGCAGTGTGGACTCACACATGATGAAACGCTCCAGCTTTTGTAGCCTGTGACACTTTGAATCACCTGCCACATATCTATTTAGTGCTGTTGGTGTTGAGGTCCCTCTCCACAGTGCTGTCTCCTCTTTGCCTCCTTGATATCAGCTTTAAGTCTCGCACTGGCGGTGTTGTATGCTTCCTTGTCACCTGACTGAAAGGCAGCTTTTTTGGCTTGGGATAGAGCCCTCACCTCACCATTCATCAAGGTCTTCTGGTTAGGGAATGATCTTACTGTTTTTGTATCACTATATCCTCAGCACATGCTGATATATGATGTCACTGAAGATGTATATTCCTCAAGATTGATGTTGTTATCGTGAGTGGCAGCATGTCTAAATATTTTGTCTGTGCACTCAAAACAATCCTGTGCTGCTGTAGCTACATCTGTCCACACTCTTGACCCTCTTAATCAACTGGGAGTAAGTAGGCAGAAAAAGCAGGAAAATATGATCTGATAGGCCAAAGTGAAGGTGTGGGATGGCTTTGTAGCTGCCAGGAATATTGGTATTCACATGGTCCAGGATATTTCTTCCTCTGGTGGGGATCTGGACATGCTAGTGAAACTTTGGTGAAACAGTTCTGAGTTGCATCCAGAGGAATGTACACAGCAATAATAAAAACACTGGTGAATTCTCTGGGCAAATAATATGGTCAACATCTTAGCATCAAAAATTCAACATCCTTTTTAATCAGGGAGGTGATGTGTGATGGCCAAGATAAGTTCTCTATGATGGTAATTGCGAGTAACCTAAAACTGTTCAATCGTCAAACAGCTGATACCGATGATGTGCCGATATTTCTGTGTATGCATCTTACATGTGAAAAACATTGAAATGCTAGGTTCATTGCCATGTTATTATATCACTAATACCAATTACTGTACTACTGTAATACTGTAATCTACTCATCTAAACCTAACATTTCACAAATTCAGCACTCCTTACAATCTAATTTTAACTCAGTTCAAAAATGGTTTTCATCTAACAAGCTTCTCCTTAATAAGAAAAAATCACATAGCATGTTTTTCAGCACTAGATCTGATTTACTACCCAAAGATTGGTCCTTAAATGTTCTTGATGGTGCACCACTAGAAAATGTAGCTGAATTTAAATACTTGGGCCTCTGGCTTGATTCTCAGTTATCCTTCAAGCCACACATCGACTCAACTACAAAGAAAATTTACTGTCGCTTGAAATTACTGTATCGTTCCATTGATTGTTTCACATTACAGGTCCGGAAAAGAATCATAACACAATTAATATTCCCTATTCTTGACTATGCAGACATTATCTACCAGAACACCACAGAAGCAAATCTTCGTCCTCTCACCGTGCTTTATAACAGCCTCTGCAGATTTGTTCTGAGATGTCCTTACAGAACTCATCACTGTAATCTTTATCAATCTCTGAATTAGTTAACCCCAAAAGCCAGAAGATTTTTTCACTGGTCACTATTAATTTTTAAATGCATTCACTTTAATCTTCCTTCATACTTAAAACAATTTCTAATTCCTTACAGTATACAATACAACCTAAGACATACTGATCACCTCTTTTTCCGCACTCCTAGAATATTTAAAGAATTTGGTCGCCATTCATTCCAGTTCAAAGCTCCATCTGTTTGGAATAATCTCCGATGCCCGCTTAGGTCTACTACTTCTCTTCATGGTTTCAAAGCATTACTTCTAACCCATTTGCAAACTCCTTGTTCTTGTTTCTGATTTTGTTTGTTCTTGTTTTTATTTATTCTCTTTTTTCTTTTCTTTTATTCTCATTTCTCATTCATTTTCTCACTTATATTATTGTTGTATCCTATATATTTTTCATATAAACTGATATTCCTGTAACTTTCTTTTTCCCACTTGTAAGCACGGATACTGCTAAATTGATTACTGAACTGAGATTTGGCTGTCAGTGGATTAGCTGGGGTTTGGAGAGCCTTGTCTGTGTCTGTGTGAGTGTGTGTGTGCATGTATAAGTCCTGTAATGTGTTTCACTGTTTTTTTTGTTTGTTTTGGCTTTGTACTATATGTATCATTTTGTGGAAGGACCCCCTCGAAAATGAGATGATTCATCTCAAGGGGCTATCCTGAATAAATAAATTAAAATTAAAATTAAAATTAAAATGACACTTTGTTTTTGTTGATAAAGACTTCATACTTTATATTATGTTTGATGAATATTGTGATCTTTACTAGAGCACTGTCATTAACCTCCCTATTTTTGATTTATGTTCAATCCTTGCATCTTTTATAGCAAAATACTGACAAGGAGGAAAAAACAAATGTCTCAATTGTTCTCATAAAGTATGCAAAGCCATCAATGTAACTTGTAACGCTTACATTCTATTAGCTCAAGAATGGTGGATGTGATGGACAGGAAGAAGACACTTTACAGATTTAATGAAGTAGTGCCAAGGAAATGCATATTATAGAGTCTATCAAGACAATAGGTATTTTGTATTAACAACAAGCAATATCAACAGCAAATGAAAATGGAAGCAGATCAGAAAGAAGGTATGTTTTTTAATAAAATGTGATTGTTAATAAAATGTGATTGTGATTGTGTTAATTATATAGACAAAATAAATCTAGCTTTTTAGCTTTCCATCACATCTCACAGCATTCATCAGTTGATGGTGCCGTTGAATACAAAATCTGGATGTTGAGTCAAGATATGGTGTCAAACTACTGGTCATTTCTCATACTCTCTGCAGTTTGGACAAATAAGATAGAGAATAAGAGAATAGAATAGAGAAAGAAGTCATTTTTATTGGCCACTTCATGTATAAACACAGCATATTTGTGGCATGTTTTGGATTTTTATATGAGGCAGAATTGATTGTGAGGCTGCTGTCGCACTCTTCCTGAATACAAACCAGACTCATAATCCAGTGTTGCCTGTAGCAAAATGTTACCCACTTTAAAATTTCCTTCATTGTATTGATCCTGTTCCTAACACCCGCAGTGAGGGACATTCATTCATGCAATCTTAATAATAGCAAGTAAAGAGGCCACCATTATAACCAAACACAAGCCTCCCTGTGGCTGAGAGAAAAATGAACACCAGTACAGGCAAAGTCAAAAACAGTGACAAACTTTGCTTTGGTTCAAACAGCTGAATCTCTGTTATGCAAACACAGACACCAATCGAAAAAAATGTATTCTGTAAGTTGTGTAACATGTTGTACGTCCTTGTTTAAGAAGCAAAAGCCTAAAAAACAAAAACAACAAAACCTCAAATGAGAGTGAATGGTGTTTTGTAAATATGTTCTTTTGAATATTTTATATTTAGAATATTAAATGGCTGCTTTTTCAATTGAAGTCTTTAGTTGCTTAAAACATACATAAAAAAAAACAACCAGAAGTACAGTACTTTTACTGCCCATGTAACTATTATCTGTAGTACTATGACTCTACACTACTGCTGTGTCAGCCATTATTGTTATTACTAGAATTACTAATAAGTAATATTGCCAGGGGTGGAACATAAGTACATTTACTCAAATAATGTACTTACAATTTTGAAGTAGCTGTGCTTTACTCCATTTTATGTTACTCTATAATTATTACTCCACTTTAATTCAAAAGGAAACGTATTTTACACGTATCAATAATTCTTTTTTTTGCAGCTTTGCAATTTTGTGCTTGTGGGAAGAACTATGTAATTCGGTTCTCAATACTGGGGAGGCTGTAAGACAAGTGAGCAATTGGTACACAAAAAGCAGAAAGCAGAAAAGTCTAAACAACTCAACATAAAGAGTAAAGAATAAAGTTTCCAGTTGTAAATGAATGATATATAAAGATTTACTTGAATTTAAATAGTTTTTCTTTTAAAATAAATCAAATTTTCTAATTATTATTAATATATGTATTTCCATGAAAATTACAGACCAACAAAATAAATTGTTACTCATGTATCTAATACCTGTAGAAACCGGTTACTCCTCATAAAATATGGCCTTGTCACATAGATGCACCGCTCTGTTTATTCCTTTTGTATTGTGATTTATAACATAGTAACAAGACTCCTTTAATTAGTGAATTACATGGTCATTACTATTCTGAATCTGAATATATGCACATATGATATACAGTACATTCAGTTCATACTGCCTTTATGTCATGTTCGTCACAAATATTCTGTCTTGGATGTATAAAGTTCTATCTTATCTCACTTTGTAATGCTGCTACTTGTACATAAATAAAAGATCAGATACTCTTTCTGCCACTGAGTATTACTACTAAAGCTGTTACTCTATTAACATCACAAAATACTATTTAGTTCCACTACTACAACAAAACTACTTTCACTACCTACTGCTACTCCTACTACTAGCGTCACTACGATGAAAACACAACACTCGTCTTTAAATCTCTCCACTCTCCACTTATGTATAAATCATGAAACAAGATAAAGATGAACCTGCAATTATGTTGAATGGTTTTTAACTTACTCCAAGAGCTCGGAAGCTTAGTGGATGTAGGGTACAGTATCTTACAGTGAACTTCACTTGTATTTATCAGAGTGGTACAGTATAGGTACTGCAGTGTTTGTGGTCAGTCTTGACTCATCAGCAGTGTAAAGCTTAGTTTATGCTTCTGCGTCATGTCGACGCCGTACCTACGCCGTCGACATGACGCCGTCGTTGAGCATTCGAAGTTCTGCGTCGAGGGTCCGCGTTGCTCTGCAATTCACCGCCATGCCGCCAGGGGGGTGTGGCTGTGTGGCTGTGTGGTTTCAGGGGTTATAGCCGAATCCTTGCTTTTTCTTCCGGTCACAGTAAACAACAGTAAACAATGGCGACCGAGGTGGAGCAGCTGTATTTGGAGTTGGATCAATATTGAAGAGCAAATGCTTATATTGTAAATGTTAAAGCGCAGGCGACAGAGAAGACGTTTGCGGAGGTCGTCTGTACGATCAGAAAAAGCAACTGCCGGAAATTACGTTCTGAGCGGAACAATCACAGCGCTTGCGGTCCGCGTCAACGCGACGCGTAGTTAGGATTTTTTGGAGGTGCACGTCAGGCTACGGCGTAGGGGTCTGCGTCGACGGCATAGCTACAGCGTAGGTACTCCGTCGACCTGACACAGAAGCATAAACTAAGCTTAAGGCAATCTCAAGCCCACAGCCTTTCTTCTTCTGCAAGCTGTTAAACAGTCTCCTTTCCACTCTGACACCTCTGGAAAAGGTCACTCTCTCATCTCCATAATGACCGAGGACAAAGACGAGGCGGAGTGGATCAATAGGCAGCTCAAACCCATATCAGTGCAGATGCATTGATCTGCTGCTTAGAGAGAAGACGAGTGATGCTCTGTGCCAAGAGACTGCTCTGCCTGTTTTTCTAGCAGCAGATGAGAGGAACAGTGGCCCACGTGAATATTTGCAGCAGGCATCCATTCCTTATAACCCCACAGTATACCTCAATACTGTAACTTTGTAAAGACAGTATATGCATGCATATGATAGAGATTGGAAGTATAATAGGAGTAATGGCATCTAACAGTGAATCTCACATATAAAGTTTGATTGATTTGGGTTTTTCAAGGCAAGTGGTTATGGTTTTCACAGCTGGGAAGAACACACAGCAGAATTTAGTTTGAAGACACACTGAAAGATCACACTGAAGGAATGAAATGAATGAAAAGTAACAGACTAACAACTTTGCAGTGTGCAAATGTCAATAAAGGCCACCAAATACAATTAAAATCATATAAAGAAAGAACATAATTTCTGCAGCTGTTTACAGTAGTTTGTTATGTGCCAGGCACTGGCTATGATTGGACCAGTCTGTAGCTGATATTTCACATCTTTTTGTAAATATGTACTTCTTTGAAATTAATTTTTAAGTTTTACAGTACTCTATTGATTTCCCACAGATGAGAAAAGCAAACATCACTTAATTTCAGTTTTTTTTTATTGATGGACATGTTTAGTTTTTGCAGGAGAAAAAAACTCTACTGTCCAGGATTAAAATGATTCTGTTTCTAGTTTCTCATAATGTGGACCCCCATTAATTGTCCTTTAACCATTTCACTTTCAATTTGGTTACCTTAAACAAACCAAAAAAATTAAAAACATACACACACATATATAGCCTACAGATAAGAAGAATGGTGATCAGATCAGAGGTACATAACAGTAAGTGGTAAAAATATTTTTACAGATGTCTTTTTTAGGACTACTTTGCATTACCTCACAATATGGTTTGTGTTACCTTGTAATACTTTTGTGTTACCTCGCAATATGTTTTGTGTAACCTCACAATTCTATTCTCCTTCCATTCCCTCTGAGTGGCGTTATTATAGATCAAATGCACCAACCTCTTCGGCCTCTTTTTGCTGTTCCTGTCATGGTCACTCATCCTCCAGAGCCACTCTTCACTGTCCACTTGCCACTTGCTGTTTGTTTTTGCACACCAACCACAAGAAAACCCCAAGCACAACCCATTAACATCCAGGCAACCACTGAACATACAGAAAAAAATCATGCTAGATAGACAATTCTTGGCTTATTTGTGGTGTGATTAAACAGTAAATTAATCGTGGCCCACGACTCCCTCCCTCCCTCTGGTTGAAGAGCGGGACTACGAAGGCACCCTGGGGGGTGGACAGAGGAGGACAGTCCAGAACAGGCACTTGGCCATGGGCACGGGTCCTTCCTCCCCCTTGTCCAGTGGACTAACAGGGCCACCAAAATCTCTGTCAGCGTAAGTAAAACGTAATTATTTCCTGCATGTCAAGTCGTTGCCTGGTGTTAATGGGCTTTGCTTAAGGTTTCCTCACAGTTCTTTTGTACGGCATGGCGGACAGCCAGCCAGCCAGTCAGCTCTACATAATGAGCCCTGAGATACTCCAGAGGATCAGGACCAACAGAAGACCAGGGGAGAGGCCTTTTGCGTTCTATTACGTTAGAACGCAAAAGTGTTGCTAGAGAACACAAAACATACAGCGAGTTAATGCAAAAATAGTCCTAAAAAATTCTCCCCATAACCCTCACAGGACTCTGCTGTTTTTAAATTGATGTTGAAAAGGTGAAAAAACATACATCTATCCAAGATTCCTGCATAATCCTTTCTTCGCTCACAGTGATGTTGCTAGGTTTCCAAAGATCCATTGGTGGTCCAAGAAACGGCGAAGTAAGGCATTATTGCGAGTATGGGGCTATAGGTGAAACATACTGATGTAGGCTGATAAAGAAGTTTAGTGTGGCGCTAAACTGAAAAAAAAAGACGAATAAATCAGTCTTTGTATTGAACAACCAATTCCGATTCGCTGAAAATTGCTGTTGTTTTCTTCTCTGTCTCACTATAGCAACAAGTAAAAACGGCTTGTATGAGGTCTAGATATATGGTGAAATACAAAGTGCTCTGAGCTGTCATAGCTTTTATCTGATCACTGATGAGAATGATCACTGAATGATCTGTATGGGTGAGAGAGCATTGATCTTTTTGGGTGCCTTGAAGCCTTGAAAGCCATAACATTATTTCACTCGTAGTTCAGAAATATGATTCATTCATGTTTTCGCGAATGGTGATGGCCGCTAAAGTACAGGCAATGTTCTTTTTCTGATGTTTTAATCAGGAAAAACAGATTGCAGTCAGATTGCAGTCAGATTGTAATCTGTCCATATATGTAGCTAAGTGTAAATGAAAGCATCCAAAATCTCATCTGGATTTTTTCCAGATACAAGAAAATGGAAAGTCTTTTGTTAAAAGCAACATCAAGTCTGCAGCAGGGGAGAAATCAGCAGCCCTCTCATAATGTTACAGTCCTTAAGTTAAGACAGTTTGCTTAAGTTTAGCAGCATTTCACACATGTTGATGAGGACAGGGACAAAATGATAAAATAAAAAGTCACTACAGTAACAGATACAGATACTACTGATTGGTATGACAGCACAAACAATGAAAATAAGTCCCAAATTGAATGAAAAACCTTTCAAGAGCTTTCAAGTCTGTAGTTTCCACACAAACCTTCAAAAGCACAGTCTTCACTGAAGTGTAATCTACCATCCTGACTCAAACTTGCAGATGGACATCATGACAAAAAATGAAACAATCTGCCAGCAGCTAATTGAAACTGTGTGTGTCTTTGTCACCAACCCCTGAAATCCTCCTTCCTGAAATACCTTTCTTTCCCCTCCACCTCTCTTTACATCTTCACTTGTTTCGTCACAAACATTCACCCTTGAGCTACAGATTAGCAATGCCGGCTCTTTGTGAAGCTGTACAAAGCCTAAGCAATTAAAGGCTCTTCTCTCGCTTAACAAGCTCTAATCCAGACATGCTTTTATTGCATTTGATTTTGCTCGCTGCTTCTGCCAAAAACGCTGAGAGACAGAGACCCTGCTCTTTCTCTAAGTGTAGCAATAATCAGTGAGGATTCAGACTCTGCTCAGGTTCTGGCAGCTGTCACTTTCCCAGCCACGGATGGCAAACAAATTAATGTAAAAAAACAAAACAGCCCTAGAGAGAAGCCTGGATCGACCTATCAAACAACAGGAAATGGAAAATGTTTGGCAGCCTTACACTTCAGCAATGCCAGGAATCGTTATTTAGAGGGTGAGTACTTGCTGAGACAACACAAAGCAATGTTCTCTATGCTGGATATGTCTGACCTAGCATAAATTAATTCAAACCTGTGGAAATGATTGAATGCTAACTGGGAACAGATTGATAGTTGGATGTTGTGGTGAGCACACAGGTGTATGCTGTTAACAGGGAAGTAAAATTGAAGTGGCCATTGCCAGTGTCTGTGTGCAGAGATAACAAGCAGGGAGGAATTGTATTCTTACAGTCTTCAGCAAAATGTAGAAGCACAATCACCTGTTCAAACACAAGCTGTTTGCTTTTTGTTTGGTTTCTGCAAAACCATACATTTGAGTCAGTATGAAATACAAGTAACCCTATGTTTGGGTACAGAAAGTATTGAAATTTAGTATGTAAAACACTTTTCAGAAAATGATTACTTTCTGTATTGTTGAAATTATACATAATTATATGTAGATTGCAGTAGAATGCTGCCTCAAAGTGTAAATTGTATGCACAAAAATGTTTCACTTACTATGTACTGTATGAGAGCTCTCTGAAGTTAAGTTGAATAATTATTTAACAAAACAAAAGTGAGGATACAATTACATTTCTAAAATGTTAACTTTTTTGATATATTTTAAAACAGAGCTTGACATGTTAAATGTTGTCTAAACATATCCAGTCTTTTTAAAACTTAAACGTGCTTTAACTTGTCATTCTGAAGTACATGCTGATTGCACAGTGCACACAAGAAAAAGAACTGCACTTATAGAGGAGGCAAAGAAGGAGAGGATGGATAGTGATAGAAACCGAGGTAAAAGAAGAGTGAACAGATAGGTATTCGTTCGATGGAGAGAGTGGCAGCAACGGTATTACCGCAGGGAAACATTAGGAGGGGGGAAAGTTGAAAAGTTGTCTATTTCCATATATTTCCAAATAAATATTACAAATGTGACCAGACATTTGATGCTAGCTTTTGGAACTGACACACTTCATATCTACATTCACACTGGGGCAGGGGTGACCGAATGAAAGGGCCCCTGCTGCATACAGCAGGGCACCAATGTGCAGCAAGTCGTGATGCATTTATGGTGAGTTTCCGGTTAGGATTAAAATTGTTTTATTATGTGACTCACTATAACTATTACACATCTGCAACAAAAAAATACATTGGGAACTAGTATTTGAACAATTTAGCCACAGCCAGATTTCCTCCTGCATGGACTTTATAATTCATTACTCAATTGCCTAAAGGATGTGGCCGTTGCCCATCTACAGTAAGTACAGATGGCAGCAGCAAGACTTCTCAAAAACACTCAACATCCCCCAAATTACACTATCTATTACGGAATCTATTATCTATGACTTTTGGATCCCTACATGGCCTTCTGCTCTTAGACCCCTTGGATCAGAGAAATGTTGTTAACAGTTAACAGTCCAGGCTTAAAACAAAGGAGATCATGCTTTTTTCCAACACTGTGGAACATCCCCCCTATCATATCAGATCAGCTGAGTCATTCTCCCACCTGTACAGCTAGGTGTTTAGATAATATTTTTATTATGTTGATTCAAAATATTTAATTTGGCTCTTTTATATTTTGTTATAGCTCTATATATTTTATCTTACTTGTTTTATTGCTCATATTTTATATTTTCTTTCATTTCTCTATGATTCACAATCTTTGCACCTATAGCACCTTGTAAACTCTGGTATTGAAATCAAGTTCATTGTTATTCATTATACTATTCAAGTGTTTAGAAGCACAGAGAGACTGGACTTTTTATTATCCAACTTTTCTTGGACTTTTACTAAGTATGGATGTCTCTGAGGAGAGGTTTATTATTGTTTAAAAATATCAGTGAAATCATATGATGACATTATTGACATTTTTTTATGAATAACAGTGGACCATGTCATTGCTTTGAACGTTTTATTTACTCTATTACGCACAATCATAATTCCTAAAAAAAAAAAAAAGTTGGGATGCTATGTAAAACATTAATACCCTAATAGGCAACACTTTACAATAAGGGTCCCTTAATTAACGTTTGTATATATAAATGCTTAACTGCCTCATAAGCATTACTTAACCATAGTTAACCATTAGTGAATGCTTTTTGGACCCTTATTGTAAAGATTATGTATCCCTTAGGTAACACATAAGCATTACTTAACCATAGTTAACCATTAGTGAATGCTTTTTGGACCCTTGTTGTAAAGATTATGTATCCCTTAGGTAACACATGAGCATTACTTAACCATAGTTAACCATTAGTGAATGCTTTTTGGACCCTTATTGTAAAGATTATGTATCCCTTAGGTAACACATAAGCATTACTTAACCACTATTAGTTGAAATGTAGTTGAAGCAATCACATATAAAGAATTTTACACATTTTATTTAAAACAGAATAAAACTTGAGAAAACCTTCCTTGAGAAAACCTTGAAATAGTATGAAATAATTTCAGTCAAAACCCAATGACTTATGTACAGTACAAGCCATAAATTAATTTAGGCTTACTTAAAGGTAACCTGCCACTGATTTACTTAGTGTAGTATCGTCAACAACATTCGAAATATAGACAAATATTGCCAAAGTTAGAAATCTCAGTATTGTGACAACACAAGCTTAGTGGGCTACACACATCCAAACACCAAACAAAATAAATGTATCATTAGACAAACCTGTACACAAATTTCATCCAGTTAAGCAGAGACACCTTCGATCTTGTGAAAATCGATATATCACATATATATGTGTGTGTGTGTGTGTGTGTGTGTGTGTGTGCGTGTGTGTGTATGTATATATATATATGTATATATACATACATATATATATATAATATTTGCCTATTCTGAATATTCTCAGTCGTTCACAGGCGAGGATGGGGTGAAGTTCACCACTTTGTGAAACACATGATCGTATAAAGCAGGGGTCAGCAACCTTTACTATCAAAAGAGCCATTTTTGTCCCCGTCCCTCACCAAAGAAAATCTGTCTGGAGCCACAAAACATATTTGTGTCTTATAATGAAGGTAACGCAGCCTCGAAAGTCTAAATTAGCCTATTAAGATTATTAATAGGCTTTAATGAGCATTAATGGATATTTTCACATGATGTGGCAACTCTGCAGTGGGCTACTTTACAGTATAAGGTACTTGAAATTTGCATTTCCATTTGAATGATGCCATGTTTTGGTGCATTTATGAAATAAAAGAACTAGCCTACAATAAAAAAAATAATAGAGTAGCAATACAGAACTATATATGCAGACCTACTTAAGTCCTCCCTGTGTTTGTGAAAATTTACAAAATTAGACATTTGATAATAAATAAAACATATAGCAGCATCCTAGATTTAAATACAGTAAAAGTAAAACAAAAAAACAAAAAAAACAGTATAGTTTAAATTTTATTTTAGTCCATTTCAGTGTGAGTTAATCTGTCTTTTTTTTATCCTCAGCCACATACAGCGATCAACCCTCGGGCTTGAACATAAAGCACAATGATATAAACTCAGGAGCATTCAATTAATCACAACTTGATAGAACAGATACAATTCTGTGTGTAGGCTGCACATTTTTACTGTCAGAGAATGTAAGAATCACTGTAGGCCTAAAACATTGATGAAAATATTATTCATTTCCATGTAAAATGTCAAAGCCACAGGGAGCCAGTGCAGAGGGGCAAAAGACCTGCACGCGGCTCCAGAGCTGCAGGTTGCAGACCTCTGGTATAAAGGATATTAGTACATGGGCTCAGTAACACATTGTAAATCCTTCATCAGTAAATACACACATTGTGTTTTTTTGTGTGTTTTACACAGCATCCCAACTTTATGGGAATTGGGGTTGTAATTGTACATATTGTGATTTATTCAAAAGAAAAAGCTGTTGTTCCAAGGGAGCCTCCTGGGCAAAGCAGCACAAAATTATAAAAAGTCCAACAGTGTGTCATTCTGAAAGCCTTTTAAGACAAACAATTACTATCTGGATCGGTACTCACAGCCTTACCAAGGCAAAATTGGCACTTTGGCGGCTCAAATTTAAGTGACAGATAACTTCGTTTCATTGCTGTAAAGTGAGTTCAGCCTTCTATGGATAGGTTCACTTGCTTAATTTGTTGTTTCCATTTGGTTACTATTTCCTGCCAAATTTCTATTTAACAAAGTGGTTCAAGCTGTATCCTATAAGAATTACGATCGTAAATGTATTTCCACCTGTTTCTCTTCATGTAATCGAATGGTCATACATTACAGAATGTAATCAAGATGGCACAGTGGATGGCTGCTTCAGTGTATAGGTGTGCATTGTTTTGTCTTGTTCTTGCTCTTTCACAAGCTAATGAACATCGGGGAAACAACTCAAATCATGGAATTTTTGGACATTCTCTTCAAGGTGCCCTCGCCCTTGTCCTTTTTACTAGTCTTTGCCGTGTATGCTGTTGTTGGTAACGGGGGTATCGGTAGTTTTTTCCTCGCTGATGGTTGTTGCTGTGCCATTACTTTCTCTAAGCCCCTGAAGCCGCTCTCGGAGATATGAGCTTGACCGAGCGCTAGCATGAGCTGAGGAGGAAGGGGGAGGGGGCTGTCCGCAGTGTGTGCGTGAGCAGTGATTGACAGCTGTCAGACACTCCATCAGACACCATCCTGGCTCTAGTTATATATACATATATATATATATAACTATATATATATATATAGTTATATAGATATATATATATATATATATATATATATATATATATATATATATATATATATATATATATATATATACATATATATATATATACATATATACATATATATATATATATATATATATATATATATATATATATATAACAGTTTTCCCTGGAACTACTTTCTGCTCAAGAAATAGTTATGAAGACTGTTGACTGTGATGTTTGTGAATGATTGGTATAAGTATTATGTGAGTATTTTAGGGTTAGGGTTAGGGTTAGGGTTAGGCATATGCTTGCTTACATACAGTAGAGAATTGAGAAGTAATTGAAAGAGAAATGCAACAAAGGTTCCAGTGGCAGGGACTTTGTTTCAAGCGGCCCCAATTTTAACTGACACAAAATGTTCATTGTCTGACTCGTGTTTATCTGTTTCTTAATGCATAAAACAGATATCATTTTGACTTTCCAACTGCCTAATATGAGCATCAAATATTGTTACATTCATTAAATTCATAAAGAATGAACCTTCGTATAGGCAATACATACTATATGTGGTACATGTATTTTGTACCTTACTTGCCATTTATTTTATTTCTTGTAATGCAAAAATAAATAACTGGAATGAAGTAGTCCAACTTGATCATTTAAAAAATGTTGGCTATTGTGCTATTATTTACTTCATGGTCCCACAATACCAATTCAGTAGTGTACCTAACTGGATCTGTGCTGGTTCCTGCTCCCTCCTTCTCCACCCTTCCCCTTCCATGTTCATTTGTACAAGTATTTCACAAATCATTTTATCACTGGGCTGGCTATTTCACATGCTTTATAGGCTAAAATATGAAAAAGAATTGATTAGTAGTCAAGAAGAACATTTTCGAATTTAGGCCTACATGTTTAATTCATCCATTTACAGTTGAAGTTGGTGGAAAATTTTCAAACACTGGAGAAATTTTACATAAATTGTTAAACTTAAATGTTTGTGCACTAAGTCTGAAACCTTGGAGATGATCAAGCCTTGATTTAAGCTTTGAAATCCAAAGGCTAAGAAAATCATTTTGTTATTTAGTTGTGTTATTAGTTCATAGCACATTGCATTTAAGCATGACAAAGTACCTGCTGCCTGCTCACCCCTCTTTGATGTTGATGTTGGAGTGCTAGATATCCAACTAAGTGCTGTCATTCATGACACTTTGTTGATTTTCGTTGTGATGGCAAATGTTCCCTGCTTTTGCAGATTGCAGCAGCTTCCAAAAAGGTAGCAGTTGTAAGCATTTGTTTTATTCAATGACTGGATAATTATCTTTGCAAGATGAACATTAAACAGGCCACATGCTTGTGAACATTTTTATGCCGTCACAAGACGTTACAATGTAACGTTAACGGAGCAGAACAGCGGTCAGCAGTGACAAACAAGACCAGCTGGCAACCGCTAACAAGCTAACAAACACACACTGCAGCATTCAACATTTTAAACAAACTCTATAGTGAAGAAAATAACTCTGCTCAGTCTGTTTAACCTCAAAAACCCTGCTTCTGCTCAGCATCTTGTACAACGATGGACCCCTTGGAGCTAACAGTGCAGCAGAGAGGCTGTTCTCACTGCTGGACAGCAGAGCACACCCCCTTATTTTGTTATCCACATACACACATGCATGCTTTCAAATTCATTATTTTGTTAATTATTACATTTTAAAATGAAAAGGCTCAAATAAATTTACATTGGGCTGGAAGCACAAGTTTCAAAGACAATCAAAGAAATCTAAAAACCTTGTCACATAAAACTAAAACTATCCGCAGGGTGGCTGGATACCTCAAAAGAAGTGAAAATATGACAAATGAGAAGTTTTGTTTTGAGCCCCTTGAGATTAGGGAATAAGAACGAAAGTCATAGAAGGTTGATTGCTCATCTCTGTTGTATCCAACTTGTGATTTCCATGTAGGTTATTAGTAGAGATGTCAAACAGTAGCTGCTTGCTGGGCTCCTGTGCATGTAAACATCACAACTGACAGACATATTTATTCTGACTGTAGTTTGACAGCTCTTATTCATGCTGATCCGGAGTTTTGATGTAAACTTGCCCTCACTCAGACTGTCTGGTGCACTGCACGGTGTCTGCTGCCAGCTTGTCAGCTCCAGTGTCCAGCAGCTACAGTCCATCTGTCACCTTGGATCTGTCCACCTACTGTCTCCATCAATCCTAAGATCCAGCAGCATAACTGAACAAGATGTTCCCTACTGACAGACTGCTACAAAAAGCAGTGTGCAGCCACACTGGAGGGCGGACAGAGACTATTTGACTTCATCAGGGGCTGGAGAGGATAAAGACATGAGGAAAAAGAAAGAAAGGCTGCAAAAGAAAACAAGCAATAGGAAGAAAAATGATAGATAGTGAGATGGAGGATAAGACAAGAAAGGGACAAAAATGAATGCATAGTAAAAAATTAGGAAGCAAAGTCATTACTTAGGCTGTGTCGGGAAGCCCCGAGCTAAGTAATCAGCAACAGAATGCTGTAAATGTGGAGGAGGTGGTGGTTGATACAAATGAGACGCTGACAAGCTGCAATCCAATTAGATGAAGAAATATGAGGGGTGGGTGTGCTGAGATGTGGGACCTATCAGCAGGTTGCAGCTTTGGGGAAGATCAAGCACTTCACCACCTTGCAGCTGGCAAACATGATGGATCACCTGACACATGCATACTCTAGACACACACACACACACACACACTAAACTTATCACAGCCCATCCATGAAACATTTTTATTGTATTCATTAATATTGGTGTAACACTGCTGTGCTAGCCATCATCTTCAGGAATGATCGGAAGGAGATTTATTATAAACAGTACAAAATGAAGTACAGTGATTATACACAGGCACACCTCATATCTAACAAGTCTAATCCAGGTTTATACTACATGTTATTAGCTTGATAATAGCCCGACTCGATAGATGTCAGGTGTTGGAAAGAAAATGGCCGTTTCATCTTGTATAACAAAGGACAAGCAACATTTAGGGTGCCTCATAACATCCTAACAAAAAGACTGGCATGTTAGAATTTTTTTCCTTCAACAATGAATTCCATGATACATTCCAAATGTTGACCAACAACTGCAAACATGGCGAAGCAACGAGGAAGGATGTTGTTGGTGCAGTTCAGTAGGGCTGGAGGATTCTGCTGGAAAGGTCACTGTTGTTTTTCTTTGTTCTGCTTTTCTGAATACAGCACAGGCAGCCTCATGCACAGTGCCATCATTTCTTTACATTGTTGTTCTCAGATGTCGCTCCCTAGCATCTCCTCCCTGGTGACATCACAGCCACTGTGAAAAATGGCACACTATGATTTGTTGAGGACCAACATATAGTCTGTCATGTATTTATCATTCTATAATCAACTAATCTGACGCAGCGGTCATCCTTTTAGAGAAAAATATTGTGTAGTATCCAGGGTTAAAGGGATCCAGCATAGAAGCTGCTCGTTTTAGCTAACTTCTTGTCCATTTTGCAGTTAGCAATCCTCTCCCTCCTCTCTACGTCATCACACCAACTTGCAGCAATTATCACCAGGAGGATCCTGCTCTCTACGTGTTCACTGTTCACGAGCAGACAGGACCGCCTCTTTATGGAGATTGGATAAAGTGGGCAGGGATACCAGAAAATTTCTTTTTTCTTTTACAGCATCAACGGGTGGACAAAAGACATGGGTTACTGACCAAACAATCTATAATAGTGACAACTGTTGGAATATAGAGCTATTTAACACTTGTTTTCATAAAAATCACTTACAGCAGCTTTAAGTGTAGTTCTCAGTGAAATGGAAGTTAGCACTATATTGACATGTATTACTCCAGTGATTACATGCTGACTATTTGTACAGAGGAGTACAGTGAACAGATAGAGAGCTTCATCACATGGTGCAATGACAATCATCAACAAAACCAATGAGCTTGTGATGGACTAGTCAAGGTCATTGACAGAAACAAAACAACCAATTCCTTGTATGTGTTCACATACCTGCCTGATAAAGCTGATTCTGATAGAACTGGAAGAAACTGCAAATTCTAAAACATAGTTGCTTCGAACCCAGCAGCAAATATCTCTACGATCAGCACAGTTTTAAGGTGGAAACCGAAGAATAGCATCACCAGTTCAGTTTCTGACCAGTTGTAATATGGTCACAATGTCCTCTCTGGGTCCTGGGTTATGGTGTTGAATCATGACCAGAATTTTTGTTTTTTTTGTGAATCTGTGAAGCAAAATGTGTTTTGTGAGGTCACAGTGACCATGACCTTTGACCACCACATTCAAATCAGTTCATTGTTGAAATTAGATAGAAATTCCTTTCAGGTGTAACTGAGAGATCACTTTCATGAGTATGAGAGGGAAGGACATACAGACGGATGCTCAGACAGACACATAACCTGGAAACATAATGCCTTAGGACACGGCTATTGCCAGCACAGAGGCATAATAACAATCTTCCGAGGATTTGGCTGTTCAGGAACAGAGGGGAGAGAGTGACATGACTGTGTACAGAGGAGGAAAACCCAGCAAGTTATTACAAAGAGAAAGAGAACAGAATTCCATTTGGGGATTCAACACAGTAATCCCCCTTCCGTCATGCACAGCCCCCACTGTCTTTCCACCCTCCAGTCCATAGCATGATAGAACTGCTGTCATTAATTCTGTAGAATGGGGTGAAGATGAGAAAGGCAGCGAGTCACAATCTTCACAGCCACATATATGGAGCCTGGCCTCCTTTCATCTCTCCCAGACAAAAACACAAAGATACTATCTGCTATGCCTGAAACCCATTTCTCTGTGCCATTAGGAGCTGAAATAGGGTCCTTTGGAGGACCTGTGGGCCTTGAATCATCAAAGCCTATATGTATGTTACTGAGTGATTCACCTGTATGAGTGTTTTCTGCTCGCAGGCTGCCTGAAAACCAATGAGTGGAAACTGGATACACAGATTAGTGAACTGGTTTTGAGCCATGTGAATGGGACTGGTATGTTTATCTTCCAGTGACAAAGACAATAAAGAGTTGTATTTCCCTGCATCTTTGTAAGTCTGTAAGTGAGAGCATTGGACCCCATATTTCAGACAATTCTGTGTGTGTAATTAGACATTCCTGCTTATCAGAGAGAGACCAAGTTATTTTTAGTCCTTAGCTATGAAACTGTGCACACGAGGTGGCTGTCTCATCAGGTATCATCAAGACCAAAACACTGACATACAAACCAAACCATAACTTTGGTGAACCATTGTTCACAATTATACCATGTTAACCCAAGGAGCAAATCACATAGTATTAAAAGTCCAGTTGAAATTTAAATTCTCCTAATTTTATATGTTCGGCAAAATATAGGAAAAGTACATTTTGAACATGATAGATATTCTTTTAATTTGGAAATAATGACAAAATAATCTTTGCTCAAGGCCCAGTTAATGCCGGGCTCACACTACTTTAAAAGTACTAACCGATTGTGAAATCGGATTTATCACGCACATAAGGAGAATCTTTACAGATGTTTTTGTCTCTAATCTCACACCTGCACACACTACAACTGTCGAACACAATGGCGCATCACACACCACAGGATTTTATGAAGATTATTGTGCCAGAGGGAGCAATGCAGTACCCCCAGGCTGATAGAGCAGGACTACAGCAGGATGAAGAGAGATGGACTCTGTGTTTATAACATTGATGCCTGGTGTTCAACACACTTGTTGCTGCTGTTTACAACTGCCACAATGCCAATTCAGAAGATGCACTATGTGTTTATGTATATTTGTAAACAAATAACTGTATATATGGTCTGTAATGTGTGTAGCATGAAGGAGTTTATGAACCTCGTTTCGCTTCTGGATTTCGTTATGCAAACCTGTGTTGTATAATGATGAGTAAATTACCTTGTTCCTCACGTGATCTCTCTCATGTGATCTCATATGTAAACAAATGGAGGAAACTTGCTGTAGTAATGTTAATACTTTGCAGAAAAAACAAAGAAGCGATAGAACAGGAGGTGAAATTTTTAACTGTTAGTTTGTTATCTGTCAACTAGTTATCTGGTGGCTCCATGGACAAAAACAGTTGGGGGAAAACACCTAAGAGCTATTGATTGCACAGCACATCAGCTCACCTCCAAGTCATGAAATCTACAGAGTGATCGCACAGTAGCATTTTTACTTTTAAATGTTCACTGTTTTTGCATTATTGATTTTTTTCATCTGAGTTTTTCAAAATTCTAAATGAATATCTATAAGTATCCTGAGTTCTTTCAGTGGGTAGAAAACAAGTGTCTCCTGTAAATGTAATTGATTTTAGTTTCTAAAGGCACCGTTCTGATGCCTTGTTTCCTTTTATGTGTATAGGCATCTCGAACAACAAAAGTAGCATACAATAATATATTTCTCTACATGAGCATAACATACACATGTACACTCAACAAGAGAGACATGGCAAATCACACAAAGCATAACCTCTAAATCAATATGTGGCAGCTTTTCAAGCAATGCCATTGTTCTCTGGGAGGAGACAGAAATGAGTGGCTCTCGCAGCCTTGAAGCCAGCTCTATTTCCACTGCTGGGAATGCCGCTAATGCTGCGCTGTGTTCCACATGGCTGCCCACCTTCACCAAACTGACAGCCACAAAAATGAGTGTTTACTGCTCTCCGGCGGAGCAAGATAAGCCCACAGATGGGCCTCTCCACTCCAACAGGTCGAGAGGAGAGCCATCTCCAAGTGACAGAGGGCTGGATCAAGGAGATGAGGGGGGCCAGGGTACTAGTGAGGCGAAGGGTGAGGGGCACAGATAGCGAGATTTAGAGCAACTGGCAACAGCTGAAACAGTTCAACATGCTGTGAGTGCAACTGATAGACATTTGGTTATAATGTAAGACCGTGTGGTGTATGGTAAGCCCTACATTATCTGCCATGTAGTGCTCAATTTAAAATTTTACGATACACCACTACTGTTACGCACTATCCTCCTAACACACTGGACATCATGCAACATGAATCGGGGCTTTACATAGCTTTTAATTTAATAAAGCTGATTATTAAGGTTGCAGTATAAAACTTAAAACATGTATTGGTTGTACTGAATGGTCTTTCATAAGTAATGTTATCTATCAAAATTTTCCACCAAAATCAATACACTGAATATTGAGACAATAAATTATTTAATCACTAAAACAGCAAAATCACAGAAAAACATGATATACTAAGTGATGTGTGAAATTCAAACAGCCCTACATACACACACACACACACACACACACACATCACATTTATGTATATACACTATATATGTTAGACATAAATACAAATATATAATGTATAATTAAACTAATTTCACATGTAACCCTAACCCTCTCTGTGTTAAAGGACTGGCTTTAACAGAGTTTTTATAGAGAGATTGTGCCAGTAATTTCATGTTATTCTCAAAATTCATATGCAGGATTAATTTATCATTTTATGTACTGACAAAGGATACTCATCTACTCATGTATATATACGTTACGGGTGTGCAAAAGTTACTTTTTCAGTGAGAGTGGCTATAATTTAATGTATTACAGGAGAATAACACTGAAAATGTACATCACAGTTGAAGTACAGTGCAGCAGGTTTATAAGAACAAAATGAATATTTACAAGATACTTAATTTAAACATTCCTGTGATACAGGCAGTTTGGTAGATAAATGTCTAGTCACTCAAGTGTTTGGTCTTCACTGAGATGTCCTCCAAACTAAATAAAGTAAACGAAGAAGTCTTTTTATTGCATTCCACAATGACATTTAAGCTGAATTGAATTGAATTGTGTATTGCAAAATCATTACAAATTGCTTTTACAAAAATGATTCATATAACACATATATAACCATTTAGTGGTCTGCAATAGTTCACATTACACTGACCCAAATATCCACTCCCAACCATTTCCTTCCATTACTGTTCTGCAGCTGTAGTAACAGCTTCATGCTATGTCTACCTTTGCTCCTGTTCTATTGGTCACTCAGAGTTCTTTTTAAGTAAATTTAAACTTTACTCAACTCCCTGTTGTTATCTTGCTTGGTATCATTTGAGATACCTTACACTATGTGCCTCCTTGCGTAGCAGCTTTCATTGAAAATGACCTGCTGCTTTAATGTCTGTTCTTAGCTGCATGTCTAAATATATTGTCAGACTGTGTATCCTGAGATCTGAGAAATTAATCTGGTTAATAAAATAACGCCAAATATATGGAAGAATTATCCTATCTTTATTCAAGAGCGTAGATTTTCAGTTTGAGAGCATGATTTCATTCCTTTTCAGTGACACAGCTCCTTCTCGTGCTCAGATTTATTCTCCTCATGCTCACATTTTGTGCTCGCACTGAGATGTTTGCTGCTTTCTTTCAAAATGTGTGCTTGAACTCAAAAATCACATGCTTGTGCTCACACATCTTCTTCTTGCACACAAAAATTTCGCTCGCATTCAAATATGTCCTGTGCTCGCTCAGATCTAAAGTCTGCGTGCTCAGATCTAATGTGCACGCACTCAGAACAAGCACCTCCTCTCCGGTTGAGGATTCTGCTCAGACTCAAGGCTGTCCCTCCCTGCGCTTAAAATATTGTGTTTCACCAGCCAATAGGGAGACAGCTAGAGTGTGGACCAATCAAATGACGGATGCCGCCTTGGGTGCGTTCCTTTGCACTTTTTTTGAGTGCTCCGTAGGGGCGGGTATATGGTCTGTTTGTAAAACTGCTTCTCTCAAAATACACCAATTTACCATATTAGCCAGCTATTTGAATCGTCACTATTTAAGACGCCAGCATATTTATGTATAATTAATCCTAAGTAATCCTAAAAAGAGTTATCATAGTTTAGATTTTTTTAAATTTAATAGTAGCGGATATATGATATGATTTTTGAGTTCAAGCACACATTTTGAAAGAAAGCAGCAAACATCTCAGTGCGAGCACAAAATGTGAGCATGAGGAGAATAAATCTGAGCACGAGAAGGAGCTGTGTCACTGAAAAGGAATGAAATCATGCTCTCAAACTGAAAATCTACGCTCTTGAATAAAGATAGGATAATTCTTCCATACAAATAGGAATGATGAGCGGAACTATGAGTATAAGATCCAGTTTTCAAGCAACTGTTTCACGGGATTCACAAATCATAATAAACCCCACGGCAAATATATGTGACTCTTCATCACATCATACTCCAGAATTTGCCTCTTATATGAATTTGAAATATTATTTCAAAATTGACGAGCAGGAACCTGAAGACATCAAAATACAGAGGGGACGGCAGGGAGGGGGTTGCACTCAGATGTACTTGTAGCTGTTTGAGGAATCAAGCAGCCTGACAAGTGTGAAATTTGAGTGAAGCCAGTGGAGTGGAACGGAAAGGACTGTCAACAGCTAGTGACTCAGAGAGCGGAGGGAGCCCAGATGAAACACTCGTGCTGTAAAGACCTTTGAACTTAAGATGGAAAGGGACACTGGCAGCAACAAGGGCAGTCAGCAGGAAAATAAGCCATACGCTGATGTCTTACAAGGTTTCAGTCTTGTCTCACCAGCCAGAATGGAGGCGATCCTTGATTTCCCAAGTGCAATTTTTAATCAGTGAAGTGTGAGAGAAGGACAGCCGCAGGGATTAATCTCAGAGAAAAGCAAACAAACAAGCCGGTTGTATGTTCAGGGGTGAATCTAACTATCATCTCCAACAGTGAAGCAATTGGAGGAGTTTGTTTAGAAGTGGAATGAAAAGAGGATGTTTCTCACTCTGGTGTGATTAAAATACTCCCCCACTAAGCAATCTGCATATCAGCACAGTGACCATAATAATTCAAATATTTGAATTTGGCGCAAAGAGTGGGTGGCATGTGAAAATTGCTTTTGAATTATCAGGAGCAGAGAAGGGGAAAGAGGAAGGCTTCATTTGTCTTTTGTCTAAGAGGAACCCTTCTGTGGCAGGATCAAGTAGGCTTCCTGTCTGTTTTATCAGGGCGTCAGACAGAACCCGAGCAGCACTACCTGACGATTTCCCCAACACATGGGCGATAACTGACAGCAGACAACCACTGATTCAATCGGAGATGGGCATGCAATCTTGCCCCCTTGAGTCCCTCATCTCGCTGCGACAGGCAGCCACACTGGATGGAGATAACAAGAAGGGAAAGCAGAGCTGGGAAACCCTGGTGCAGTCTGTGTGGATATATTTCAGTTGCATACCAGTTTAATCAGACAGTGAAGAAGTACAGCTGAAACATAAAGCTGGAAGAGTAAAGGAGGATGGAGAAAAGATGGTGGCTTGACAGCTGCACCAGCACTGACAACTTGTGTTAAAACAAAAGACAGCATCTGTAGTAATGAGAAGCTGCAGCCTGTACTTTTTTTTAATTTCAAATTGTAGTTTGGAAATTGACTGGTATATGAATATGTATTTGATATCCTGAATATGTATGTACGTATGGTTCTCAGGCTAAATTGAGTTTGATCAAAGTAAATGGGAAAAAATATATGCATATAATAAAAGGGATAAGGCTGGGGTGATGCTATCTGTGACTTAAATCAAATCCCATGAAAAGAACTAAACCAACAATGTAGCATGAGAGCTTTGGACCAGGATGGGACAGGGCTAGCTAGATAGTATGCTAACTTTAGTAGATATCTCTGCGACACAATAAATAGACATCATAATATCAAAACTGTTATTAGTTCACATTCTGTTAATAATTTTAGGTTCTACAAGAAATCTTACATAGTGCACCTTTAAGTATTTTAGAACAATTAGACATGCGTATGTATGGTAATGTTCGAAATTATATTACAACACGTTCTCCCTCCCAACTCATTAAATACAGCAGCTACAAACTATGACACTGCGTTCCCTCTAGTGTCAGTTTTACACATAAAGGGCGCACAGTCAAGTTAGCAATAATATATTATATGCACTTTCAACATAAAGCAAACAATTAGCATATTAAGACATATTAAAACTTTTGGACTGTTACTGAAGTTGTCAAATGGTTGTGGTTTGGTTAGAGTTAGGAAAAAAATCATACTTTTGGTTAAAATAGCTATGATCAGTCTGATCAGAAACATGTAAGTTACAAAAGGGACGTTACTCAAGTCACGTAAGTGACTCAAGTACATCACTCATGTAACATAAGAGAGGCCAAAGTCACTTACCGTAAATGAGTTGAGTCATTTATATATGTTAACATGCATAACATAATTGAAAAACAAATCCCCTGTGACTCTGTCTCCAGAGGTAAAGTTCAGTGTACAGTATGACACATAGTATAATCACCCAAACCAGCCCCCAACTTGGACTTTTCTCAGTATCTGACAGACACACACAGATTGATGGTGTCTTGCGCATCTGTTCTGAAGGTAAGTGCTTTAACAATTGTGAGAAGCCAGTCATGGTGAATAAGTAAAATCCTACTGTGTGTGAAGTATGAGTAGATGTTTTGTACATATGTAAATTCCAATCTCAGTAGAACATGTCTGAAGCATTTAATCCCCTTTGTTGTTTCATTGCACCTGGTCTGTATCCTGTGTGGCTGTAAAAAACAGACGGCAGACATTTTACATTCACACAACATAACACTGCAGTGCTTCAACTGCAATGACAACGTCCTTAATTCATGCCAGCAAAGTTTTGGGTCTAGCTCAAGAAAGCAAACACAATTACCAAATCAATTATGTTCCACTGATTACTCTTGATTTATAATTACCGAGCTCGGGGCCCGCTCTGCTTTTTAACATTAATTCAATAAGCTTGTTTGTGCACAGCGCTGGCTTGCAGCAGCTGATTGGCGGTTGGAAGGCTGCACAGGTGCAGGTCCTTGGCCTCTGTTTCCTGACTGACGAGAGGACCTGTTAAACAAACTCAGAGGGATGTACAGGCAATCTGACGTAGCAGGAGTTTTCCCAGTGGGACACATGACCTGCAGGGCAGCGGTGAGGTGAGCAAGACATGTATGACGAGACTTGACAGACAAAACCAACCCTTGCTGTTTGTTAGTCCTTTACACCAGCTCCTTGTGATCACAGTGCTGGAGAGTCGTTAATAATAGGCTTCAACTTATATGACTTGACTAATTGAAATCCAGTATTTAAGTATAATTAAGATGTTAATACCAAATATATCAGGCCCATATTTTATGTCCTAAGATGTAACATCTTTATATCCAAGACCGCTGAGACAGCATTCAGACAAACATAGTGAGTAAGGAAACAGATCAAAATCTTTTAGAATAACCAGCACTTTAAAGGACCACGCCACCATTTTTGCATGTTTTAGCTCATTAACTACAGAAATACAGTGGGTTTTTAGGTTGATTTCCAAGGAGTCATAGTGAAGTAAGAGATGTTGCTTCTTTGGAACAATTTTTCCCCACAGTAATTTCCTTTAAACACTACATTTTCATTTCACCACATCCTCAATGTTCCTTAGCACACAAAAAACACAAGTCCCCTGAATAATTTGACGAATTTGATGAAGTGTACATTTTTTTCCTAATTACTGTTGCTAGGTCGTAAAAGCTTGACAACAAGAAATGTGGTGACGCCGGTCCTGTTTACCCTGGTGTCACAGTGTTTATTAGATAGCTAATCGGAGTCAGGCAATATAGCTTCAAGAAGCCGACTTCAAGAAGGCTTTTTTAGAGTGGCTCAATGAGAATACGAAATGTAACATGAAAATAATTTTTTGCTGAAAATGTAGAGTGAATGCTGAAATACACACAGCTGGAAATGCAGAAATTGCTATGTACTGCCTTACCAACAGTCAGGATTTGAACTGCTGATTTTTTGTTAAGAACATGTGCTCTATGCTCTAACCTTTTGGCCACTTAGCCAGCAAGCAATGTGTATATGTATGTCAGTATGTGTGTATGAAAAGCCCTGAAGTGTCTGTCAAACAGAGACTCACACAGTTTCCACACAGTTTTTTAAGGAAGGGCATGACCATGTGATCATGAGCCATGCAGTGAGAAACTACAGATGTAATCGACCATACAATGAATGTTGTGTATGCACATGTGAAATTTGGAGATAAGCTGTAATTCTTTCTTAAAGTGGGAAGATGAGGAATTAAACCCCCGACAATGTGATCATGAGCCATGTGCTTTACCCATTCTGCCAGGAAGCAGCAGAAGAAACTGCAGGTGTAATCAATCATACAATCAAACATGTGTTTGCATGTGTGACATTTGTAAATCTTAATTTTCCTTAAAGTGGGGAGATGGGGAATCAAACCCCTGAGACATGTGTTTCCTCTACTCTACCACAGAGCAGCAGTTATGATAGTCTGCTGATGATTTGAAATAGGGCTGCTGTGTCCGCATTCACACTAACTATGAAAATAAACAGACCTCCTCTTCAATGACAAAGTCACAGGAGAAGGACAGAGGTACATCACAATGTGAAAGGACAGGAAGAGTAGATTAGTTACAGGCTGAATAAATAATTCAGATTGCAGCATCAGCAGAGCAGATCTTTATGAAGCCTCAGAAGACAAGGCGACACCTGTGAGGAAAAACAGCTCATTTTCCTTCATTTATGGAAAGAAAAAGTTGGTGCGTGTAGCTGAATATCTTAGTTTTTCATTTTATATTTCTGTCAAAAAAAAGAAAAAAGAAAAGTAAAAGAGCAAAATGATATATTGATACAAAGTCGAAATGGGGTCGCATAAGCACCAAGAGGACTGAAAACTTCATACCGAAATATTTTCTTATGACTGGCTTAAAATGAAATGGAAGACAATCAAACTGTGCAGTGTTGTGTGATCTAGATCAAACTCTGGAGTGGAGAGCTCTTCAGATCAAATGGAGAGAAAGGGGATGTGTTAGTTGATAAGTTGGTTGATTTGGAGAGATAAGTTGACCGAGAAATGACCTATAACGATATAAAACTCATATGAAGAATCTGTCGGGGTTTTTTTTAGACACAAAGCACTGACAGCTTTAACCACAGCACAATGATTGAGCTCTACAAGGAGTCTCTAATTTAGATTTAGATTAAGGTGACCTGGTTACACAGAAAACTTGAATCTATTTGTCTGTACTGGCAATCAGCTTATTTTATTTTGCAGCATTTTAGATGTATTAGATGTGGGAGGAAATGTTTTTATAGAATGATGCAAAAGCATCATATGATCACCAGTATCAGTAGTAGTAGTAGCAGAGTTAATTCTCTGGGGATTATGAATAACAATTACACAATTACAATCTTGTGTGGAAAAATGGTCTTTGCAGGTTAGAGCTTTGGTCACCACAGCTTTTATAGCAGCCAAAACAAAATCCTTCCATGGCTCATAAAATCGAATTTTAGCAATACCTTGATCAAGTTCAATTTAAACTCAGATATGTGAATTTGTGCCATTGTTCAAGAGAAAGCTGTCATGTTTCCGATTATCCAAGAGTTATGCATATCTGTTTTGTCTTTTTTGTCTATTTTTACACATGAACACGGATTTGAATGTTTCGTGAACCAAAAATATGTTGATAATGCAAACAAGAAATTGCCACTGGCATTGTATTTGTGTGTGGGCCTTTATATTTGGGGTGTTGTATTATTGTCTTTTGGGCTTTACAGTGCTTCAGGAAGAAGGATGTATTTTCCTTCAAATTAAATGGTAAATGGACTTGCATTTCTATAGCGCTTTCCCAGTCTACTGACCGCTCAAAGTCGCTTTACAACACTTGTCAGATTCACCCATTCACACACACATTCATACACTGATGGCAGAGGCTGCCATGCAAGGTGCCAACTGCTCATCAGGAGCAATTTGGGGTTAAGTGTCTTGTTTAAGGACACTTGGGCATTCAGCTAGGAGAAGCCAGGATTCAAACCAGCGGTCTTCCGATTACTGGATGACCCGCTCTACCTCCTGAGCTACAGCCGCCCAAATTAATTTATGTAGGCCTACAAAATTTTAAAAAATGCCATCGACCTACGCCATAGTGTCTCCTATATTAAATTATGATCTGCAAAATAAATTAGCAAATTGTGTGTATGTGCATATGAGCCCATGTCTGTTATGCCAAAAAAGGAAATATAAAGAGTGTCAACATGTTACAATGTCCTTAAACTTTGATAAATCCAGTATAGATGCCTCAAGTCCCAGTGTGACCCCCCACATATGGTCTGTCCAATTACATTAAGACAATAAGATTAGACATGTGGCCAAATCAGTCTGTTATCTTTCTGAAAATGTCTCTCTTTTCATCAGGCTACACTAATGAGCGTGACTAATTAAATGCAGATGTTAACTTGAATATTTAGCTACATTACGGCAGAAAACAGAAGTAGTAATACATTATCAGCCCGGTGCTCTGATGACTTCAGAGCTGCAGCCTGCTGCACTGTGCACTAGTAACTTGTCCGTAAATATTAGCAGTTAGCGCAGTTTGAAAACCATCTTCCTGCTGCAGCTTATGCCATAATTCTGCTTTGAACAGTCATGTGGAGGAGTGGCTGTGGCAGAATAACAGAGCACCAGCAGAACTGGGACCAGCTGACCAACAGCACAAATTTACTGAATAATACATTAATAAAAGAAGTGCTGCTACACAGATAATTACGAACTAACAGGACATTTTCACTCTTGATTATACAGTTATATAGCCCCGATATTTCTGTTAGAATTTTATGTATATAAAAAAATATAGACCTATATTTTAAGGAAAAAATTACCAAGGTCCACTACAGCCATGGTTGCAGCTCTAAACACCAACACTCCCCCATTGTTCTGAACTACCGATCTATGGGACTCTAGTCAGCTTATAGGACCCCTAGCTGCATGGCTTAATGACTTAACTAGCTAACGGCAGCTAGTCACTCCAGCCATAGAAAGCTACAGCAAAGCAGTTAGCGGTTACTCTGGTGAAATGCTGCCCCCCGTTTGTTTGGTGAGACCTACGACAGGTGACCATATTTTATTTTATTTTGCTCAAAGCTTTGCTTAGTGACCTGCGCTGAGACAGTCTGAGGAAGGAGTTTGTTGAAAACTCAGCAGGGTTAAGCTGCAGCAGGGTAGGGTGCCATAACACAACAACCCTTTCAGAGAAGCTAGCTCTGCTAATCCCAGTGTAACAAGGACAGGCCAGCATTCATATAGTGCTTTGATCTAAGCAGCCTACACCAAAGACATTCAAGATAAACTACCATTTTGACATTCTCCAAATCCCTGCAACGTTGCCTTTTAGCAGGCATTGTCCTATGTGAGCTCAAACATCTACCACTAGCTTCTACCATTTGCAAAGCACAGAGTTTACTGTATATTCTCAATGGTCCAGACCAGGGGTACTGTTTTGGAACAACAGTTCCTATGAATTGGGGCCTTTGGGGGATACAAACTAGGAAGTTATTTCCTGACAATGTTTCCTAATAAAAGCCCAATGAACAGTTACTGTCCACTGAAACGCAAGAGTGCTTTTGATTTGAAATAGATACAGGAATTGTTGAGTTTTTATTAACAGTCATAATGCAGGCTATTATTATTATTATTATTATTATTATTATTATTATTATTATTCCAGACAGTCCCCATTTTCTTGCCGAAATCATACTTTAAAGAATTAGATAAATATATTAGCACATTCATTTGGAATAAGACTATACCACGTGTACATAAATCTGTACTGGAGAAACGCAAAACAAATGGTGGTCTAGCGCTGCCAAACTTTTTATATTATTATTGGGCAGCCAATATTCATAAAGTGACTGTCTGGTACAATACTTTTGTGAAAGGGGAAGGTCCAAACTGGTCTCTCATGGAACAACAAGCATGTTTACCAGTCTCCCTAGCATCTATGTTGTGTGGTCCATTACCATTAGCAGTGGGGGCTCATACAAACAACCCAATTGTGAGAGGCACTCTACGTATATGGACCCAACTTCGTAAACACTTTGGCCTTACGCAAGCTTTGGTGTCAATGCCTTTTATCGCCAATCCCCTTTTTAGACCCTCTTTGTTAGATGCAGCTTTTCAGACATGGTTTGGGAAGGGACTTCATTGTGTAGGGGACCTATTCATTAATGGACTGTTTGGCTCTTTTGACCAGTTTGTTAAAGAGTACAACCTACCTAAGTCCCATTTCTTCAGGTACCTTCAAATACGCAATTTCACTCGTACATATTTTTCATCATTCCCGCACAAACCTCCAGCCTGCCCACTTGATGAATGTCTGAAGCTTAAGCCCCACATACCAGGCTGTGTGTCTCAGTTGTACAGTATTTTACAAGACATGGAAGGTAACTCTCTTCACCATTTGAAAGAGCGGTGGGGTGAAGACTTGAGCATGGAGCTTTCTGAGGAAACCTGGCAAAGAGCTATCAAAAGAGTACATACATCCTCAATTTGTGTTAGGCACGGATTGGTTCAATTTAAGATACTCAACCGCCTACACCTCTGTAGAGTCAGACTGGCCCAGATATACCCCGGCTCAGATCCAAACTGCATTAGATGCCATCAGGCCCCTGCCACTCTGGGACACATGTTTTGGACATGCTCAAAACTACACACATTCTGGTCAGAGATTTTCAATACATTCTCTTATATTTGTAAAAAAAGAATCGAGCCAGATCCAGTTATCTCAGTATTCGGGGTTACCCCTAGCAACAGCGGGCTATCAAAACATCATTCAGACTTTATAGCATTCTCAACATTACTAGCCCGCCGACTTATCCTTTTTGGTTGGAAGTCAACCACACCTCCATCCCATTCACGTTGGGTCCGTGAGGTGATGGCGTTTCTTAAGCTAGAAAAAATCAGATGCACAATTCAGGGCTCTGTAAAAAGGTTCAAAAAAACTTGGTGCGATTTTTTAGAATACTTTACAAGTGAATTTGATGCAACCACCTTAGATCAGTAGCTCTCTATCCCCCCCCCCCCCCCCCCCCCCCTTTCTCTTCTCTTCCTGTCTTTTCTCTTGTTGATTTTCTTTTCTCTTTTTTTTTTTTTTTTTTGGGCATGTATCTGTACATGGGTTGACTATTGAAAATGTAACAAATTGAAGCAAAAGGAAAACTGTCTATGTAGTACGTATGTATGTATATTAACAATGACGCACACTGGAGATGGGATCCATGTATGGTATTCATGCAATTGTGTCTAATAGCACTCTGTCAGTTTAAACTGTTTTGTTTTGTTTTCTCACACTTTTGAAAACTCAATAAAAAATAATTTGAAATAATGCAGGCTAACCAGAGCAGCGGATCAAAACGCAGCCTCGTACTGAATGCTTAAAAACATTGTGTAATGCTAAAGGGCTGCAGCATAACCTACACCAAATTGTTACTAATGCGAGTTCTCTCTTGTGGACCACAGTCTGAGTAGTATAGTGGCACTCTGTGCACAACTCAGCCACATGCTGCTACTTCTCTCCACTTGACGTTACACCTGACAAATGCTGGTCAGTCAGTTGGCACAAAATCAAACTGGTTGAAGCTTGTACACTGGACTGGCAAAACCGGAAACCTACCCAACCCTAGTTGACGCTGTATACTCCAATGTGTATGGCATGGACTAGCTGGCATAGACCAGCTATGTCCTGTATTGTATTCTTTAAAGAGTCTGCAAAGTAAAGTGTTCCAACTAGGTCCAATTGTACACTTAGGACACCTATGGTTCAGAAGTCTCCAAAATGTATGTTTTTGGAGTTGTTGAAGAAATAAATTGTCTCCATGGAGGGAATCTGTGTAAAGCAACCAGCTGCCCCTTTGTCATCTCTTTTGCAAGATATGCCACTGAATTCCTGAGTGTCTAGTGAAGCTAGAATCGATTATCAAAGCAGCAACTGCTGAAGGTCAGCTGTTTACAGACTTATAATGTTCATGGAGTGAATCATCCATCCATCCATTCATTATCTTCCACTTACCTGGAGTCGGGTTGCAGAGGCAGCAGGCTTAGAAGGGTATTCCAGACCTCCTTTTTCCCAGCAACGCTTTCCAGCTCCTCCTGGGGGATCCCAAGGCGTTCCCAGGCCAGATGGGATATATAGTCCCTCCAGCGAGTTCTGGGTCTGCCCCTGGGTCTCCTCCCAGTTGGTCGTGCCCGGTACACCTCCCACAGGAGGCGCCCAGGAGGCATCCTAACAAGATGCCCAAACCACCTCAACTGGCTCCTTTCAACATGAAGGAGCAGCGGCTCCACTCCGAGCTCCCCGCGGATGACCAAACTCCTCACCCTATCTCTAAGGCTGAGCCCAGCCACCCTATGGAGGAAACGCATTTCGGCCGCTTGTATCCACAATCTCGCCCTTTCAGTCACTACCGGCAGCTAGTGACCATAGGTGAGGGTCGGAAAGTAGATAAACTGGAAATAGAGAGCTTCGCCTTCTGGCTCAGCTCCTTCTTCACCATGACAGTCTGGAGCAGCACCCGCAGTACTGCTGATGCTGCCCCAAACCTCCTGTCCATCTCTCACTCCATTTTCCCATCACTCGTAAACAAGACCCTGAGATACTTGAACTCCTTTGCTTGAGGCAGGAGCTCTCTCCACAACTGGAGGGGGCAATCCACCATTTTCTGGCAGAGAACCATGGCCTCAGACTTAGAGGTGCTGACCCTCATCCCGACCACTTTACACTCGGCTGCAAACTGCCCCAGTGCCTGCTGGAGGTCACGGGCCAAAGAAGCCAAAGATGGGAACCACCACCACAGTCTGCCACTCCAAAGGTATTGTTCCAGACCTCCACACGACACTGAAGAGGCATGTCAACCATGACAGCCCAACAATGTCCAGAGCCTTCAGCATCTCAAGGCGAATCTCATCCACCCCGGCGCCTTGCCAGTGGGGAGCTTCTTGATAGTGATATGGACGAGTATTCCCTGAGTCTTCAGACTCTGCTTTTACTTCAGAGGACGTTTTTGTTGGATTCAGGACCTCCTCAAAGTGCTCTTTCCACCGTCCAACAATATCCCCAGTCGGGGTCAGCAGTTCTCCTCCCCTGCTGAGCACAGCCTGGGCTAAGCCCTGCTTTCCCTTCCTGAGTCGCTGGATGGTTTGCCAGAACCTCCTTGAGGCTGACCAAAAGTACTTCTCCATAGCCTCCCCGAACTCCTCCCACACCTGTGTTTTTGCTTTAGCGACCGCAGAGGTTGTAGCCCTTCTGGCCTCTCAGTACCTGTCTGCTGCTTCAGAAGACCCCATGGCCAACCAAGCCCAAAAGACCTCCTTCTTCAGCTTGATGGCCTCCCTCACTGCCAGTGTCCACCAACGGGTTCTTGGGTTACTACCACGACAGGCACCAATGACCTTCTGACCACAGCTCCTGGCAGCCGCCTTTACAATGGAGGCTTTGAACATGGTCCACTCGGATTCCATGTCCCCACCTCCCCCAGAATGCCATCATCTGATCCAACTCATCACCAGGTGGTGATCAGTTGACAGCTCTGCTCCTCCCTTCACCCAAGTGTCCAAGACATATGGCAGCAGATCAGATGATAGGACCACAAAGTCGATCATTGACCTTTGGCCTAAGGTGGCCTGGTACCAAAGTACCCTCTCATTCCTCGGGGAGAACTCCAACACTGCAGCGCTCAGCCTGGGGCTTGTGAGTATCCCCACACCCGGCCAGCCCTTTCACCCTGGGCAACTCCAGAAAAGGAGAGTGTCCAGCCCCTCTCCAGGAGTTTGGTTCCAGAACCGGTACTGCACGTGAAGGTGAGCCCAACTATATCTAGTTGGTACCTCTCTGCCTCCTGCACCAGCTCCGGTTCCTTCCCCACCAGAGAGGTGACATTCCACGTACCAAAGGCTAGTCTGTGAAGCCAGGCGTCAGGATGCCTAGGTCCCTGCCCTCGCCCACTGCCCTTCACACATTGCACCAACCCCATTTCTCTCCCCTGCAGGTGGCAGGTCCACAGGGAGGCAGCTCCATGTTGTTTCTTCGGGCTGAGCCCAACCAGGCCCCGTGGGCTAAGGCCCGGCCACCAGACGCTCGCTGGTGGGCTCCCCTCCCGGGTCTGGCTCCAGGAGGTGGCACCAGTGCTCCCATACCGGGCGAGGTACTCATTCCCTTATGTCGCCAATTCATGAGGTCTTTGACTCGCTCTTTGTCTGGTCCCTCCCCTGAGACCAATTTGCCTTGGGAGACCCTACCAGGAGCTATTGCTTCCGACAACATAGCTCCAAGGATCACAGGGACACACAAACCCCACCACCATGTTAAGGTGACGATTCTTCACATCTAGCAAAGATGGCTACAAGGAATCAGAGCAGCAAAACTGTCAAGATTAATGAGATAAACAGATCAATCTAAGAGCCCAACCTGTCATCCTGTCTCAGGTCTTCTCTGAAATTCTTGTTTTGGTTTTGATTTCATTCTTTGCAAAACACTTTCTAGCAAAGCTTGGAATAGTCATATTGTGTTGTAATTAATGTATTTATTACTTTAATTAGAGTAGTCTCTGCACATCCAAGATATCATCTGTCTATCAGTGTGGCTTTTGTGTATGGTGTTTATCCAGATATTACACTGATGTTCAATTTTCTGTATGGTGTTAAATTCTTGGTCAAGGTCATATGCTCATATAATCAAATAATCAAAAATACTTCCTTGTTTTTATTTTAGTTTTACTCGTCATACTTTTACAAATTACATATTGTCCTCCATTTAGTACTGCCACACACAATAATCGGTCTGTCCGTTGGAGGATGGAATGCTGAAGAATATGTTAGCTAGCTGTATAGCTGAGAAATACCTAGCCTGCAACAACTTTTAGTGAGGACAGCATAGACACTATTTCAGTTTCAATTCTACTGTATCATATATCATAAAATGACAACATCTTATTGTAAAAGGTGACACAACAGAGTTTGCACCATTGTGCACATGAAGAATATGCCACTTTTGCTCATTCTCACTCATTCATCTCACTCACTCATTAATCTATAAATAAATGTGGACTAATTTGCAGACGTTCCATCATTAACTACATCAAACGTTTTCTTTATGCTGATTTAAACATAGCAACAATACTGTGTATCTAAAATATTTTGTTTCTATTTTAAGCCTTATTCCAGTATTTCTGTGCATTTGCTCTAAGTATTTAGTTTGCTCTAATTGTTAAACTAGCCCAGATGTGTTTTTGAGAAATCTATTCTCAGTCTACCCATTGAATACCATGACTCTCACTTGTCTGCACCTCTTCTCCCACCTGTGCAGCATGTGCTCTGCATTTGGCATCAAAATACCACACAGTGTTGCAAAGAGAATTCCAAGTTTAACTTGTACTGGTCGTTATGCCACCATGGAACTATGGTGGTGGTACATGAAAAGTCAGATCATCACCAAAGTCATTAGTGTTCAATATTTTGGGCACCATGGATATCTGTACCACATTTAATGTTGATTCATTCAGTAGCTGTCTAAATATTTTGGTACAGAACCCAAAATGTTAACCTCATGGAGGCATTAGAGGTAAGTTAGAAATTTCCAAAGATATATAGGTATTGAGATATTTCACTGGATAATTGAAACTTTTGCCTGCCAGCCGTGCTAGAGGAGGAGTTAGGGTACCACCGAAGTATTTTACGGGTTCTTCTTCTGTGTGCCATTGATCGTTATACCAAATGTATTTTCCATCCATCAAATGCAAAGTAATGCAAAGGATTACTGGGATTAGTTTACAGTTTTTTTTTTTTATATCTGTAGCGGGTCAGTCAGTGATGTGTTACCAGCACTGAGGATGACTACGTAGCTACTGTTGTCACTTTGTGGTTTCATGCATTATCAATAGCTGTACCAGTCCTAGTTTAGCTAAACCTTTTCTTTCTCTGTTCAGTGGCCAGAGAGAAGTTGACCCTCCTGCAGTGGCTTGAGCAAGATATTTGGCTTTTGACCAGCCTGCAGTGAATGTCTCCGGCCTGCCTACTTTTCATTAACATTCTCCACCTGTACACTAGGATGTGTGGGAGATTTGCAGTATCTAGCCTAGGAGGATAATCGTGAAATCCCATTAAGCCTCTTGTGTTTACTGAGACAAAACAGCAGCCTCAGTTAACGCCTCTCCTGTTTGGACTTGTGTGTTTCCTGTATAGCTGTGAAAAGATACAGAACTGTTGATTACCTGCTAGCTGCAAGGTCCTCTCTCTTCCATGATAGAGAAATCAATTTGAACATTTCTCCTCACACATCTCTCTACCATATGTATAGTGCATGAATAAGAAATGCCTCATGCCTGGTCAAAGTATGATGCAAGCACAATTTGACATATCAGCACATTCTTAAGCATGGTCCTCAGACATTGTGACCCTTTTAATGAATGTGCCCATATAGTGCATTTCAAATAAAGCAGTCAAAAAGCCTGTTACCGTCTAGTCATCATACTTGGATACTTAGATCATTTTTCAACGCTAAAAGTGTTAAGCTGCAGTGTTCTGTTTGCTTCAACCTGCTCTTTTAAAATTTGAAATTATTGAAGTGAGCTGAAGTGTCTGTTTCATGCAGGAAAGGTGATAGAAATACAAGGTAAAATTCTAAATTTGTGCAAATCATAAATAAAAACAGAATGCAATGATTTGCAAATCTTTGATTACATTTTAAATCAAATTTTAAATTGAATACAGTGCAAAGACAAGATGCAAGATACACTCATACTGATTAACTATTTTTTTTGGAAATATACACTCGTTCTGCATCTGATGCCTGTAACACATTCCGAAACAGTTGGGACAGGGGCACTGTGTTACATCTCCTTTTTGTTTAACACACAATAACACACAATAAGTTAGTTAAGTAAGAGTTTGACAAATGAGGACACTAATTGTTAAAGCTTTGCAATATAAATTATTTTGCATTCTTGCTTGATAAATATCAAGCAAGAATGCAAAATAATTTAATAATTTCAGTTAGGGATGTCCCAATCAGGTTTTTTTTTACCCCGATCCCGATCTGAGTCATTTAATATTTAGTATCTGCCGATACCAAGTCCCAATCCGATACTTAGCCCTAACTAATATTTTCTTAGATAATACAGCTGCATTAAGAAGAAAATCACCTGCATCCAAGCTGTTCGTAAAAGCTTTTTTTATTTTGTTGAAACAAAGTAAATACTTTCATATGGCTCTTTCTTATTCTGCATATCCTATTGCAACATTGATTTTCATTATTATTATTATTATTATTTTTTTAACAAAAACAACCAAGTAAACAAAGTCAGTAACTAAACCTGATCCTCTACCACAGAGGTGGGCTGGTTATTCAGAGCGATGAATTCAATGACCTTCTCTGTAATATTTGTGGCCATGTCGCTGACTCGAGGATATTTCTCTTTCCTTTTGAAAGTATCCGCGAGTGTTTGTTGCTTCGGTGCCTTTGCCTGCATTGCTTGAGTGAACTCATGTTTTTGTTTATGTGCTGTATCAAATTTGTAGTATTAAATGCAGCTCTTTTGTTACCAGCTCATGAAACGGTCGTATTGCAGATGTTACATGTTGCCGTTGGACTGCTTTCGCTTTCTAATTTGAAATATTTCCACACTGCAGACATTTTATCCACAGGTTCTCCAGACTAACGTTACGAGCACGACTGCATTCTGCCACAAATTGTGCTCCGTTGACGTCAGCTGACGTAAAAATAATCGGGCTTGGGTCCACGTTCAAAATTGCCGATCCCGATCAGTGAAAAAATGCCCATATCGGCCCCGATCCCGATCCCGCAATCGGGATCGGGACATCCCTAATTTCAGTTGCTCAACGGTTTCCATTTTCATACTTTGCACTTCATAATGCACCACGCATTTTCAATGGGAGACAGGTCTGGACTGCATGCAGGCCAGTCTCTTACTTGCGCTCTTTCACGTCATGGCGATGGCAGTATATGTCTGTTTAAATCTTGAAGGATCATCAACACATGCACATTTGGAGCTTTTTTGCAGCTCCGGCGTAAAGCCGCACCAGTGTGTCAATTCATATAGCACACCGGCACTGCGGATCCGTCAGGCTTCCACTCATGGCGAGGTTTGCTGTTTTCTGGGGGGAAAGTTCACTGAACTCTGGGTCAGTCGCAGTGACTTTTTTCAAAACAAGTTGCCAGAGACAGTAACTACAACAACACAATAATGTAAGGGGACAAAGACATGGTGAGTTAAAGTTTTTTGCTCTGAATCGCGTCACATAATCATCACCATTCAACTGCAGGAGCCATCTGGCTCTGCTGCTGGGGACAGACGCTGTTTTTCAGGCAGAAATGTGACGAAGAGTCAGTAGGACAGACAGGATGAAAGACACTTTTAAACGTATAACTGCTGTATTTTTTTCCTCATATAAGTTGCCAAAAACACTACCAGTTCTACATTACTGTTGTTTGGTCCTGTAATGTTGCTTTGTGGGTTGAAGTGTGGGCGTTTCTCTTTTATTTGATGAGTGAAGGATCTGTTTAGCTGTCAGACTGTGAACACCATCAGACTGACACACCCCTGATCCGCACCTCTGGCTTTTCCATACACACAGATGCCAGCTCACCTCTGCTGCGGAGCAAAACTGTCCCCCCTCTCTGCATCTGAAACTTACACACAGACAGCGATGTGGAGAATCGGCGCATGATTCCAGTAGTGAGGGAAGTGTGAAAGGGGCTACTGTCTCAAAGAACTCAATGACCAACAGAGCACCAACCTATCCGACAAACAAATTCCACCTCTTCAGACATGGTTCAGAGTTAACAAAGAAGTGTGAACTGTTCTCTCAGGACCTCAGACCCCAGCGTGCCATGGCCTGTGGCATGCTTATCTATATGCCTGTCTGCTAACTTACCCTACAGTCCTCATCCAAGAGAAGAAAGAACAATCACATGAAAAACAGTGTGTTCTCTGTGTCACTTTCACTGTGCCCCCTCCCGCACCTCAGCTGCATGCTGGCAACAAGAGCATGCATGGAGAAAAGGACTTCCTTTGTGTCCTGACCCAACAAAGTCAGGACTGAAGAAACTGAAGATCACCTGCACACCTTCCCAAAGGGTGCATGAAACCTTCTTCATCCTGATCGGACCCAACTTCTCCTCCTTCCCCTGCAGCCTCATCCGTGATAACAAACTTCCCAAGGGTTGAATAATATGGTTGATGGTTTACAGGTTCCATAAGTGTAGGCTATGATAAGAAGTACTAAGTTCAAACTTCGATTTCCTGCTTTCTTCCCAGTCACTCTCAATACTCTCAGCTTTGAACAATGCAGGCACAGTCTGTTTTAAGGTTCCTCACGTTCTGGTTTCTATAGTGTGAACACAGCTCCATTCACACCTGGTCCAACCACTGAACCTCTTTGTTCGTGTTTAGTGTCTTGTCACTGTACTCTAGTTTGTGTTTGTTGTTGTCATGTCTTTGTCTTTTGGTGAGTGAATAAATGTTTGACCATAAAGTTGTTGTTTGAGGTTTCTGTATATTTTACAGTTTGGCCACTGAACAAATTCCAATTTTGCTAATGCTTTACTAAAATTATTATTAATTATTTCCCCTAAATTAATATGTGTGCTAATAGACCCACTTTTGCCTGATCAGTAAAGGGATTCCTTTATCACTGCCATATTTATACTAATATTATGAGCTATATCTATAATATTATAATCTCAACAACTATGGGCCATGGATTGCCATGGAGTTTAGACCAGGTTTATTCACAGTCCCTAACTCTAACCCATTAAACACAAGAGAGGTGGCCAACCATGTCCCATAGAGAGTCAACATTGTAGGCTATAATTCCAAGTTATTCCTCCAGCAGAGGATTTCACTGATTTCTTTTTATTTTGCTTGATGTAGTGTTGAACAGTCATCGCAAAAAAAAAACTGCAGAATATGCACTGATGATTTGTTTTTTCTGCAAGAAATAAAAAAAATGGTTTGCTATCTGCTTAGATTTACCAAGATCATTTATGTGCCCCAGAGGATGAAGCCCTTAAAGCCCCTTAAAATTGAAGACAATTTTCGATACTTCCTAAGCCTCACTTAAAAAAAAAAGGTTTTATGAGCACATTCATGTTCCCATGGTGATGAACCCCTGATTTTATTGACCCCATGGCCTTTCCTTTTCCACCATGATCTTTGGCTTTTTCTTATTATTATAATAATTTAAATTATTTAAAGCAGAAACAGTATCTCCCCCTAGTGTTAGCCTGTGGTATTATTGTTGGCTCTGATGCCATGTCTACTGCTAACGGCCCGTCCAAAGCAAAAAAAAAAACAAAAAAAAACACCTGGTTTTATTTATAAGTAGGCAAGATTTGTGACATACTGATCTAGTAGAAAAGAATGTTGGTATTGACCGTCTCAAGTCCCAGTGGTACGTGGAAACATAAACAGAGCATGTCTGTCCATTCACTCTTGTTTTACCTCAGCTTCTATCACTCTCCCTCTTTGCCTTCTCTGTCTCCTCCTTCAGCAGGTTCTTTTTCTTTTGCAGAATAGAGTTTCCACAGTTATTCCCATTGTTCTACTGATACTTGAGGATAGCAGCCAAGTAAAACAGCCACTTCCTGTTTTGATTGTGTTGTGGCAGACACGTTTTCTGTGTACTGTAAGTTGACTTTCATTTTTGCAGGAAAAATCCCACCCAGTGGCAGACCAAACAGTATAGTGAAAGCGATGTTTATAGGGGATCTATCTATATGCACATGATGCCATTTTTCTACATTCATTAGCTGTGAAATTGATATTTACTTCAGATTTATGATGTGATATTTTATAAGGTATTTGGCTCTGGAGGCATTTTTGCGGTGTTACCATTTGGATTCTTGTCTATACAGAAAACAATGAGTGTTCATAGCAAAACAACAGCCAAGTCACTGTACTGACCAAGCCAGGCAGCTACAGTAGAAATGCATACAGGCTTAAGATGAGCCAACAGTGTGTGTGGTGCCTCCCCACCAGAATACCAAGCCATGGTGTGAATGTCTGGACCTGCCATTCAGGTGATTAATGAAGCTCCAAGCACAACTCATGGCACTGCGCCGTGCTGAAGGACTGAGATGATACTGGATTAGCATGTTCAAGAAAAAGATGGGTTAAAAAATATGACCATGCATTTACCTCTCCTGGACATAGCAAAGTTCTACTTTACTCTGCAAGTATTTTCTGTTTTCTCTCCACTGTATGAGCGTTACTAAGGTGTGGAGAGCAAATGGAGATGTCTTCGAGATGGGCAGGTGATGGAGTGGAGGAGCCCGGCGTGGCCCATCACTCACAGTAATGCCTCCATTACCTCAGTGTGAGTGCTGTGTGTGTGTGTGTGTGTGTGTGTGTGTCTGTGTGTGTGTGTGTGTGTGTGTGTGTGTGTGTGTGTCTGTGTGTGTGTGTGTGTGTGTGTAAAGTGGTAAGTGTGCCTTATTCTAAAATAGACATGCTCCACAGAGCCTGGAAGGCAGCACTACAGCCAGACATTTTAACCCTTACTCCACTCTTACAAGTTAAACTGGCAATAGACAAGTTTTTGCTTCAAAGTACCATTATGAAGTGAATGCTGATTGCACAATGTAATATCTATAGATAAATGACACAATTAGCGTTTAGATTGGTTCCCTATAAACTTCACTTTCGCAACATTGTCTGCCACCGGGCACGAGGCCTCCTGGAACAATAGTTTCCTGGCAATCAAGTCAGGCTGGCAGTCTAGCACCATCTCTATCTGCTTTCATGTCTTGTTTAATGTCTTCATTATAGACTTAATAAATGAATGTACTCACATTTAGTCCTGTGTTGCTGGCAATCACTATGACAAAAGTGGAAACAACCTGGTTATCTTAGTGACAGTGGCGAAAACTTAAAAAAAGGGAGGGGGAAAGTTGTGGGGAAAATTCCACTTTAACACTGCACCTCATGGGTATTTAATGATGTGTAAATCAGTGAGGAATTAAAATCCTAAAAGACAAGAGTCAAAGAAATCATTCAGCATATTCTCTGTTATGTTGTTATATGTTTTTAGTGTGTTTCACAGAGACAACAAGGCAGTTAAGTTTGTCTTAGTTTGGTGAAACAGAAAAACTTGCATTTAGAACGTGTATGGTTGTATTTTTCTGTTTGATAAGAGTAATAGGTTTAAGAACATTTCCAGAGAAAGATTTTTGTGTAACTTGCCACTTGTATACATCTCCTAGCTGAAACTACATGGGCTAACAGTCTATCGCCTTCTGGGGTACAAAGTGTTATATGAGACAGAAAATAAATATGTAACTGCTAGTTTTGATATGGCGGGCTGCCAAAAATACATGAATAGTCTACATTTGTCAAAAAAAAACAAACAAACAAAGGAATAGCCAAATCCCAAAATTATTAATCAATACCTGCCCAATGAACAGATATAGTCAAATATTCTAGTCTAGCCCTATAACTTAAACATTGCACCTTTTGACAATGATCAAAAAGCGAATCTTCAAACCCAACAAACATAATCATTTTGATATGATACCCTTATCCAAAGGAGGATATCTTTTGTCACTTCAAACAAACCATATGACCACTAAAAAAGACTTGTATGTATCTATTTTTGTAGCTCTAGCCCTCTGTTCTGTCATCTATGATGATTGTACTTTTCAGTGTATTTACTAAGATCTCAGAATGCATCAGCATTGCTTATGTAAGTCTAACGGAGCAAGCAATACAGCAGTCAGATGATCAGACAGGTTGTAGACAAGCCAAGAGTTTAGATGGACAATGTGAACAAAGTTGATGATCAAATGACTAATGCTGTCCATTTTCTGTCGAGGATAGTCTACTACAGAGTTGCCCAAATGTTTTTCTTTGGAGGGCAAAAACTGAATCTTAGTGGTGGACCTTGAGCTGAAAGCAATTAACTATTGTGTTCAGATGCAGAGTTAAGCCCTTTGAGGCAAGTGAGCAATTCTGGGGATTCATTTTCTGAATCTGATCTAAATTGTTTTCTCTCCTGTGCTAATGACCGAGAAATATGTGAACATTTTTTTGCTAGTTTAATCTTTCAAGGTTCCTTGAATTTTTTTCAACTAGTTTCTCAGTCTCTGCAGTAATAGGATCCCAGATCCCTAACTTTACTGACTGTTACTTTGTTACACTCTAAACAGTAATTTTCTTTTTCTTTTTTTCATTAGAAATATCTGGTGGGCCAAATCATACTTTATGGCAGGCCACTCTTTCGGCAACCCTCTAGTATAAAAAAAATAAATCAATGTTAAAAGGCACCATGATTTCCCGTCTCACAACTATAACTCAATTATTGATATGCCTAAAACTGAGGAGGAAAATGTGCGACATAGCACTATTGCAACAAGATCTCCCCGTGTCCATGTTTGTTTCACCTGTAGACTTTCCATGGAGCCATATCAGGAGCTCTGTTTGAAATCCAGCCGGTATTATTGAGCTGTGTTTAAGGTATTAAGTAAAGCCCTCTGGATCCATCCACTGTGCAATGATTCCCTTTAATTAAAGAGTGCACTGAGCCGACTGGAGGTCTCAGGGGAGAGTCCGCTGGTCACACTCTGCTCAAAAAGTCAAACACTGCCACAAGTCGAAGATCTGCTTTAAAGCTCATTAATCTAGCCCAACCTTTCGCTGCAGTGCCCCGAGGGACCTGCAGGGATTTGGGCTGGCCAATATTCCCTAAAGCAATATTGAACCTGAAGTCTTCAGGGAGAGGTAGAACCGCTCTTGACTCCAATTTTTGGTCCATTAAATCACAAGGTGCTCCCTGCATTGAGCCTTTAAAGGTACACTTGAGTGATGAGGACTTAATAGTTAATGCTATGCAGTTTGAGGAATGATGGGATGACTGTAAGCCAAACTGATCCTTGCATTTTTTTCTGCATGGTGAGGAGGACAATGAGGCCTCAACTGCATTAATCTAGTACAAACCAGGACCACTTTATTGAATCCACTTTAATCAGTAGCTCCAATGAATTTCTAAAATATAAAAAGATATAATATTTATCAAGTTTCTGGTGGATCAACTCCATGGAAGAACTATGAGACAATAGGCCACTGGGTACTGGGTATGTATAAAGAGGCCCCCCTCTTACCTTGAAAACCACACGTGGATATCAGAATTTTGGAAACAGAATGGTCTAATTCACTTGCATTGCTTCCTGCAACAGCAGGTCCACAATGACACTGCTTTTGCACAAAACACTCAACAAAATAAAGTCATATGTATTAAAGCAGATTTGATCATTTGTCAAACATATTTAAATGACTTCCCTAATTTTAGTGTAGTCTTACCATAGCCTAAGAATACATTGTGTAGCTGTATTATATGCCCCTGTGCCTGTGCCTGGTAGGTCTGTTTGGTCATCTATTCATGATGAACAGAGATGCAGTGCTGAGTTGCAAAAAACTGTGCTAAGGTTGCCCTTTAATTTTCATCTGAGGATGCCTTAGAAAAAAATTAGTTGCTTAAAATAACCATAAGGATTTCCTCAGGATGTCGTAAGGGAAAACTATTTGATGCCCCTTTGCTATCTTATGCATTGCTAGAACCATTTTCCTCAGAAAATTTTAAGGGACCCATACAAGTCTCCAAAAAGATAAATAATTTGTGGAACATAAGACAATGGCGGAATATACATTGATTAAGGGGAGGGGGAGACATAACACATTTTTTGAGACATGGAAAAACCTGATAATAAAAAGTTTGCCATCCTGTAGCAAGCTAGCCAAATATTAAAATAACTCTGTATCATATATTAACGTTTGCTCTATTGTTGTATTGACACTCAACGGTTTGTCTACTCCTGTCGATGTGTGGCTATCCCCTTGATGTCACAGTAATATTGCCGCATTTCATTACTTCATCTACTATAAGTTACAAGATTTTGTCAGTTACTTCGTGCCACTTCTTCTGCTAGTGCTTTTCTGTTATGACTAGGTTAAATTTACTTTGGAAAATGGGCTTTCCCTGTCCATTTTGGAGAAGCTAGCTGACTGACAATTCTGTAAAGCAACATTAAAGGCTGATGATGTGAGTGAGGCGTAACCATGGCAACTTAAGTGCATATGTGCCGTATTATGACAGTGAGTACCATGCAGGCGGGACTGGCCATCTGGCACACTGGGACAAATTACGGTGGGCTGCCGCATTGTTGGGCCAGTCAGACGCTTTCCTCTACACCCGCCTACCCTTCTACCGTTTAATGTCATCGATCAACTGAGTTTAAAGTTACAAATGTATCAACCTTTACAGAAAGTGTCATGCTAGCAGCTGCACTTTCCCTGGTTGTACATCACTATCACGGTTGGTTTTGAGGACGGCTTGCTGGGAAATTTGTTTAACCAATGGCCTTGCTTTTCCCCTGTTGCGTTAAAAATCTGCATCAACAACATCGAGATCAGATGAAAATGTCAGAAACTAAAGGAGGAGCTGAAAAGCTTAGAGATAAAAGGAAGCAGGCATGAGAGGCTCAGGCTTCCAAAACCAAAAAAATCCACCAACTGTTGGGCCATCGTGATCCTCAAGTGGCAAGCAGTGTTGATTTGAAGCGGTAAGACTGACGTTTAATTAATTATAGGCTATGGCGGCTATGTGTCTGGTAAAATTAGCTTGAGCTGACAAAATGACCACACTGACAGACAAGTTGGTATAATAAATTAACTATTTAATGCATATTAATGTGATTTACAAATTTCCTTTTCAGTGCCTAATGAAATGTGTCATGGAATACAGGTAGACTTTCCAGACTTTCCATTCCAAAACCCCAACTTGACGTTCAGAATCACCTGTCATTATAAGACTAGCAACTAGCAAGTACAACGGTGCTGAAGCTAGTGGGCTATGTCCTTTAGAGTCTGTAAGCCTATGTATTTAAAAAAGGCTATGTATGAATAAATCAAAAAAATACAATGATCTTATTGAAAAATCCTGCAGGATTGTCTAAATGGGCATTAAAGTCACATTTCTTTTTCACATTCATTCATGTAAATACAACAAAAAATATATAATGATAATAATGATAATAATAATAATAATAATAATAATAATAATAACAACAATAAATTGTGGTAATAATGTTGTATGTTGTAGATCTATATTGAGTACCTCTGTAGTCTGAACATGCTTGTTTAGTACATGATAGGACTAAACCCGTGCCGGTCAGAGGTGGAAAATGCCAGGGCCGAATTTCACTCCCAGTCCACCCCTGGTACCATCAGTACTGAGGCACAGAGACAGCCTAAGAGGCTTCATGCAATGCTACTAAATGGACCTCTGAGTTTAGGGAAATATTTAGCACAGAGCCGGCCCTTGGCATAGGCTGTATAGGTGAATGCTAAGGGCGCCTTCATCCATGGGGGGCTCCGCAAACGGGGGGAGAAAAAAAAAAATAAAAATTTTTACCAGTGCTATTACTACTATTATTTCGAAATATTATATAAGCCCATAGCAACACAACTTCATAGCAAAGCCTATTAAATAACGGAGAGGCCTTTTTTCTGGGTTCGTTGCACTGTACCTGCCCTCTGTGAGGGTGGGGGGCGGGGTCAAGAGGCGAGCTGCCTGAATCTGACCGGACCGTGACCCAAAGACCAAGAGAGAGATTTATTGGTACTGTAGCAGAACCACAATGTCCAAAAGATTGAAACCATCCGGAGCCCAGGGAAGGAAAAGAAGGAAAGAAGAGGAAGCAAAACATGAAAAAGACAGTAACCTCAGTGTGATGAAGTGAATGAAATTAATAGTTTAATGCATCGTAGTTACCGTTGTTGGAGCAGAGTGTTAACTTGCTAGCTTACTTTGGACGATAGTAGCATTGTTTAATAATCAGTAAATAGCTAGAGTCGACGTAAGTTAATGTTACTCCCACCTTAAATTCATCAGGGACATTTGGAAAGTTAACGTTAGGCCTGTTCAGGTGTTATTTTAACCTGTTGGCTGTGTTTTCCTGCTTGTATGTCAGTTAAAATGCTATTCGTTTTCCATCCCCTTTGTAAGTAATAGGGCAATTGTAAGCCTTTGGTTTATTGTGTCACAGTTTATGTTTGTTAAAGTTTACATCAGTGTTAAAGCGTATTACTGTTAATACTCCATACCTTAGCTTTCCCATATCATTCATAGGCTATATATACATATATAGCCTATGAATGATATGAATATATATCTGTTAATTTCACTGCACTTTACTGGTTTTTGCACTCTGGTTAGACTGAATTGCATTGCAATGACAATAAAGTTGAATGAATCTTATCGTATTTTCATTATTAGTCTATATTAGTCTTATGTATAGCACACACCAAGCATCTGTTTTTATATTAAAATGTAACATCCAGTGGTCACATATACTTCTCTTCTCTCTTTAGATGCACTTTTAAAATATTGAATACATACATGTTTCTGAGTGAGTGTATGAAAATTTATTGTGAAATTGACTGTGAGGCAAGGGGGCGCTAGCTAAAATCTTGCCTAGGGCACCAAATTGGTCAGGGCCGGCACTGATTTAGCATAAGGGACAACTTAAGCTTGAAACTTACCAGACCCCCAGCTGATTGTGAGGTTATTACTTAGTGGTAAAAAGTACAAAATATTTCAGATAACATTCTTTTTGCCCCGGGGGCCTGGTACCTATGCAGATGGGTCTGGTTTCATCTTTTTAAGTTTGGAGATTTTATGCAGATTCTGCCCTCAATGTCACTATCCTCGCTATCTGAAGGTATGGCCCAAACTGTCCAATGAGGAGCCTTTTCGACAGTCTCCATTTCTTGTTAATATTAGTGGATTTGGCTGCAAAAATCCAATCGTTAACCCCAAGTAAAAGTGTGAGCTTTCCCCTGAAAATTGATCATAATTGCAGTGTTGTGTAGTGTAGTGTGTGTGCATATACAGTATATATATAAATTATAATATGTAATATAATTATTTGTCATATACATTTCTGCTAATACATACTACAAATAGATATTACTAGTTAATTCTCAAATACTTATGACCTTTATGTTATAAATAACAACTTTCATCTGGATATATGAAATATTTTCTCCAAAATTTGGAACATGGTAAAATTTGACTTTTTTCTCAAAAATAACCCAACAAAATAATGTATGAGATGGTAGAAAAATAATGTATGGTGTGTGTCAGAGGCTAGAAAGGTTTTCTGTTACCCTAGAACAGCAGGATGCAATCGCAGTTAAAGAACACGACAAATAAAATTGGATTTTTCAATGCGCTATTGCTTAAAGAGGATAAAATAGCAGAACTCTACTTCATTTTCTCTGTATTCTCCACTGAAGCAACAAGACAATAAATGATACTCTATAGCTATGGGGCTAGATGTCTTGTTATATTTACTATGTGAGCTATATATCTACTGTATCTGCTCTGCTGTCAGTGCTGATACAAGCTGCCTGTATCTGAGGTCAAAGGTTAAATTCAATGCTTTTGTGTCACACCAGGAGGTAAGATTACACCAGCCCTGATCTGGGAGGCTTTGTTTCCTGTGTGTCAAGCAAAACCTGACCTGGTACAAAACATGTCCGACATGCTGGTGATGTAACATGTACTGTACACTCCAAGGTCCTCCAAAGTATTATAGAGAGCACAGGATGCTACTGCTGCCTTTCACACTAATGCTGTCTTAAGCAAACATAACCGGTGTTTGAGAAAGATGTGTTCCTCTGATAAGTTGTTTTTACAGATGTAGTGTATGTTAAGTGTCTTTCCAGAAATTTTTCTTCAAAAGTTTAGTAAAACTATATTAAACAAATGTTTACTTACAAATAAAAGTCACTCAACATCATTTGAAAAGCAGTCCACTGGTTTAGCTTTGCACTCCTACAGTATAACACCGGTGGACTCATTATGGACAGTTTAAAAACAATGCACCCTAGCCACTGAGTATTATTGGTGGCAATTAATCAGATTATATGCAGTTTCCTCTGGAGCCAGAAAAGGCTTCATACTACCTTAACATGTGTGGTAGAACTCCCCAAGTCCTATAAACACACTGTAATGTAGAAAATTGGCAGTTTCCCTTCAAGTCAAGTTTAAGTCAAGCTCCAACTCACCTAAACCAATCAAGTCTTTTCTTTTGGCACTAAAACAGAGAATCTGTCACAAAACATCTGCTCAGACAGGTGGAAATGTCAACATCTGACAGCAGTCCAGTCTGAGACATAAGAGTTATCGTCACCAGGGCTGTGGCCCTCTGTCACCACTTGTTGAGTCTGTGAGACAGAACAGAAGGCTACATGGGTAGAGACATAGCCAAAAATGGCAGCTTTAGTAAGCATCAACTCATTTACCCTAGAGTGATGGATAAACACCACATATTGCCATCTCCTTCACCCCAGCCTTAGCATCACTCCCTCAGTCTGTGTGGCCTCCAGAGAGACTGCAGCTGTCACACAGTCTCCCTGGAGGCCAATTGAAATGTTGTGACCTTGAGAGAGTAGGCTGAAATAATGTGTCAGCTGAGGGCCAAGAGGGGCTTTCACCTTCCTAATGGAAAGCTTCCCGAGAGACAGCTGAGTGATGGCTCGGTGTAAGGTGCCATCTATTTGGATTAATAAAACCCTGAGACATTAGGAATAAGGCTGATAGCCTCTCCTGTGCAAACCCGTAAGCAGATAAAATGTATGCGGGCACACATGCCTGAAAACCAGACCAGTTTTTAAATCAAATAACAATTTTGAAAAAAATGATACAAAACTCAGTTTGTTGTCATGGTATCAGAGCCCATTCACTAGAAATGTTCGCCAAAAAGGTTACACCCCGCCTTTCCGACACCATTTGTCTGAGCCCAAATCTTCACTGTAGCTGCTAAGCTAAAAGGGTCATCCTGTCTGAAGTGGCTGAACGGTCCCTTAAAAAACGTGAAATGACAGCCTTAGGTCCCAACAACAGGGATGTAATGTGAAGCTAGCATCTGTATGTGTTTTTGTTACATGAATATCTGTATTCAGATTATATCAGAAGTAGGCATGGCTTTAAATGTTCTTCTTCTGCCAAAGTTGTCTAATCTGCTTCATTATCTTCACTGTATTCTATTGGCTGTGCATATGTGAACAATGTCTTCATGTTCATTAACACCTCACCTATTTACAACATTGCCTCATTAATAAAATAAGCATTGTTTTAGTGATGTACAACTCCTACTCCCAAATCAACTGTTCAACCACCCTCAAGAGTCCGACAAGAGCAGTAGAAGACCTGGACAGAGACCGAAGAGGTCAGTGTGTTTAACAGGGAGACTACAACTCAAAAACCGCTGTATCAGACTGCAGGAATCCATTTTCAAAGGACATGACAGGCTGTTTATGAGACATATTCGTCACGTGCTTTCCATTGGTTTGCATTTAATGCATACATGTGAAACTATTGAGCATTTTATCAAACTATTTTCTTATCGCTATCGATGACTTGTCTATCGCTGATACATATTGCTATCGTTTTATCACCCAGGCCTACAAGGCCCATATCATTAATTCATGACATAAACCTGACCCATCATCCAGAGTCAAATATCAATCATCACCCACTTCAAAATGGTGATCAATGATTTAGTTTACAGGGATGATATCAAGACAGACTTCATAATGAGGGATCGAATAAAAACAACAGATCAACAGATTTACATTGACAACATCAATCAAACCGCAACTTTGGAACCCTACAGCAAATTTCACTTGAGATGTTTTCACAAAGGATGGTTTTCCAGGGACTTATTACATCAAAGAATATTATGAAGTACTAGTTCATTTTTCCTGTGCATTTCATCTGGTTCATCAACACAACAAGAAAATGGAGCAATTTTAATCAAGTAGAATTCAACAAAGATTTTTCATTTGTCAGTAAAAACAGAAATGTAGAGATGTATCAGTTTCATGCTTTTAAGCACATACAAGGAATTAACATCTATGGAGGGCACCATCTTTCCCATTAATTCAGTGAACCTAATGCAGAAATTTGTGCTTCCGATCCAGATTTTTCCAAGACTCAAATGTCCTTGGAGTCAAGTCCAGAGTCAACCAGAGATGACCTGAGCAGCACAAGCAGTTGATACTGCAGTCTCTATCTCTCTCTGACACGGAGCTCGTTCCCAGTGACAGGTGGAGCACTAAGACAGCAATCCATCAGCACTAATATGTTCGACTCAAGCAATCAATAGCACTGTACAGTATATGTGAGCTAAGAAAAGAAGCTCTTAAATGAATGCGAAGCAGACAAGAGTATAACTGCCTGGAGCAAAGGGAGGTCTCCCCGCTATTAATATGAGCAAAGCAGACATCTCCAGGAAGAGTCTGTTTAATTTATATCTTCTGCTTCCGGCCATTATGGACTCAAATTCAAATCAACAGGGAAATAAAAGTCTGGATGATGTTGACTATAAAATATATTCAAAATGGCGATAGAAGGACTGTTTTTGCAGGTATAATTTGTAGATCTCAAAAAAGCTTTTTGCTTTGGGGCGAGGTAAATCTAGTCCTCCATCAGGGCTGATGATGTTTTCCCAAAACATCCTGCAGTCAAGATATTTGAAGTAATGATAAAGCAAATAGCTAATGGTGATTATAGCTGCATTACCCGCAGCCCCTCCAATCATAATCAAAACATTGCTGATTAACATGCCGCGCTGCTGCATAAACAAACACTGGTGTTGGCTAACGACGAGAGAACTCTGCATTAAATAACAATTATACTCTCTAGGATGGATTCAGCTGCTGTGCTCCACAAAATTTTTAGACAATATATTTAATTTTTGACTTATGTGTTCTTGTTTTACTCCTTTGCCCTTTTTGATTTTTAAAATGCCTGAAATCATTTTATTCTTGCTTTAGTTCATGTAAAATAGATGAACTGACCTAAAAACTGCCAAACCAAAAACTCAACTATTTGAGCTTTTTAAGGGGCTGACAAAATACAAAAAAGCAGCTCAATGTAGCTGCATTGTTCATTTCTGCTGTAAAAAAACAAAAAAGGAATGACTTTTGACCTCACTGGCTCTGTCCTCCATTTCAAGTCAACTGAACTGATCCTAGATCAGGGGGCAGGTATTACTAGCAAAGACAAAAACGAAAGATAAAAAATTTGAGTATATGAATTTTAAATACAATCTATTCTCCTTCTTGAGAGTTTGACTTGTAAATAGAGAAACCTCTCTACTCCACAGTGTTTTACTTCAGTTTCCCAGCATTAGCACTGCAAACCATTTTTAAAATACTGTACATACAGCAGTTACACACTATCAACCCCGGTATCAGGCTCACAGCTCAGCATGTCAGTGTGGGAGATATTCACATTGAGAATCCCATATGAGCATTAGACTGATCTGTGTTTAAAGAAGCACTACTGTCTATATGTGCTGCTTCTTGACAGAAGAGTCCTGCTGAGAGTGTCAATAGACATACTTATCCTAATACATTTGTAACATATATTTATTTTTGGAATTTGTTTTTGGAATATATATTAATATGTAGTACTTACACAAAACAATGCATGATTAAAACATAAATCATTTTTAATAATAAATGACTTTACACAAAAGTCTGAAATTTGTACAAACCGACATATGAAAAGTGGCAAAATGGAAGAGTTTCTGGTTATGTAAGTTAGAGGAAAAAGAGGTGGACAGGAGGTGAAAACATTACCAGACAATGCTGTAAATTAACTGTCAAATAAATAAATAAACCAACCATGGGTTTGGAAATGCCTACACAGTCTGTGCTCTTCAAGCATATCACAACATAAGATGCCAAATATAAAATACCAGAGATACCAAGATCAGATTCGAACTGTACACTTATCTGATGTTACACAGGGTTCAATTCTAGGTCTTCTGATGTTTTTGTGCTTTATGTGCATTCCTGGGCTGACGGAATTATCGGGGGAAAAAAAATGGAAAAATTCACATGAATGCCCTCTCAAGTCGGTAAAACAATTGGGACGGTCAGAGAAAATTCAGGTATACAAGTTGCCGAGTTGACTAACACATGGCAGGTAAGAGTAAACATTGGGTTGACGGTAAGATACCTTTTCCTAAGTCATTTTTTGTACAGTTATTGTACATTGTATCGTTTCCTTTGCTCTTCCTTGTTACTCAAATACTAGAAACAGCTGTAAGCGTGTTGTTTAAACTCTCTGAGCAATAAAATTCGAAACAACTTCTGTTTGGCATTCATGTTGCTCCCACATTCCAACATTACACATATTAACACACTGAAGTCAGAGAAGAATGATTTCTCAACACGGGAAATGAGACTATCCGAGGAGTACGTGAATGCTAGGGGTGGGCGATACCACAAATTTTGGTTTCAATCCGATACCAAGTAATTCAAGGCCAATATTGCTGATACCAATACAAATATCTTTTATTGTGAAAACATAGGACAGTCTTTAAAGGCAGATAACAAAACATTTTATTTAATTAATGTAAGTGAATGTGCACACATACAAAAAAGTTATTGAATATAATAATAATAATTCTAATATAATTTTTTTTCAAAAAATGTTTACTATATTCAGCTATGTTTATATTTCAGAGTGATATAATATTTTTTTCAGTTTCATTAAAATAATTAATTTAGGTTACAAGTTCCAATGGGCTCAATATATTATTTGGATGTCTGAATATAGTATGCTCTACTTAATCAGTTTGACTAAAACATTTATTTCACTGTATACACCTGGATATTCCCTGCCTCTCTGAAAAGACTGCCGGTGAACTCTGTGTCAGGGGTCTGGGTGCTGATGAGGCATTTCTCTCCTCCTTCTCCCTTCTTCTCTGCTGCAGCTCTACTTGTTGATACAATATAAATATATGAGCACAACGTAGAAAACTGAAACTGAAACTGATCCCATTGTATCGATCCAATTGACACTTGAATCAATCTACAAAAGGAGTACGTAGTATTGGTAGTATCGATGTTTTTGGATCGATCTGCCCACCCCTAGTGAACGCAGCATCATTGCATATTACATTATTCAGAGAAGCCCTCACTAAGTGTTGATCACCGCCTTCATATGATCCCACATTACTGCTGCTGCTTTCTTAATGCTTTTCAGCAGCTAGTGAAGAATTTAGCAACAAGCCTATATTCACATGTGAAATACTTGACCATATCAAACAATACAATGGCATGGTACAAACAATGGCGCCGCAAGATCAGCAGCCAGTTACAGCAGCTCCATCATTTACTTTATCTTTTCTGGTGCTTTAAATGTGTTTAGATTATTTCTTTATTTTTGTTTCTGCTGCACTGACCTACCTTGCAAGTGGGTAACC